>NC_133652.1:267454138-267766638 GCF_009905375.1 Apium graveolens | reverse complement strand
AATCAAGTACATATGGTTGATGTATCAAGTGCCTTAATAGCAAGTGACCAAAAGGTGACTGAAAATGAAACTGAATCTTAAATTCAAGTTGTACAACTTATTGAGCAGAAATGAAAGGAACCTCAACAACAAGTCATTCTTGAAGTAGAAGAAGAATACTACACTCTCGATGAGTTGGATGAAATTATTCAATGCATGGCCTATATGACAAGAAAGCTCTCAAATATAAGATTCAAGAAGCCCATGTACTTCGAGGGTAAAGGTCAATCTTCCTACAACAATGACTGGAAAGGAAAATCTTAAATGAAAAACTCAAGCACAACTGGCAAGAGCGGTTACAAATTAGGGTATATGGATTGGTCTAAAATTAGATGCTATAAATATGATGAACTTGGCCACGGAATCGAGGAAGCCAAAGAAGGTGAAGAAAGACAAGGCATACTTGGAGCTTGAATCTAAGTATGAGGCTCTTCTGAGAAACCAACAGGGAAAATCTTATATTGCTGAGGGAACAATTGGGATGATATAGATGATGAAAATAAAAATGAATATGAAGAATATGGAAATTATGCTCTTATGGTCTTAGAGAAAGGAGAGTCATCTGCATCAAAATCTGAGGTACCCATCTTAACCACTATTGATTTGAATGCTTCTCAATATAAAGAAACTGTTGAAAAGATGATCATGTACATATTTCACATTCACACAAGTATGGTGGCTTCCACTGAAGAAATGAACATATATTCGAAAGTGAATGAAAAACTGGAAATAGAGGAACAAGAGCTAGAACTATTGCTTGCGAGTCTAGACTCTGTTAGGAAAGAAAATAAATAATTAAAGAACAAGCTAAAATATGCCGAGGAGATAGAGGCTATACTAAGATAAAAGATTGAGAAAAATTAACTTAAATTTAAGTCATTTAAGAATGTATCCGAATTAGTTGAGCCAATATCATGAAAAGAACAAACCTTGTGCCAATGTGGAAATTGGACTAGAATATGAGGCTAATCCACATGTATAGAAAAATTAAACAAATAAAGGAAAAGAAAGTTTGAATAAGAAAGTTCATGAGGTGCTAAAAAAAGTGAATGCACCTTTTTCAAACCCTGTGAGGTGGACTTTAGTGAAGAAGAGCTCATCATTAAGCAAGAGATTGTAGATGAGGATGAGAGCAATAAAAGTGTTAATACAAATATTAACACTAAAAGTGAAAAGAAGCCTGAGACTACTCATGTCCCCAAAACTCCTCAAAATAAAGTAAAGAGTGAAGGCACGGGGAAGAAAAAGAAAATCAGGAATGGAAAAATTACAGTTAGCAAAAGTAACTGTGACACCTCACATCGATAAGAATTAGAGTGTTTGGGGTCTTTATTAATACAAGTCAACAACTAATTTGTACCAAATTGCTAGATTTTTCGGGTTGAATTGTGGTGGGTTATTGGGTTCGTATGTATTCGGTTGTGGGATTGGATGTTATAAATGGTATTAGAGCTCTACTCTGCCGGAAGTGCAGAGGCACTTCCCGAGTTCCATTTGTGTGTTGGTGAGATTGACGAGGACATCGATTATATAAGAGGGGGTGTTTGTAACATCTCACATCGATAAGAATAAGAGTGTTTGAGACCTTTATAGATACAAGTCAACAACCAATATGTATCAAATCACTAGCTTTTTTGGAATGACCTGTGATGGCTTGTTGGGTCCGGTACTTATTGTTGGATTTTTAATCGCAGCGGGGCATGGCAAAACACTTTTACACATATAAAATCCAAATAATAGCATATAAATCGTGGTAAAAATATAGGGGATCGAATCTAACCTTTAAAATAATTCGGAGACAACGATCAGAGATCCTTAGCTGTTGCTCCTCAAGTGTGAAGCACTCCTTCGGTATCCACCAAGAAAACGATGTTAAGGAGGAGGAAGGAGGTGGAGAGAATTGGGTTTTCCAAACTTTTGGGTTTTGGGGTTCACAATAAAAATAGGGTCTATAATAGTATATTTATAGGCAAAATTTTCAACTGAAATTTTCCCATAAATATTATTATTATCCCATTTATTATTCTCATTAATAATTAAAACACATTTTAATTATTAATCCTTTTTCTAAACACTTTAGAAATAATTCTCTCTCTTGATTTAATTTCCAAAAATTAAATCCTTAATTAATAAATTTAAGAACTTTTCTTAATTAATTTATAATCAATTAAATCTCATTTAATCAATTATTAAATTTGGCAATTATTTATTTATTTCACAAATAAATAATTATTAGCCATTATTAATTAATTCCTCCACCATTAAATCATTCTCTTTTTATGGTGTGACCATGTAGGTTCAATATTAAGCCGGTAGTAGAAATAAATAATAATAAAACTAATTTATCATTATTTATATAAATTCTCTAATTTATTAAATATGATTAATTAAATAATCACATTTATTCTACATCGTGAGGGATACTTCTCAGCATATCGCGACTATCCAGATAATATGAATTCACTGCTTAGAATACCAAGAACCTATTCAGTGAATAGTTACCGTACAATAAACTCCTTCTACCCTACAATGTCCCGATTAAATACAAGGCATGGATCTCGTGTCAAGCCTATCTAATTTAATCACTTGTTTACCATTTACTATGCGTAGTTCTATGCAAATTAGAAACTCCTTTCTAATTTCATTCACTCTGGCCAGAGATTCCTGAACTAGCATAAGTGGATCAGCCTTGAACATTCACTTCCTTCACTGGAAGGGGTAGATCCTATATTGATCATACACTATCTTCGTGTACAAATTCCTAAACCCAGTAGAGCCCTAATAATTGTCCCAGGAGACTAAGAACTAAACCAAAGCATAGTTCAGTGTACACAAGATGACTATGATGACCTCAAGTCTAAGGATACTTGTACAACTATCACTATGTGAACAACTGCTGACACGTGAGTGAACTCCATCAGTTGTTCAGCTGTGCGAGTCATGTTCAGTGAACTTATTCTATAATAAGCACCTACATACTAGCTATAGTGTCACCACACAAATGTATATGAGAACAAACATCCTTCATAATGAAGCAAGCATAGTATGTACCGATCTTTGCGGATTATTAATTACCAGTTAGTAATCCTACGACCAGGAACTATTTAATTTTAGAGTTATCATCTTTTAGGTCTCACTATTATGATCTCATCATAATCCATAAAAAGCTTTACTCTAAACTATGGTATATCTTATTTAAACACTTAAATAAATAAAGCCCATAATAAAAACAAAACAAGTCTTTTATTAATATCAATGAAATCAAAACAGATTACATAAAAGTTATTCCTAAATCCTCATACAGGATTGGACTTAGGACATATTCCTTTCAATCTCCCACTTGTACTAAAGCCAATCACTCTGGTATCTAATACCCATCTTGTCTTTATGACGATCAAAGTGACTTTCATAAAGTAGCTTTGTGAGTGGGTCTGCTACGTTGTTATGTGTGTCAACTCTAATTTAATACAATACAAGAAATGTTATCGCGCTCCCACTAACCCTTTTGTAGACGCATGGTTCATCTTCGTTTTTGATAAAATCAAACTCTTTGATTGTCTCATCAAAACGAATGTTCCATCTTTCGAGAAGCTTGCTTTAAACCACATATGGTTCGCAACAGCTAACACACTAGGTTTTCATTTCTCTTGGAAAGAAAACCATCTGGCTAATTGCCAGATCTCATAGTCGTAGTAAGCAGCAATCGCAAGCAAAATCCGAACTGATTTTAACAGGGCTACAGGTAAAAGGTTTCATCAAAGTCAATCCATTGCCTTTGTTTGAATCCTTTTGCCACAAGCCTGGCCTTATAGGTCTCCACCTGGCCATCTGCTATAATCTATCTTTTGTATACCGTATACATAGATTCCATTCCGGATTTCATGGCACTATGCCATTTCTCTGAGTCAACACTACTCATAGCCTCATTATAGGTTACAGGGTCGTCATCATCAATGATCGACAACTCATTGTCATTCTCAATGACAAGGCCATAATACCTCTCAGGTTGGTGAGACACTCTCCCTGATCTATGAATGGGCTGTTCCACAAAAGGTTGTTCAGTCAGAACAGGTGTTTCCACTCGATCTGTAGTAGTTTGTGCTTCTTGAACTTTATCAAGTTCAATTTTGCTCCCACTATTTCCTTCAAGGATAAACTCCTTTTCCAAGAAGGTAGCATGTCTGCAGACAAACACCCGATGATCGGTGCAAAAGTAATACCCTAAAGTCTCTTTAGGATATCCCACAAAACTACATTTTACGGATCGATATTCCAGCTTATCTGGGTCAACTTTCTTGACATAAGCTGGACATCCCCAAATCTTAACGTGTTTAAGACTCGGTTTCCTTTCTTTCCATTTTTCATACAAAGTTTGAGGAACAGATTTTGGAAAGCACCATATTCAGTAAATATGTTGAGGTTTCCAATGCATAACCCCATAGGAATACTGGAAGATTTGCATAGCTCATCATGGACCGAACTATGTCTAACAAAGTTCGATTTCTCCTTTCAGATACCAATCTGGAGGAGTCCACTGGGAGACTATACCATTTACTTTGAGATAATCTAGAAACTCTCCATTCAAGTATTCACCACCTCGATCTAATCGAAGAATTATAATACTATGTTTGGTTTGTTTCTCCACTTCATACTTATATTCTTTGAACTTTTCAAAGGCCTCAGACTTGTGTTTCATCAAACACACATCCGAATCTAGATCTATCATCTATGAAAGTAATGAAGTATGAAAATCTACCCATGGCTTGCTTAGACATTGCTCCACATACATCTGTGTGTACCAGTCCTAGCAAATTTGCAGTCCTCTCTCCATGTCTACTAAATGGAGACTGTAGTGCCACTATAAAGTGAGATTTTCATCATCCCTTTTCTTTTATTAGTTTGTTCAATCTGAAGTAAATTATGTCACATTTATACAGACCATTATTTAAAGTACCACGTTCATAAAGAATATTATTTCTAAGAATAGAACATTTATTATTCTCAATAATAAATGAAAATCCAGCCAAGTCTAACATGGGAATAATATTCCTCACAATCGAGGGAACAAAATAACAATTATTTAAAACAATAGTCTTTCCCGTAGGCATATGTAAATGAAATGATTCTACATCTCCAGCAGCAACTCTTGCTCCATTTCCCATCAGTGGAATCACCTCCTCTTCCTCAAGAGTCCTACTTCTCCTTGGTCCCTGCAACAAATTGCAGATTTGAGAACCACAGGCGATATCTAATATCCAAGTAGAAATTTGATTTAATGACATATTCACTTCTATCATGAACATACCTGAATCAGAAGCGGTAGCCTCACTACCCTTCTTCTTCTTCAATTCTGCAAGGTAAACCTTGCAGTTCCTCTTCCAGTGCCCCACCTTGTTACAGCGAAAGCAAACAACTTTGATCTTGGGGTCTTCAGCTTTTGGTGGAACCGACATTTTCTCACCTACTTTCTTCTTCTTGGAAGGGTTCCTCTTCCTTTTCTTAGGATTGGAACCTTCACCAATTAGAAGGACAGAACTCTTCTTAGGGGGAAAATTCGATTCCGCAGTCTTCAACATGTTGTGGAGTTCAGGCAGGCTGACATCCAACTTATTCATGTGAAAGTTCACAACAAACTGCGAGAACGAACTCGGAAGCGATTGCAAGACCAGGTCTTGGCTCAGCTCCCCATCCATGGCAAAACCAAGTTATCCAAGACGTTCAATCAAATTGATCATCTTAAGTACATGGTCATTCACAGATGATCCCTCAGACATCCTACAACCGAACAACTCCTTCGATATCTCATATCGAGCTGTCCTCCCTGCCACATCATACAGCTCTTGTAGATGCATTAGGATAGTGTGAGCATCCATATGCTCATGTTGCTTCTATAGCTCAATGTTCATGGAAGCTAGCATGATGCATTGAGCAACATTTGCATCATCTATCCACTTACGATACACAACATGTTCATCATTATGTGCATCACTAGCAGGTTCAGTAGGCTTAGGTGAGTCAATCACGTATTCCAGCTTCTCAATCCTGAGAACAATTCTCAAGTTTCGAAGCCAGTCAGCATAATTAGGACCAGTAAATTTGTGAGCATCCAGTATGCTCCTGAGTGATAGTGCAGAAGACATAACGTACAAAGTAAATCTGTAAATGATAAACACATAACAACACTTAGCAAATATTCGATTTCATTTCAAAACACTATATGAATCGGGTCTTTATTCATAAGTGGCTCCCACTAGTTTATCTAATTTATTCAACCCCCTACGTGAAAAATTAAGCATTCATAATGCTAGTGGGAATAGGGATCCTACATTCCATTTCACAACCCCGGCTGTAGCACGAACCGCCATGTAATGTTCAATAGGCAGACAACTCTTGTCAATTACATCTTATGTTATTCCCTAATCAAACTTTAGCCTCTTGAATAATTGAGTCTCGGCTGTGGCACGACAAACTCAATATTCTAAGTCAAGTTTAACCCAACATTCCGTACAGTTGAATCAGTCCCCAAAGGCCCACGGCTGTAGCACGTACCGACCATTAGATTCTTATTCAATGTACACATCTCTATGTAATAGACAAGTATTTCTTATTTCAAAATCAAATCCCTCGGCTGTAGCACGAACTGACAATGATTCAAAAATAAGAACTACTTTTCTATCATGTTGGAAGGCTATGACCGACACAAGCCCGTTGTATCATTGGCCAATTACTACTTGATATTATTTAATTTTAGAGGGATTATATTACGTTACAATCATAATCATATTATAAAGAAATTCTTCCTTTTAAATTAAATATTTCAAATCAATAATCAATAATCAGATGATTCCTAGATCGGGTGGAGCATTGTCAAGAGGCGTCACTTAATAACCCTTTCTTACAGATAGAAATCTGTTGTTGACAGAATCATCCTTTCTCTCATATCGAAAATTCATATTCAATTACGTGTTTCATAAACACAAGAATCTCATGATTGTATTCATAATATTGTTATTAAGGTTATGAAACAATTTCACTATACTAGGTTGTCTAACAAACGCCTTATGTTCATTTAAGTTCACCTAAATCTATCATCGCATGATAAACTAAGCATATATCACATATATAAACATGAATAAACATCAAGGTAGGCATGTTACATCATCTAGCACATTAGTCTAAGCATTATACATCTCTATGTATCACATGAAGCATTTAAAAGCAATTAAAAATAGTTAAAAACAGCTTTAAAACACTTTCGGAAATATAAACAGTTCAAACCTTTTATATAAACTAAAATTGATCACTCCATTAGATCCGTCTCGGAAAAACGAATCCAACGGTATATTGCACGCCCAAAACGGAGTTACGAAACTCCCAGAAAATCAATTTTAATCTGGACAGTCGGGCTGTAACGCATTACAGGAACGCGTTACAAGCCCTGTAACGCATTCCGGTGATGCGTTACAACACTTTTAACCAATTAAACGGTGTAACGCATTCCGTGAATGCGCCACAGGGTGTAACGCATTCCCGGAATGCGCGACCCCCTTTATTTTATTTTATTTTATTTTATTTTTTCTCTTTTGCAGCAGCCGCAGCTTTCCTTGGACACCGTGCCGCCGTACTGACTGTTCCTTGTCTTCTTTCTCCGTGCCAACAGCATCAACAGACAACACAGCAGATGCAAAAAATATATATATATTTACATACTTACAATTTATATATATATATATGATTATTTAATTACGAATTTATTTGCAACAACTTCAAAAATTCATAATAAATAATCTATACATCATAAAATTATGAAAAAAGTACCCAGACGATCTACAACACTTGTAGAACCCAGATCAACATTCAAAATTATTATGAGAAACGATTTCTAATCAGACAAAATTAATCCATAATATAACTTGTAAAAATCATAATAAATTCATACAAGCACATAAAATTCTGAAATTTTTATCATAGATCTATATGCATACAACCTATGCTCTGATACCATTGTTGGATTTTTAATCATAGCGGGGCATGGTAAAAATATAGGGGATCGAATCTAACCTTTAAAATAATTCGGAGACAACGATCAGAGATCCTTAGCAGTTGCTCCTCAAGTGTGAAGTACTCCACCGGTATCCACCAAGAAAACGATGTTAAGGAGGAGGAAGGAGGTGGAGAGAATTGGGTTTTCCAAACTTTTGGGTTTTGGGGTTCAAAATAAAAATAGGGTCTATAATAGTATATTTATAGGCAAAATTTTCAGCTGAAATTTTCTCATAAATATTATTATTATTATCACATTTATTATTCTCATTAATAATTAAAACACCTTTTAATTATTAATCCTTTTTCTAAATACTTTAGAAATAATTCTCTCTCTTGATTTAATTTCCAAAAATTAAATCCTTAATTAATAATATTAAGAACTTTTCTTAATTAATTTATAATCAATTAAATCTTATTTAATCAATTATTAAATTTACCAATTAATTATTTATTTCACAAATAAATAATTATTAGCCATTATTAATTAATTCCTCCACCATTAAATCATTCTCTTTTTATGGTGTGACCCTGTAGGTTCAATATTAAGCCGGTAGTAGAAATAAATAATAATAAAACTATTTTATCATTATTTATATAAATTCTCTAATTTATTAAATATGATTAATTAATTAATCACATTTATTCTACATCGTGAGGGATACTTCTCAGCATATCGCGACTATCGGGATAATATGAATTCACTGCTTAGAATACCAAGAACCTATTCAGTGAATAGTTACCGTACAATAAACTCCTTCTACCCTACAATGTCCCGATTAAATATAAGGCATGGATCTCGTGTCAAGCCTATCTAATTTAATCACTTGCTTACCATTTACTATGCGTAATTCTATGCAAATTAGAAACTCCTTTCTAATTTCATTCACTCTGGCCAGAGATTCCTGAACTAGCATAAGTGGATCAGCCTTGAACATTCACTTCCTTCATTGGAAGGGGTAGATCCTATATTGATCATACACTATCTTCGTGTACAAATTCCTATACCCAGTAGAGCCCTAATAATTGTCCCAGGAGACTAAGAACTAAACCAAAGCATAGTTCAGTGTACACAAGATGACTATGATAACCTCAAGTCTAAGGATACTTGTACAACTATCACTATGTGAACAACTGCTGACACGTGAGTGAACTCCATCAGTTGTTCAGCTGTGCGAGTCATGTTCAGTGAACTTATTCTATAATAAGCACCTACATACTAGCTATAGTGTCACCACACAAATGTCTATGAGAACAGACATCCTTCATAATGAAGCAAGCATAGTATGTACCAATCTTTGCGGATTATTAATTACCAGTTAGTAATCCTACGACCAGGAACTATTTAAGTTTAGAGTTATCATCTTTTAGGTCTCACTATTATGATCTCATCATAATCCATAAAAAGCTTTACTCTAAACTATGGTATATCTTATTTAAACACTTAAATAGATAAAGCCCATAATAAAAACAAAACAAGTCTTTTATTAATATCAATGAAATCAAAACAGATTACATAAAAGTTATTCCTAAATCCTCATACATGATTGGACTTAGGACATATTCCTTTCACTTATTTGGTTATAAGTTTGGATGTTATAATAACAATTATGTTTGTGTTACAGAGACCCCTAGAAAATAATATAAAAAATGTGGCTCAATAAATCATCTAACACATCTTTGTAAAAAGACTATTAGTGAGTCCAAACATATGGCATGCAAGTACAATGAAGCACAAACTGATGATCTTAATTCTTTTTGTGACAAGTTTGATTGCATTCTTTGCAACATGAAGGTAATGAATAGTTGTCTTAAATTAAGAAAAGATCTAAAGAAAATTAACTTTGGATCTGAGGTCAAGAATGAGAATGCTAATCAATCTAAGAAAAATGTTTCTTTTGATAATTCAAGATCTACTCCTGCTAACTCTGCAAAGAAAAAGAATATGCCAACACTACTTGGGTAGCTAAAAATACTCAAAACTCATTGTATGCAGGGAAGAATAATAAAGTCATGTGGGTCATGGATAGTGAATTTTCCAGACACATGACAGGTGATAGAGCCTTGATATCACATTTTGACGAGATGGTTGGCTCTTTGGTGACCTTTGGAGACAACAACAAGGGATTCAAAATGGGATATGGCAATTTGATTTGTGGTAAAGTTGTCATTCAAGATGTAGCAATGGTTGGAGGATTTGAGGTTAATCTTCTACGTGCCAGCCAATTCACAAATAGAGGTTTCAAGGTGAATTTTGACAGAGAAAATTGCTCAATATCAAATAGGAAGACTGGTGAAATTCCTCTCAAAGGAGTAAGAAAAGGAAGCCTATTTTTTGCAGATATGAACTCAGCACACAAGGCCAAGGTGTGTTGTTTCCATACCAAAGAATCAAATGAAAAATGTTGGCTTTGGCATAAAAAGCTCTCTCACCTAAACTTCAAGGAAATTAATACTCTAATTTGAATAGAGTTTATGAGAGAGATGCATGTATTGGACTTTGTTCAAGATGGGATCTGTGATGCTTTTCAAAAAGGAAAGATAAAAAGATCAAGTCATAAAGGCAAAACTGTAAACTCTATCAATGCTCCTCTACAACTTATCCATATAAAGTTTTTTGGTCTTATGAATGTCATGTCCATTTCTAAAAAAGATATGCACTAGTAATGGTGGATGACTACTCAAGGTACACTTGGGTGGAATTTATTTATTCTAAGGATGAGACTCCATATATTATCATTAAGCACATCAAGAAAATTGAGAATCAGGCTGAAGATCATAACTCAATGAAAAGATTGAGAAGTGACATTGGAACTGAATTCATAAATTATATAATGAATGATTCCCGTAAAGACAAGGGCATTAATCAAGAGTTCTCATCTCCAAGAACACCTCAACGGAATGATGTGGTTGAAAGAAAGAACATAACTCTAGTTGAAGCTGCAAGAACAATGTTGCAGGATGCGAAGTTGCCAACACGCTTTTGGTTAGAAGCTATTAACACATCATGTTATATTCAGAACAAATACTTGGTAAACAAAAAAAGCATTGGCAAGTCACCATACTCAATCATGTCTAGAAAGAAGCCTATAGTTAAACATTTTCATGTATTTGGAAGCAAATGTTTTGTGTTGAAGGACAACTCAGCACATGTTGGAAAATTTGACTCTAAAGTATTTGAAGCTATATTTATTGGTTACTCATTGGAAAGGACTGCTTACAGGGTCTATGTCCTAGAGCAAAGAAAAATAATAGGGAGCATATATGTAATATTTAATGATGACAAGTACCATAGATTGGACTGCATTGATGAAAGTAAAGCCAAAGATTTGAATTTTGAAACTCTCAGTCTTGATAGTGATTCCGAAGATGATGATGGAAAGAATGCAGAAAATAAAGAATAAGAAGCTAGTGAACTAGTAAATTCTGTAAATGAAGATCCACCTTAAAATAAAAACTCGCCTGAATTTGATAGCACAAACTCAGGGGGAGAAAGAGGTGATAGTTCTGCAAGTAATTCCATGAATAAAGAAGATGATGACACTTTAAGCCATCAAAATTATCACACCAGAAGATGGGATATATTTCATACTAGAGATACTATTATTGCTGATCTCAATGCTGGTGTGAGAACTAGAAGTGCCACTGCAAATAAATGTCTACCTGCTTGTTTTTTATCTCAAATTCATCCTAAAAGAAATGAGGAAGTCTTGCTTGATCCTGAATGGATAACTGCTATGCAAAAAGAGTTGAATCAATTTGAAAAAAATAAAGTATGTGAGTTAGTTCTGTTACCAAGAGATAGAAGCATTATTGGAACAAAGTGGGTGTATAGTTTAAATGAATGTGGCATTGTCACCAGAAAAAAGGCAAGGCTTGTTGCTAAAGGCTACTCACAAGAAGAAGGAATTGACTATGATGAAACTTTTGCTCCAATTACAAGACTTGAAGAAATAAGGATTTTCCTTGTATTTTCCGCACACTCAAATTTCAAAGTATATCAAATGGATGTGAAAAGTGCATTCCTTAAAGGTGAATTAGAAGAGGAAGTCTATGTGCAACAATCTCCTGGCTTTGTAGATCCATAATTTCCAAACTTTGTCTACAGACTTTTGAAGGCTCTTTATGGTTTGAAGCAGGCACCTAGAGCATGGTATGACACTTTATCAGAATTCTTGATCAAGAATGGATTCACTAGAGGCATAATTAATAAAACTCTCTTTTTCAAGCAACATGGTGATGATATAATCCCGATTCAAATTTATGTGAATGATATCATTTTTGGCTCTACTAATGAGAAGCTCTGTCAATGATTCTCAAGACTCATTCAGAGTGAATATGAGATGAGCATGATGGGAGAATTAAGCTACTTCCTTGGCCTACAATTAAGCCAAAGAAATGATAGAATTTTCATCAGTCAAACTAAGTATGTCAAAGATCTTCTGAAGGAATTTAGATTGGTGGATTGCTCGCCTGCATCAACTCCTATGTCTATAGTTACCAAGTTGGATGAAGATAAGAAAGGAAAAAGTGTAGACATCAAAAGCTATAGGGGAATGATTGGATCTCTACTTTATCTGACTTCTAGTAGACCAAACATTATGTTTGTTGCCTGTCTGTGTGCAAGGTTTCAAGCTAATCCAAAAGAATCACACCTTGGGCCTGTTTGGCCGACCAAAAATAAGTTGTTTATTGAGTTATCAGCCCGTAAGTACTTATCGACGAGTGTTTGTCGACTTAACTTATAAGTTGTAAATTTAACTTATAAGTTGATAAGTTGAATGTTGGTAACGACGTATTTTTTCTCAACTTATTTTGAATTTTCATTTTTTTATACACTTTAATTTTAAAAATATATGTTTTTAAATGTTAATCTAATTTAAAATTCACGAATTAAGATAATAAAATTTAAAAAATATTTATTTAAGTAAAAAAAATTCTGACTTATAAGTGTTAGGAATATGTGTATTAGTTTGATGATAAGTTAAACAAAACACTTAAGTAGAAATCTAGTGTTTGTAGCCTCAACGGATAAGACCATCTTGGCTATCCGTTGAAGGAGTAGCTTTACTTAGCAATAAGTTTAGTATTGTAACACATTTCATTCTCTGGATTCAAGTTGTAATTCTTAGATGTTGTAGGAAATTATCAGTCAAGTTGACTACTAGTGGATATGCAAATAGGAGGGCTAATTGTAAATATTTCATGCCTTGTAATTTTGTATAAGTGAAGAAGTATCAACTGATATTGAAGATGAAAGGAATATGTCCTAAGTCCAATCATGTATGAGGATTTAGGAATAACTTTTATGTAATCTGTTTTGATTTCATTGATATTAATAAAAGACTTGTTTTGTTTTTATTACGGGCTTTATCTATTTAAGTGTTTAAATAAGATATACCATAGTTTAGAGTAAAGCTTTTTATGGATTATGATGAGATCATAATAGTGAGACCTAAAAGATGATAACTCTAAACTTAAATAGTTCCTGATCATAGGATTACTAACTGGTAATTAATAATCCGTAAAGATCGGTACATACTATGCTTGCTTCATTATGAAGGATGTATGTTCTCATAGACATTTGTGTGGTGACACTATAGCTAGTATGTAGGTGCTTATTATAGAATAAGTTTACTGAACATGACTCGCACAGCTGAACAACTGATGGAGTTCACTCACGTGTCAGCAGTTGTTCACATAGTGATAGTTGTACAAGTATCCTTAGACTTGAGGTCATCATAGTCATCTTGTGTACACTGAACTATGCTTTGGTTTAGTTCTTAGTCTCCAGGGACAATTATTAGGGCTCTACTGAGTATAGGAATTTGTACACGAAGATAGTGTATGATCAATAAAGGATCTACCCCTTCCAGTGAAGGAAGCGAATGTTCAAGGCTACTTATGCTAGTTCAGGAATCTCTGGCCAGAGTGAATGAAATTAAAAAGGAGTTTCTAATTTGCATAGAACTAAGCATAGTAAATGGTAAGCAAGTGATTGAATTAGATAGGCTTGACACGAGATCCATGCCTTGTATTTAATCGGGACATTGTAGGGTAGAAGGAGTTTATTGTACGGTAACTATTCACTGAATAGGTTCTTGGTATTCTAAGCAGTGAATTCATATTATCCGGATAGTCGCGATATGCTGAGAAGTATCCCTCACGATGTAGAATAAATGTGATTAATTAATTAATCATATTTAACACATTAGAGAATTTATATAAATAATGATAAAATAGTTTTATTATTATTTATTTCTACTACCGGCTTAATATTGAACCTACAGGGTCACACCATAAAAAGAGAATGATTTAAATGGTGGAGGAATTAATTAATAATGGCTAATAGTTATTTATTTGTGAAATAAATAATTAATTGGAAAATTTAATAATTAATTAAATGAGATTTAATTGATTATAAATTAATTAAGAAAAGTTCTTAATATTATTAATTAAAGAATTTAATTTTTGGAAATTAAATCAAGAGAGAGAATTATTTCTAAAGTGTTTAGAAAAAGGATTAATAATTAAAAGGTGTTTTAATTATTAATGAGAATAATAAATGGGATAATAATAATAATATTTATGGGAAAATTTCAGCTGAAAATTTTGCCTATAAATACACTATTATAGACCCTATATTTAATTCGAACCCCAAAAAAACCCAAAAAATTTGGAAAACCCAATTCTCTCCACCTCCTTCCTCCTCCTTAACATCGTTTTCTTGGTGGATACCGGTGGAGTGCTTCACACTTGATGAGCAACTGCTAAGGATCTCTGATCGTTGTCTCCAAATTATTTTAAAGGTTAGATTCGATCCCTCGAATTTTTATTCATGATCTGTATGCTTTTATTTGGATTTTATATGTGTAAAAGTGTTTTGCCATGCCCCACTGCGATTAAAATCCAACAATGGCATCAGAGCCTAGGTTGTATGCATATAGATCTGTGGTAAAAATTTCAGAATTTTATGTGCTTGTATGAATTAATTATGATTTTTACAAGTTATATTATGGATTAATTTTGTCTGATGAGAAATCGTTTCTCAGAATAATTTTGAATTATGATCTGGGTTCTACAAGTGTTGTAGATCGTCTGGTTATTTTTTTCATAATTTTATGATGGATAGATTTTTTATTATGAATTTTTGAAGTTCTTACAATTAAATTCGTAATTTAATAAGTATAAATATATGTATATATAGTATATATATATATATGTTTGTATTATGTATCTGCTATATACATCTGCTGTTGTTGTACTGCTGCTGCACGGAGAAAGAAGACAGACACGGCAGAGGTCTGACAAGGTACGACGGCACACTAATCGAGAAAAGGCGGCTGCTGCAAAAGAAAAAAAAAAGGGTGCGCGCATTCCGGGAATGTGTTACACACCTGTGGCGCATTCACGGAATGCGTTAGACCTTTTAATGGCTTAAAAGGGTTGTAACACATCACCGGGATGCGTTACAGGGCTTGTAACGCGTTCTTGTAATGCGTTACAGCCCGACTGTTTACATTAAAATTGATTTTCTGGGAGTTTCGTAACTCCGTTTTAGGCGTGCAATATACCGTTGGATTTGTTTTTCCAAGACGGATCTAATGGAGTGATCAATTATAGTTTATATAAAAGTTTTGAACTGTTTATATTTCCATGAAGGGTTTTAAAGCTGTTTTTGACTGTTATAATTGCTTTTAAATGCTTCATGTGATACATAGAGATGTATAATGCTTAGACTAATGTGCTAGATGATGTAACATGCCTACCTTGATGTTTATTCATGTTTATATATGTGATATATGCTTAGTTTATCATGCGATGATAGATTTAGGTGAACTTAAATGAACATAAGGCGTTTGTTAGACAACCTAGTATAGTGAAATTGTTTCATAACCTTAATAACAATATTATGAATACAATCATGAGATTCTTGTGTTTATGAAACACGTAATTGAATATGAATTTTCGATATGAGAGAAAGGATGATTCTGTCAACAACAGATTTCTATCTGTAAGAAAGGGTTATTAAGTGACGCCTCTTGACAATGCTCCACCCGATCTGGGAATCATCTGATTGTTGATTATTGATTTGAAATATTTAATTTAAAAGGAAGAATCTCTTTATAATATGATTATGATTGTAACGTAATATAATCCCTCTAAAATTAAATAATATCAAGTAGTAATTGGCCAATGACACAACGGGCTTGTGTCGGTCATAGCCTTCCAACATGATAGAAAAGTAGTTCTTATTTTTGAATCATTGTCGGTTCGTACTACAGCCGAGGGCTTTGATTTCGAAATAAGAAATACTTGTCTATTACATAGAGATGTGTACATTGAATAAGAATCTAAAGGTCGGTACATGCTACAGCCGTGGGCCTTTAGGGACTAATTCAACTGTACGTAATGTTGGGTTTAACTTGACTTAGAATATTGAGTTTGTCGTGCCACAGCCGAGACTCAATTATTCAAGAGGCTAAAGTTTGATTAGGGAATAACATAAGATGTAATTGACAAGAGTTGTCTGCCTATTGAACATTACATGGCGGTTCGTGCTACAGCTGGGGTTGTGTAATGGAATGTAGGATCCCTATTCCCACTAGCATTATAAATGCTTAATTTTTCACGTAGGGGGTTGAATAAATTAGATAAACTAGTGGGAGCCACTTATGAATAAAGACCCGATTTATATAGTGTTTTAAAATGAAATCAAATATTTGCTAAGTGTTGTTATGTGTTTATCATTTACAGATTTACAATATACATTATGTCTTCTGCACTATCACTCAGGAGCATACTAGATGCTCACAAATTGACTGGTCATAATTATGCTGACTGGCTTCGAAACTTGAGAATTGTTCTCAGGATTGAGAAGCTGGAATACGTGATTGACTCACCTAAGCCTACTGAACCTGCTAGTGATGCACATAATGATGAACATGTTGTGTATCGTAAGTGGATAGATGATGCAAATGTTGCTCAATGCATCATGAACATTGAGCTACAAAAGCAACATGAGCATATGGATGCTCACACTATCCTCATGCATCTACAAGAGTTGTATGATATGGCGGGGAGGACAGCTCGATATGAGATATCGAAGGAGCTGTTCGGTTGTAGGATGTCTGAGGGATCATCTGTGAATGACCATGTACTTAAGATGATCAATTTGATTGAACGTCTTGGACAACTTGGTTTTACCATGGATGGGGAGCTGAGCCAAGACTTGGTCTTGCAATCGCTTCCGAGTTCGTTCTCGCAGTTTGTTGTGAATTTTCACATGAATAAGTTGGATGTCAGCCTGCCTGAACTCCACAACATGTTGAAGACTGCAGAATCGAATTTTCCCCTAAGAAGAGTTCTGTTCTTCTAATTGGTGAAGGTTCCAATCCTAAGAAAAGGAAGAGGAACTCTTCCAAGAAGAAGAAAGTAGGTGAGAAAATGCCGGTTCAACTAAAAGCTGAAGACCCCAAGAGCAAAGTTATTTGCTTTCACTGTAACAAGGTGGGGCACTGGAAGAGTAACTGCAAGGTTTACCTTGCAGAATTGAAGAAGAAGAAGGGTAGTGAGACTGCCGCTTCTGATTCAGGTATGTTCATGATAGAAGTGAATATGTCATTAAGCCAAATTTCTACTTGGGTATTAGATACCACCTATGGTTCTGACATCTGCAATTTGTTGCAGGGACCAAGGAGAAGTAGGACTCTTGAGGAAGAGGAGGTGATTCTACTGATGGGAAATGGAGCAAGAGTTGCTGCTGAAGATGTAGAATCATTTCATTTACATATGCCTACGGGCAAGACTATTGTTTCTTAAATAATTGTTATTTTGTTCCCTCGATTGTGAGGAATATTATTCCCATGTTAGACTTGGCTGGATTTTTCATTTATTATTGAGAATAATGAATGTTCTATTCTTAGAGATAATATTCTTTATGGACGTGGTACTTTAAATAATGGTCTGTATATATCTGACATAATTTACTTCATATTGAACAAACTAATAAAAGAAAAGGGATGATGAAAATCTCACTTTATTGTGGCACTGCAGTCTCCATTTAGTGGACATGGAGAGAGGGCTGCAAATTTGCTAGGAATGGTACACACAGATGTATGTGGACCAATGTCTACGCAAGCCATGAGTGGATTTTCATACTTCATTACTTTCATAGATGATAGATCTGGATTCGGATATGTGTTTGATGAAATACAAGTCTGAGGCCTTTGAAAAGTTCAAAGAATATAAGTATGAAGTGGAGAAACAAACCAAACATAGTATTATAATTCTTTGATTAGATCGAGGTGGTGAATACTTTAATGGAGTGTTTCTAGATTATCTCAAAGTAAATGGTATAGTCTCCCAGTGGACTCCTCCAGATTGGTATCTGAAAGGAGATATTGAACTTTGTTAGACATAGTTCGGTCCATGATGAGCTATGAGAATCTTCCAGTATTCCTATGGGGTTATGCATTGGAAACCTCAGCATATTTACTGAATAAGGTGCCTTCTAAATTTGTTCCTCAAACTCCGTATGAGATATGGAAAGAAAGGAAACCAAGTCTTAAACAGGTTAAGATTTGGGGATGTCCAGCTTATGTCAAGAAAGTTGACCCAGATAAGCTGGAATATCGATCCGTAAAATGTAGTTTTGTGGGATATCCTAAAGAGACTTTAGGGTATTACTTTTACACCGATCATCGGATGTTTGTCTCCAGACATTCTACCTTCTTGGAAAAGGAGTTTATCCTTGAAGGAAACAGTGGGAGAAAAATTGAACTTGATGAAGTTCAAGAAGCACAAACTACTACGGATCAAGTGGAAACACCTATTCTGACTGAACAACCTTTTGTGGAACAGCCCATTCATAGATCAGGGAGAGTGTATCGCCAACCTGAGAGGTATTATGGCCTTGTCATTGAGAATGACGACGAGTTGTCGATCATTGATGATGACGACCCTGTGACCTATAATGAGGCTATGAGTAGTGTTGACTCAGAGAAATGGCATAGTGCCATGAAATCTGGAATGGAATCTATGTATACGGTATACGAAAGAATGATTAGAACAGATGGCCAGGTGGAGACCTTTAAGGCCAGGCTTTTGGGAAAAGGATTCAAACAAAGGCAATGGATTGACTTTGATGAAACCTTTTACCTGTAGCCCTGTTAAAATCAGTTCAGATTTTGCTTGCGATTGCTGCTTACTACAACTATTAGATCTGGCATATAGCCAGATGGTTTTCTTTCCGAGGGAAATGAAAACCTAGTGTGTAAGCTACTGCGAACCATATGTGGTTTAAAGCAAGCTTCTCGTAGATGGAATATCCGTTTTGATGAGACAATCAAAGAGTTTGATTTTATCAAAAACGTAGATGAACCATGCGTTTACAAAAGGGTTAGTGGGAGCACGATAACATTTCTTGTGTTGTATTGAATTAGAGTTGACACACATAACAACATAGCAGACCCACTCACAAAGCTACTTTATGAAAGTCACTTTGATCGTCATAAAGACAAGATGGGTATTAGATACCAGAGTGATTGGCTTTAGTACAAGTGGGAGATTGAAAGGAATATGTCCTAAGTCCAATCATGTATGAGGATTTAGGAATAACTTTTATGTAATCTGTTTTGATTTCATTGATATTAATAAAAGACTTATTTTATTTTTATTACAGGTTTATCTATTTAAGTGTTTAAATAAGATATACCATAGTTTAGAGTAAAGCTTTTTATGGATTATGATGAGATCATAATAGTGAGACCTAAAAGATGATAACTCTAAACTTAAATAGTTCCTGATCATAGGATTACTAACTGGTAATTAATAATCCGCAAAGATCGGTACATACTATGCTTGCTTCATTATGAAGGATGTCTGTTCTCATAGACATTTGTGTGGTGACACTATAGCTAGTATGTAGGTACTTATTATAGAATAAGTTCACTGAACATGACTCGCATAGCTGAACAACTGATGGAGTTCACTCACGTGTCAGCAGTTGTTCACATAGTGATAGTTGTACAAGTATCCTTAAACTTGAGGTCATCATAGTCATCTTGTGTACACTGAACTATGCTTTGGTTTAGTTCTTAATCTCCAGGGACAATTATTAGGGCTCTACTGGGTATAGGAATTTGTACACGAAGATAGTGTATGATCAATAAAGGATCTACCCCTTCCAGTGAAGGAAGCGAATGTTCAAGGCTGATCCACTTATGCTAGTTCAGGAATCTCTGGCCAGAGTGAATGAAATTAGAAAGGAGTTTCTAATTTGCATAGAACTAAGCATAGTAAATGGTAAGCAAGTGATTGAATTAGATAGGCTTGACACGAGATCCATGCCTTGTATTTAATCGGGACATTGTAGGGTAGAAGGAGTTTATTGTACGGTAACTATTCACTGAATAGGTTCTTGGTATTCTAAGCAGTGAATTCATATTATCCGGATAGTCGCGATATGCTGAGAAGTATCCCTCACGATGTAGAATAAATGTGATTAATTAATTAATCATATTTAATAAATTAGAGAATTTATATAAATAATGATAAAATAGTTTTATTATTATTTATTTCTACTACCGGCTTAATATTGAACCTACAAGGTCACACCATAAAAAGAGAATGATTTAAATGGTGGAGGAATTAATTAATAATGGCTAATAATTATTTATTTATGAAATAAATAATTAATTGGCAAATTTAATAATTAATTAAATAAGATTTAATTGATTATAAATTAATTAAGAAAAGTTCTTAATATTATTGATTAAAGGATTTAATTTTTGGAAATTAAATCAAGAGTGAGAATTATTTCTAAAGTGTTTAGAAAAAGGATTAATAATTAAAAGGTATTTTAATTATTAATGAGAATAATAAATGAGAATTATTTAAAAAGTGTTTAGAAAAAGGATTAATAATTAAAAGGTGTTTTAATTATTAATGAGAATAATAAATGGGATAATAATAATAATATTTATGGGAAAATTTCAGCTGAAAATTTTGCCTATAAATACACTATTATAGACCCTATATTTAATTCGAACCCCAAAAAAACCCAAAAAGTTTGGAAAACCCAATTCTCTCCACCTCCTTCCTCCTCCTTAACATCGTTTTCTTGGTGGATACCGGTGGAGTGCTTCACACTTGAGGAGCAACTGCTAAAGATCTCTGATCCCTCGAATTTTTATTCATGATCTGTATGCTTTTATTTGGATTTTATATGTGTAAAAGTGTTTTGCCATGCCCCGCTGTGATTAAAATCCAACAGAAGACCTTCAACGGATAAGAAACAAAGCTTCAACGGATGTCTCTAAAGCTTCAACGGATAATATCCATCAACGGATAAGTGCTTCAATGGATAAAGACTTCAACTGCTAATGCATCAACGGATAAAGCTTCAACGGATAAAGCCTCAACGGATAAAGCCTCAACGGATAAGGCATCAACGGATGAAAGCTTCAACGGATGCTTAGTTCATTAGCAGTTGATAGTGACAATTCATAAGCTGACAGAGGCACATGGGTTGACAGAGACAAACTGGAATGTGGAAGCCTCTAGGAGGAATCAAGAAAATGCAGCATTTCCATTCTGGTGCAAACAAGGAAGTATTCAAAGATTAACAGCTAAGCCTAAATTGCATTGGATAGAGAAATGAAGAAGAAACATGTGAAGAGCCTTTTTAATTGTATTTTACAGTTTTGTCTTCACTTGTAAACTTGGTGATATATAAACCAAGTAGCAGCTAGTAATTAGATGTGAATTTTCCAGAGCTGTTTAGAAAAATCCAGAGAGAAAATAATCTAGTTTGTACTAGGAAGCAGCTGTGATTTAATTCTTTGAATCACAGATTTTCTGAAATAACACATCTCTGGTGGAACAACAAATCCACCAGAAAAGTTTTTAAGTTCTCTATGTTCTTTACATTTGTGTTTGAATATATATCTGTCTGCATTAGCTTCAAGCAATTCACACACATTTGCTCACAAAAACACTTAGCCTTAGAAACTGCTCAAAACTTGAAAAAGTTTTGAGATTTACATTCAACCCCCCTTCTGTAAATCTCATTGTTAGTCCACTGGGAATAACAATTGGTATCAGAGCAAGCTCTTAACATACAAAGACTTTAAAGATCTATTCTGCTAACATCATGAGTAAGAAGGATATTGGTGTAAAGATTCCAATCTTGGAAAGAGATAACTATCATCACTGGAAAGTGAAGATGCACTTACATCTTCTCTCTCAAGATGAAAGCTACATCAACTGCATTGAAAATGGTCCTCACATCCCTCACAAGGTGGCCACAGCTGCTACTGCAACAGTTGTTGTTAGACAGTCTATTCCCAATCCAAAAGCAGAATGGACTGTTGAAGATATTGAAGAGGTTCACAAGGACAAGAAAGCCATGAACATTCTGTTTATGGCCTAGATCAAGATATGTTTAACAATTTCATTAACAGCGAAACTGCTAAGGAAATTTGGGATACTGTGCAGCTTATCTGTGAAGGCACTGAGCAAGTTAGAGAAAACAAAATGCAGCTTCTCATTCAACAGTATGAATATTTTCATTTTAAAGAAGGAGAATCATTGAATGATACCTTCAACAGATTTCAGAAACTGTTGAATGGATTGAAGCTGTATGGCAGAGTGTGTAACACCCCCAAATCCGGGGTCGGGGATCCGGGTTGTCACGAGTTCCATTTCCCTTAATAACACCCAATCTTAATAATTACTCAACTACTCTGTACTGTGACCCCACAATAAACACACACACCATACATTATAGTCTCAGAGATGAACATCCAAAAATAACCACAAGTCATTTTATTCCACAATTATCTGCCAATACACCTTAAAAGGTTTTCTGAATAAATTTACATTTCTTTGCCATTATTACAATTCATAATTATACATAAATCTGGTACATTAGAAGTTGAAAGCCTAGCCTATTGGTAGTTCCTACCTCAGCTACGGCGGCATCAATGCTTCTAGAAAACTGCGGAACGTCTCCTAATCGCTTGCGAATCGGGAGCTTGGTCCTGTTCATCCTTTCTATCTGTTGTTGTGTGATGAAAGAAGAAAGCAAGGGTGAGCAGCAAGCCCACCAAAATAATATGTATAATGATTAATAGTATATGAGCCTTCTCTTAGTACTCATGAAAGTCTTGGTCAAAAGAAATGAACCAAGTTGATATCTTAATGCGATGAAGTCGCAAAATATTCAGTATATATATATACTTATATACTTTTCAAAATATGGGAAGTCCTCTTCCATGCATAATACACACAGAGTTCCAGTGTATAACTGTATAAAAATATCGTTGCAAGGTGATCTCATATATCTAACCTTGTCTCAACGTTTTTCTGAAAATCTTTGTCATGCATAAGATAATCATTTACTAGATATAAGTTTAAAAGATGAAGTTACAAGATACTCCAATATACTTATATCTTTTCCAAATACTACTTGAACTACAACCATTCAAGTTATAATTAGTTCAAAAGTTCATCACATAGATGAGACTACAAGATAATACTTGAATAGATTCAACCTTTAAAATATCATCAAAATAAAATGAAGTTATGAGATACTTCATTTGATGTAAACATCATTTTGAAAACTTGACCCTGCCAACACTCAACAATCGCCCAACCGTAGCCTTTCTATCGAAGTGCTCTGGGTAGTGTTGCAGAAATTATCCAATTGGATGATGAACTCATTACGGGAGTTTGCCGCGCCAGGAAGACCACTTACGATGATCAGTCGTAGTAGTACAACCCCACCATTTTCTACATGTAGAGGAGAACCTGTCGGATTTACTTGTCAACCGAACACTGAACTCCTAAGGAATGGACCGCCTTAGCGGAACTTCCAGGCCATTTGGGCCAATATAATAAGGCTGGGCCGGCGCTACTCGGCCACTTACGCCACTCCTAGTTCAGATGAAATCCATGACTCTGAAACGTAAAGCTTGTTCCCACTTTCCCCAAGTAGAAACTTGTTGATACGGCTCCACCAAGAAGTCGTATCTAGTTGGAAAGGAAAACTCACCGATATTTCCCAGGCAATGCCTGTTAATGGATTAACTTGTTCCAAGAATTTTACTTCCCGAGTGTTGGGTAAGTAATCAATTCATTTATCAAAACAGCAACCTTGTTGCGAATATAAAATACACCACAGAGCCGGATCCCTCAGGTTTTGAGCGAGTATTTAAATCCCCTTAAAAAGGAAGATCTTAAATATAAAAATGAGTTTTGGGATCCGCTCTAACTTTTAAAAATCATTTTGAAGACTCGAAAACACTTTATAGAGTGTTTGGAGTAAAGCTGATTTAATGAAGTAAATCAGTCCCCAGAATATTTAGAAAATGACTGAATATTATTATTTAAATAATATTCCCATAAAGAATAATCTTTATAAAAATAATTGAAGTAGAAGTTTTAAAACTTATACTTGAAACAAATATTAAATAACCAAAGATATACTTATATGAAAGTACTATCTTTATTTGAATAATCGAAAATAAGTTTGATTATTTACACCTTATTCTTTAATAAAATAAAGAATATATCTCAGCAAATAATCGGAGTCATAGATCCTCAAATGAATATTCAAAAATATTCATTAAATAATATAAACTGAGTCATAAGCCCTCGAATAATATTCGAAATAATATTCAATAATAAAATAAAGTTAAAGTAATCGAATAACCCTTATTCGATTAATAGTTTTGAAAACTATGACCATATATATATATATATAAGTATATATATATATATATATATCCACATATACAAAATCTACTCGGGATCCTCGACTCCCGGTTTTAGAAAATATTTCCACCTTTGGGTCCCTATACTAAGGGTATACGCAAATACCGCTTATCTCTAGCATAGGTATTATGCAACGAATAAGCATTTGAACCAACAGATATATAAATCAAGAATACGAAACAGGCATGCATATATATACCATATCAGCATGCTTCAATATATCGCAACATTTGCTAATTAACCAACATGCATCTATCGCAAGATAATGCATATACAAGTGTATACATCACAACAACAGTATAACGGATAGAATACTTGCCTGAGCGACTTGGGGGTGAGAAAGGCTCGGGACGAGTCTGATAACCTATAAACAACAAGTAAGTTGGAATTAAACCAAAATCACTTGTAAACCTATACTTTAACTAACTTAGACTCTAACGCTTGTTTTGCGCTCACTGATTTGCTTAAGTCACTCGGGTACCCGCGGCTCCACCATTTTTAATAATTTAACCTTTACGAGTTTTAAAGCGATTCCTTCGCGAGTGTCTTACCAACTGCCTAACACACTTACCATAAATGTTTCATACATTAATTAACCCTTTTTGGTCTTTAACCTATGTTTCAAAGTAAGGCGAGGGGAAAAGTTTCGTTTGCGAAACGCCGTTACTTGAAACGGTCGTTTCTCCTCAACCGTGCATCGGAATCGAACGAACTACATATCAAAATGAAGCTCGTAACATGAGCTATCTAAACATGGCAGTGGTCATAATCTAGCAGGGAGTCCTCGGGTCCAAATGTTATGAACAAAAGCAGTCTAAAGTAAATCGGGCATTACGACGGCTATGTTTACGCGATTACCAATATTTATACCACTCCAATTCTTTACCAATTCACTACAAACCACCCAACCATCATCAATACATCCAACACAACTTATATCAAGGCAAAGTCAGTCCATAATCTCAAGGTTTCCCAACTTATTCAACCACAACATGATCTACTAACCATAACTTAAGATTCATTAACCATTAACCAAGATTCATATCCAAAATCACCACAAATCCAACCAAAATATCTAACACACATGGATCTTGCTATACATACATGGATATTTCTATATATACCTTAATCCATTCATAAACTTATCAAAACTCAAAGTTCAAACTATAAGTTAAAGGTGAAAGTTGTTTATACCTCCTTGAAGCTTCCTAACACAACCCAAGAGCTTTGAATGCCTAAAAGAACCTTGATCCTTGCTTGTATAACCTTAATCTTTCATAAAAATTCAAGAAAACTAAAGTTATTTCTTGAAGGTTACTATTCACCATCTTCTTCCTTGATTTATTGGAAGAGATTGTGAAGGAATTAGGAGCTTAAACTTATATCATATCCATATCTATGTACAAGGAAGCTTAGATAATTACCTTGTGATTTAACAATGCTTGGAACTTGATTTTTGAAATTCTTGCCCTTGAAAAAGATGAAAAGCCGAGAGCAAGATGATGAGAATGAAATGATTTTGTGTTTTTTGATTTGTTTGGCTTAGCTTGGTTGTTTTTTTTGTTTTGTTTTTGGTTAATTACCTTAATAACCTTATATTTGTGTGGTTATAAACCAACCACACCTCCTCCTTCCCTATGTCATGCTTACATCACATTGCTATGTCATCCTCCCTTCCTTGTCCTCTTCTCATTGGTTGGGTGACATCACTTCCTCTAATCCCTTTGCTTAACTTCCTAATTATTTGCCTAATGACCGCTGATCTGTTATACGGTTCGCTTAACTTTCGTTTTCGTTTATCGTTTGAGGGATCATACCCGGGATCTTATTACTTAGGTTCCCTTAACCTTTCTCAATATATTATATTCCTTTTATGATCCTCTCTTATAATCCTTTAATTTAAATCCTTTTTATCCGGTTACCTTTTTCTCAATTCTTTCCGTATCTAGTGGATTTCCGGGAAAAATCAAAGTGTTCGGATTTGGATTCTGACGATCTTTACATACACTTATATCCCATATAAAGTACTAATAAAATCTCAGAATATCCATATCAGAACCCCTACATAGTGTGGCATGAAAAGTTTTTTTTTTTCATTCAGCAAAAACACTATTCATAAGGGTTTCAAAAATTTCCCAAAAATTGGGGTTATTACAGTCTCCCCTCCTTAAAAGGATTCCGTCCCGGAATCAGATAGAAAATGAATTGGGATACTTTCTTAGCATTACACTTTCTAACTCTCAAATAAATTTTCCCACATTGTGGTTCTTCCATCAAACTCTGAATAGTTTGATAACCCTTCTCCTAAGTACTTGTTCCCTTTTCACTCTACAACCCTTCCTGGTTGCTCCATATAGGTTACGTCGGGTTGCATATCTATGCGCTCATATGCCCCTATTTATCTGGCATCTGAATTACACTTCCTTAACACTGATACGTGAGACACGTTACGACCTGCTACATGTTCGGGGTTAGGGCTAGCTCCTATGCTATCCTCCCAATACGTCTTAATATATCCAAGGGTCCAACAATTCGTGGACTTAGCTTTCATTTCTTTCCGAACCTCATCCTTCCTTTCCAAGGAAATACCTATAACAACACTAGGTCCCCTATTTCATACTCTTTTTCCTTTCGTGTCAAATCAACATACTTATCATGTCCATCTTGGGCTACTACCAGTCATCCTCTGATTAGATCTATCATATCCTTGGTCCTTTGGACTACTGCGGGTCCGAGCATCTTGCGCTCTACAACTTCATCCTAACATAAGGGAGATCGACATTGTCTTCCCTCAAGGATCTCATAAGGCGATACCTCAATACTGACATATGATCTATTATCGTAAGAAAACTCAACCCGTGTTAAGTGATCATTCCAATTTCTTTCAAGTCTATTGCACAGACTCTCATTATAGCTTTTAGCATTAGAGCTTTTGCTTCTCACTACCCATCCTTTTTCCCAGTTCGTAGTCGCTACTATCTTCCGTTCCTAATATTATACTAGTTATACTTTTGCTCGTTAGCGTTCTATAACCTTTTAATAACCACGTCAACCTTAGTATCACGAATGTGTTTCCATTCCGAATACTACCACAACTTTATTACTCCTTTTTCAGCTGTTTCTATTTCCCAAAGTTTGATCAATCATATAGAAGTAAAGGAATTTGTTGAGAGATCACTATGATCATGAACACTTGTTATCTCGCATAGTTAGTACAGAAGGTGGCCAGCCTTTAGTACTTGACAAGCAATTAAACAATAGATGGTATCCTACTAGGCTTCTATCACACAGATAGATAGTCATTCGGCAATACCTCCCCTTTCTGGAAGGGTTGTTCTTCTCAGCTTACATGTAATGAAAAGAAGAGAAAAGAACGAACTGAAGAGAATTATATATTCATAAAAAAATTTATTGCCATAAAATATCTGGCTTGGAATCTACCTCTGAACTATAGAGGTTTGTCATAGGAGAACAAAACATATACGTATTTATATCAACATCAAGTATTATAGCATCGTATTTCACATGCCTAAATATTTTTGCCATTCCGTCCATCATTCTATGGACCCATGCTCTTCCTCGAGCTTATACACAATCACCTTTGAAACTCCCTCGACATCGAAAATCGAATCTGGGATCTCATTCTATACATCATCGTTACTAGAATTCTATGCTTGCACCGCAACCTTCCTCGTATAATAATACGACTCTCTATTGATAAGAAAGAATAAATATTCACTAGGTAGATACTCTACTTAATTAGTCTATCAATGATAACTTATACACTACCACGACCTGATTAGTGGTACTCAATCTCAATACCCATTCGAATACAACTCTCACGGTTGTAATCAGCTCACTACTCGCAGAATCATTGCTGCCTTACTATGGTCCACCACTGACCTACTGTCGTTATTCACTTTTCCATAAAATCTTAATATCTAACCATACGGAGTCCATACATCTTGTATCTAATTCTCCTAAGGAGTTAACATAACCACCAATCACAATTCATGAAGAACACTCCAAACTCTGACGTACTTTCATGACATGAAGTAGATAAAATTGCAGAAGAGTTTCAATCAAAGCAACGATAGCAGGTTAATACCATTCTTAATCATATGCCTTAAATAGAAGACTTAACTCAAAGGTTCGTCTAGTCCTTTTTGAAACATGGTCCTGGCTTATCTCAAGATAGGACCTTCTAAGATAGATAGCCCGCTCATGGCGATTACACGAATTAAACCTTTACCAACTACTATTACGGTTGGGTATTGCACAGTCATCAGAAGGAATGTCAATCTTCCAAACCATAATACAACCTTCACAGTTTTAACCATCCTCACTGTATTATTTTGGCACAAGCGCCTATAATTATCCTCTTACCTTTAAAGTGTCGGCCACCTCTTTGGCCTTTCCTGATAGTAAAATTTCCTTACAGTCAATTTCATTTTAACCACTTTCACAAATTTTCTACCCTATTTCCGATCACTGCTTGAGTGAAGATGTTTTCCTTAAAATCTGATAAGTAAAAAAAAATCACCATTTTTCCATAAGTTATTGCCTCAGTCTTTAGAGGTTAATCACTGTCATGACTGACTCTCAATCATAATTAGAACATCTTTTATCTTAAGTCCTAATTGCCCTGAATAATTTCGACCATTACTGGTTCGATCCATACTTTCTCGTGGTTTAACACGTGCCCCACTTGGCAACATTATAATTACGTCATATTTCCTTTATCAACATTTCTATTCTTGAGAATTTTGAATATTACCTTTCTCCTTGTAAAACCTCTAAGGTTATCCTTGATTCGTTCCTCCTGTATTCCCTAGATACAGGGCATATCAACATACCCTTTACTAATACTAGAACCATTATCTATATGTTTCTGAAAAATTTTCTCCACTGATACTTAAAGGTTGTTATTACCTTAATCCTTTCCAATTCATACTGTCAAAACTCATACTATCCCTATTAAGGGTGAAATGCCAACCTTTATGCATTCCCCTAGGATTCATTTTAAGTTACCGATGTTCTATCCTTAATTCCACCTTTAAAAGGTACCTGCATCCTTCCACGAATAAATCAAGTCATATATCCTTGATAGATTATCTTATTCATCAATCCCACCTCGATAGTCTATACCTAACTTCATAATAGCATCCTTATTCAAATTGAGGTCAATCCCTATGGCCTCCAAAAGATAACAATGGTCATTCGCTTTTCTTTCCTGATTTGGTAATGATAACATGGATGTTCTGGAAGATATTGGTCATGTTCAACGTGAACTTCTTCTTAATAATTCCTTATTTACTTTTGTTGTTTATCTCAACAGTCATCTCAATGTTGGGATATCTCTCATACCTGGCGTCTCCCTTTCTGGGTATCGAGCCACCGTTCTTACATTTCGCATTCTTGAAGGTCACTTCCTTCATCCAATTTTCCTACCTTCTTACTTTCTTGTCTCCTTAGTCTATCCGCGTCTTATTATTTATCCTTCGAACTATCTCAAGGTTTCCTTGAATCCTCCCAACTTACTAGGGATAAAATATATGTATCTCTTATGCCTTCACCCAACAATTTTAACTCATGGTGAATCACCCTCATCCTGACAATTACATACTTTTCTATTTCTATTGCTACGAGTCTTTAGGGTTTCCTCATACCCAACTCCCTTATCATTATTTCATGAACCAACCCATCATAAGCATCGATTTCAAACATCCCGTCATTCTGGATTCGTGTCCTCAGAACGAATCTTGATAATCTTTACAACTTAGATTCATAATTCATCATACTCGTCTGCCTTTGTTCTGGCTCTAAAGCTTTTACACTATTTCCATAACCTTGGGAAGTACTTTCCCGAAAACAACTTACTGAACTTAAATCAGTTTATCATAACCTCTGGCTTCGTGCCTTCCTTGGCCTTTTACCAGCGGGTGGTCTCTCTCTTAGGAGGGTAAGTGACAAAAACAGTCTTTTGTGGTTCGTCAATCATTCAGAATCTCAAATGATTCCTCTATTTCCTTTAGCCAGGCTCTTGCCTCGACTAGGTCAACCTGTTCCTTGGAACTCTGAGAGCTTAGAGACTTAAAGGTCCTGAAAGAATTTCCTATCGCATTGTTTCCTCAAGGTGGTGGTTGGGGATAATAGTCTAAGTTCTGTCTAGACAGGTCCATGAATTGCCGTATAGGAGTACCGTCTCGGGTCTCCTTTCCTTACTCGACTTTCTGTTTCCTTAGTATGAAATGTTTAATCCTACTCCCCATAATTGGGGTCATCTTTTAATTTAAAATCCTCATTTTCCACTCCATTATGTCATGGGTTCCTTCTATCTTGATGGCGACCTCCCTGACTATCACGTTCAGGGTTTGCTCTAAATCTTATTCCTCAAACTATGGCTCTCATCTAAGTTCTCATCTTTAAGCTCTTGAACATTTGGAACCCAAATTCTGTAGGAATACCTCATTATTCCCTTCTCATCTTTCTCGGTATTAACCTCTTATCTATTTGTTGGCTCTCTGCCTTCATTCATAACTTTTTCTGGCACAATATGATCTTTTCCAATAATTCGGGCTGTATTGCTATCTCAAACAGCTTTTCGGTACCGGCTCCGGTTACCTTCACTACTATTTCCATTTTCTCAAAATCTCTTATAAACTCTCCAAAAGACATCATCATCTCGAGTCTCTCCTTTTTACTAAGGGCATCAGCCACCATATTGGCTTTCCCTGCATGATAAAGAATCTCCCAATCATTATTCTTGATTAGCTCTAACTGCCTCCTCTGGCATATGTTGAGCTCTTTCTACGTGAAAATGTACTAGAGCACTTATGGCTTAGGTAATTCTCGCACTTCTCTCCATACAAGTAGTGCCTCCAATCTTTAGGGTAAAACTATTGCCACGAGCCTAAGCTTATGGGCAGGGATATCGAATTTCATATTACCTTAATTGTCTTGACATGTACGCGATTACCTTACCGTGCTGCATAAGCACGCACCCTAAGCCTTTGTGCGAAGCGTCACTACACTTCACAAAATCTCCTTTTTCCATCCGGCAATGCCAGCATAAGGGCCATCACCAACCTCTGCTTCAGTTCTTGAAATCTGTTCTCGCATTTCTCTGTCCATTCGAACTTCTCAGTCTTACGAGTAAGCCGCGTTAAAGGGGCTACTATCTTTACAAACTTGAACGAACCTCCGGTAGTGACCGGCCAATCCTACCTCTGGTAGTCGACCAAACCATGGTCATCAATTCATCAGTGGTCCTTTATCCAATCCTGTCAGGATCCTCCATGGGATCCTCCTCAACAACTATCCCTTCTAGGATAACATCCTCAACCGCTAAATCCTCAATATCAACATCATCCGGTCCCGCGTTAAGACGCTCTATCGGATCCATAATCTGATCCCCAATAAATAATAAAACATCATCGCGTTGATGTTCCTCAACTTCAGGGTTCGGAGTCCCGCTACCATATACGATAACGAACTACGCTTCTATCGCTACATTTATTAGGGTTCCCATAAGGGTTTTAACTGTCAGTACTACGTTAGGTAGTCCGACTATGAACTTGGCAAGAGTTCTTATTATCTTAGTGAACTTATTATCTTAACGTCCCATCATCTCTGAGGTTTATAACGCTTAGCTCTGATACCATTTCTGTAACACCCCCAGATCCGGGGTCGGGGATCCGGGTTGTCACGAGTTCCATTTCCCTTAATAACACCCAATCTTAATAATTACTCAACTACTCTGTACTGTGACCCCACAATAAACACACACACCATACATTATAGTCTCAGAGATGAACATCCAAAAATAACCACAAGTCATTTTATTCCACAATTATCTGCCAATACACCTTAAAAGTTTTTCTGAATAAATTTACATTTCTTTGCCATTATTACAATTCATAATTATACATAAATCTGGTACATTAGAAGTTGAAAGCCTAGCCTATTGGTAGTTCCTACCTCAGCTACGGCGGCATCAATGCTTCTAGAAAACTGCGGAACGTCTCCTAATCGCTTGCGAATCGGGAGCTTGGTCCTGTTCATCCTTTCTATCTGTTGTTGTGTGATGAAAGAAGAAAGCAAGGGTGAGCAGCAAGCCCACCAAAATAATATGTATAATGATTAATAGTATATGAGCCTTCTCTTAGTACTCATGAAAGTCTTGGTCAAAAGAAATGAACCAAGTTGATATCTTAATGCGATGAAGTCGCAAAATATTCAGTATATATATATACTTATATACTTTTCAAAATATGGGAAGTCCTCTTCCATGCATAATACACACAGAGTTCTAGTGTATAACTCTATAAAAATATCGTTGCAAGGTGATCTCATATATCTAACCTTGTCTCAACGTTTTTCTGAAAATCTTTGTCATGCATAAGATAATCATTTACTAGATATAAGTTTAAAAGATGAAGTTACAAGATACTCCAATATACTTATATCTTTTCCAAATACTACTTGAACTACCACCATTCAAGTTATAATTAGTTCAAAAGTTCATCACATAGATGAGACTACAAGATAATACTTGAATAGATTCAACCTTTAAAATATCATCAAAATAAAATGAAGTTATGAGATACTTCATTTGATGTAAACATCATTTTGAAAACTTGACCCTGCCAACACTCAACAATCGCCCAACCGTAGCCTTTCTATCGAAGTGCTCTGGGTAGTGTTGCAGAAATTATCCAATTGGATGATGAACTCATTACGGGAGTTTGCCGCGCCAGGAAGACCACTTACGATGATCAGTCGTAGTAGTACAACCCCACCATTTTCTACATGTAGAGGAGAACCTGTCGGATTTACTTGTCAACCGAACACTGAACTCCTAAGGAATGGACCGCCTTAGCGGAACTTCCAGGCCATTTGGGCCAATATAATAAGGCTGGGCCGGCGCTACTCAGCCACTTACGCCACTCCTAGTTCAGATGAAATCCATGACTCTGAAACGTAAAGCTTGTTCCCACTTTCCCCAAGTAGAAACTTGTTGATACGGCTCCACCAAGAAGTCGTATCTAGTTGGAAAGGAAAACTCACCGATATTTCCCAGGCGATGCCTGTTAATGGATTAACTTGTTCCAAGAATTTTACTTCCCGAGTGTTGGGTAAGTAATCAATTCATTTATCAAAACAGCAACCTTGTTGCGAATATCAAATACACCACAGAGCCGGATCCCTCAGGTTTTGAGCGAGTATTTAAATCCCCTTAAAAAGGAAGATCTTAAATATAAAAATGAGTTTTGGGATCCGCTCTAACTTTTAAAAATCATTTTGAAGACTCGAAAACACTTTATAGAGTGTTTGGAGTAAAGCTGATTTAATGAAGTAAATCAGTCCCCAGAATATTTAGAAAATGACTGAATATTATTATTTAAATAATATTCCCATAAAGAATAATCTTTATAAAAATAATTGAAGTAGAAGTTTTAAAACTTATACTTGAAACGAATATTAAATAACCAAAGATATACTTATATGAAAGTACTATCTTTATTTGAATAATCGAAAATAAGTTTGATTATTTACACCTTATTCTTTAATAAAATAAAGAATATATCTCAGCAAATAATCGGAGTCATAGATCCTCAAATGAATATTCAAAAATATTCATTAAATAATATAAACTGAGTCATAAGCCCTCGAATAATATTCGAAATAATATTCAATAATAAAATAAAGTTAAAGTAATCGAATAACCCTTATTCGATTAATAGTTTTGAAAACTATGACCATATATATATATATATAAGTATATATATATATATATCCACATATACAAAATCTACTCGGGATCCTCGACTCCCGGTTTTAGAAAATATTTCCACCTTTGGGTCCCTATACTAAGGGTATACGCAAATACCGCTTATCTCTAGCATAGGTATTATGCAACGAATAAGAATTTGAACCAACAGATATATAAATCAAGAATATGAAACAGGCATGCATATATATACCATATCAGCATGCTTCAATATATCGCAACATTTGCTAATTAACCAACATGCATCTATCGCAAGATAATGCATATACAAGTGTATACATCACAACAACAGTATAACGGATAGAATACTTGCCTGAGCGACTTGGGGGTGAGAAAGGCTCGGGACGAGTCTGATAACCTATAAACAACAAGTAAGTTGGAATTAAACCAAAATCACTTGTAAACCTATACTTTAACTAACTTAGACTCTAACGCTTGTTTTGCGCTCACTGATTTGCTTAAGTCACTCGGGTACCCGCGGCTCCACCATTTTTAATAATTTAACCTTTACGAGTTTTAAAGCGATTCCTTCGCGAGTGTCTTACCAACTGCCTAACACACTTACCATAAATGTTTCATACATTAATTAACCCTTTTTGGTCTTTAACCTATGTTTCAAAGTAAGGCGAGGGGAAAGGTTTCGTTCGCGAAACGCCGTTACTTGAAACGGTCGTTTCTCCTCAACCGTGCATCGGAATCGAACGAACTACATATCAAAACGAAGCTCGTAACATGAGCTATCTAAACATGGCAGTGGTCATAATCTAGCAGGGAGTCCTCGGGTCCAAATGTTATGAACAAAAGCAGTCTAAAGTAAATCGGGCATTACGACGGCTATGTTTACGCGATTACCAATATTTATACCACTCCAATTCTTTACCAATTCACTACAAACCACCCAACCATCATCAATACATCCAACACAACTTATATCAAGGCAAAGTCAGTCCATAATCTCAAGGTTTCCCAACTTATTCAACCACAACATGATCTACTAACCATAACTTAAGATTCATTAACCATTAACCAAGATTCATATCCAAAATCACCACAAATCCAACCAAAATATCTAACACACATGGATCTTGCTATACATACATGGATATTTCTATATATACCTTAATCCATTCATAAACTTATCAAAACTCAAAGTTCAAACTATAAGTTAAAGGTGAAAGTTGTTTATACCTCCTTGAAGCTTCCTAACACAACCCAAGAGCTTTGAATGCCTAAAAGAACCTTGATCCTTGCTTGTATAACCTTAATCTTTCATAAAAATTCAAGAAAACTAAAGTTATTTCTTGAAGGTTACTATTCACCATCTTCTTCCTTGATTTATTGGAAGAGATTGTGAAGGAATTAGGAGCTTAAACTTATATCATATCCATATCTATGTACAAGGAAGCTTAGATAATTACCTTGTGATTTAACAATGCTTGGAACTTGATTTTTGAAATTCTTGCCCTTGAAAAAGATGAAAAGCCGAGAGCAAGATGATGAGAATGAAATGATTTTGTGTTTTTTGATTTGTTTGGCTTAGCTTGGTTGTTTTTTTTGTTTTGTTTTTGGTTAATTACCTTAATAACCTTATATTTGTGTGGTTATAAACCAACCACACCTCCTCCTTCCCTATGTCATGCTTACATCACATTGCTATGTCATCCTCCCTTCCTTGTCCTCTTCTCATTGGTTGGGTGACATCACTTCCTCTAATCCCTTTGCTTAACTTCCTAATTGTTTGCCTAATGACCGCTGATCTGTTATACGGTTCGCTTAACTTTCGTTTTCGTTTATCGTTTGAGGGATCATACCCGGGATCTTATTACTTAGGTTCCCTTAACCTTTCTCAATATATTATATTCCTTTTATGATCCTCTCTTATAATCCTTTAATTTAAATCCTTTTTATCCGGTTACCTTTTTCTCAATTCTTTCCGTATCTAGTGGATTTCCGGGAAAAATCAAAGTGTTCGGATTTGGATTCTGACGATCTTTACATACACTTATATCCCATATAAAGTACTAATAAAATCTCAGAATATCCATATCAGAACCCCTACATAGTGTGGCATGAAAAGTTTTTTTTTTTCATTCAGCAAAAACACTATTCATAAGGGTTTCAAAAATTTCCCAAAAATTGGGGTTATTACAGAGTGTACCAAGTTAAGGACTCCAATTTAAAATTTCTAAGGTCTCTACCAAAGGAATGGAAGCCTATGACTGTTTCTCTAAGAAATTCTCAAGATTTAAGTACTTCACACTTGAAAGATTATATGGAATTTTGAAGACATATGAACTTGAGATGGAGCAAGATGAGCTGTTGGAAAAGGGGAAGAAAAAAGGAGGATCAGTTGCACTTGTAGCTGACAGTGAGAAGGTTGAAACCTGGAATGAGGAAAAGACAATGCCAAGTCTCAAAATTGGCACAAGCAAATCAGAATTAAGCAAGGGTAAAGAGCAAGCAGCTGAGGATGAAGACAATTCCAGTCAGGATGACTCTGATGATGTTGATGAACATCTAGCTTTTCTGTCCAGGAGGTTTGCAAAGATGAAGTTTAGGAAAAATACAAAATTCACTAAGCCAAACAAAAACATGGTGGACAAATCCAATTTTAAATGTTATAACTGTGGCATTAGTGGACACTTTGCAAGTGAGTGTAGGAAGCCAACCTCTGATAAGAAGAAATTTGAGCAAGTTGATTACAAAAAGAAGTATTTTGATTTGCTCAAACAAAAGGAAAGAGCTTTTCTCACTCAAGATGATTGGGCAGCAGATGGAGTCAAGGAAGATGATGATATGTAATATGTCAACCTAGCCCTGATGGCTAATTCTGATGAAAATGAAACTAGTTCATCAAGCAACCAGGTAATTACTACTGATCTCTCTCAGCTTTCTAAAAATGAATGCAATGAAGCCATAAATGATATGTCTAATGAATTATATCATTTGCGAGTTTCCCTTAAATCACTAGCCAAGGAAAACACTAGGATCAAAGAGAATAATGTGTTTTTAAGTGATAGGAATGTTGTGTTAGAGGATCAGGTAATTGAGCTTGAAAAGATTAAACTTAAATGCTTGACTGTTGAGAGTGAACTAGAAGAAGCTGTTAAGAAAGTAGAAATTCTTTCTAAACAGTTAGAAAGTGAGCAAGAGGTAATCAAGGCCTGGAAAACGTCTAGGGATGTTAGTGTTCAGATTGCCAAGGTTCAGGGAATTGAATCATTCTGTGAGGATGCCTGGAAGAAAAACAAAAAGGAGTTGGAATTAATTGATGGATTGTCAACGGATGTGGAATCAACGGATGATGAAAGTTATCCATTGAAGGAAGAAAAGGAGCATCCGTTGAAGGCTCGTCAATTAAAACAGGCAAGTAATTTCAAAAATAAAAATCTCAATAAAAAGGATGGTTCAACTCTCAAGAACTTTGTCAAAGAAGGAGCTAGCACATCCAAAGATGCCAGTAAGGTGAATATAGGACATATGACTTTAGATCAGCTGAAAAATAGGCTTAAGTTGGTTGAGGATAAGAAGGAAACTCAAAGAAAATCTAAAAGAAATGGGAAGGTAGGGATTAATAAACATAACAATTACACACCTGATAGATATGCTCCTAGAAAAAGCTGTGTGCATTGTAAAAGTGTTAATCACCTATCTGATAATTGTAAATCTGTTAAAAATGCTCCCATGCCTTCAAATCCCTCCATGCCTAACATATCTATGTCACCTCTGCATGTCATTCCTGTTATGTCTCATCAGAATCCCCATGCACATTTTGCAAACATGCCATATATTAATAATCCTTATTTTACTGCATTTAGTATGCCTCAAATGCCATACAATATGCCTATGTGGAATAATATGTTTGCACAATCTATGCCTTATCAATTTCAATCAAATGTGCTAAATGATTCTGTGACTAACCCTACACTTCAACCAACTACATCTAAGACCAAGGCTGACCCAAAGTTACCTAAGTCAAAAGATGCAGGAGGAATGAAGTCTAGGAAAAAGACTAACAAGGCTGGACCCAAGGAAACTTGGGTACCAAAATCAACTTGATTGATTTTGTTGTGTGCAGGGAAAAAGAAGGAATCTATGGTACTTGGACAGTGGCTGTTCAAGGCACATGACAGGAGATTTCACCCAGCTCACAGAGTTTAAGGAGAGAGTTGGCCCTAGCATAACCTTTGGAGATGACAGCAAAGGATTCATTATGGGATATGGCTTGATTTCAAAAGAAAATGTCATCATTGATGAAGTTGCATTAGCTGATGGTCTCAAACACAACTTATTGAGCATCAGTCAATTATGTGACAGAGGGAATACTGTTTCCTTCAATTCTGAAGCATGTATTGTCACAAGTAAGAAGGACAATAAAGTGGTTCTAACTGGAGTTAGAAAAGGGAATGTGTATTTAGCTGACTTCAACTCTACGGATGCAGAATCTATTACTTGTCTTCTCAGCAAAGCAAGTTCAGTTGAAAGTTGGCTATGGCACAACTGATATTGAAGACCTTCAATGGATAAGAAACAAAGCTTCAACGGATGTCTCTAAAGCTTCAACGGATAATATCCATCAACGGATAAGTGCTTCAACGGATAAAGACTTCAACTGCTAATGCATCAACGGATAAAGCTTCAACGGATAAGGCATCAACGGATGAAAGCTTCAACGGATGCTTAGTTCATTAGCAGTTGATAGTGACAATTCATAAGCTGACAGAGGCACATGGGTTGACAGAGACAAACTGGAATATGGAAGCCTCTAGGAGGAATCAAGAAAATGCAGCATTTCCATTCTGGTGCAAACAAGGAAGTATTCAAAGATTAACAGCTAAGCCTAAATTGCATTGGATAGAGAAATGAAGAAGAAACATGTGAAGAGCCTTTTTAATTGTATTTTACAGTTTTGTCTTCACTTGTAAACTTGGTGATATATAAACCAAGTAGCAGCTAGTAATTAGATGTGAATTTTCCAGAGCTGTTTAGAAAAATCCAGAGAGAAAATAATCTAGTTTGTACTAGGAAGCAGCTGTGATTTAATTCTTTGAATCACAGATTTTCTGAAATAACACATCTCTGGTGGAACAACAAATACACCAGAAAAGATGTTAAGTTCTCTGTGTTCTTTACATTTGTGTTTGAATATATATCTGTCTGCATTAGCTTCAAGCAATTCACACACATTTTCTCACAAAAACACTTAGCCTTAGAAACTGCTCAAAACTTGAAAAAGTTTTGAGATTTACATTCAACCCCCCTTCTGTAAATCTCATTGTTAGTCCACTGGGAATAATAATTGGTATTAGAGCAAGCTCTTAACATACAAAGAGTTTAAAGATCTATTCTGCTAACATCATTAGTAAGAAGGATATTGGTGTAAAAATTCCAATCTTGGAAAGAGATAACTATCATCACTGGAAAGTGAAGATGCACTTACATCTTCTCTCCCAAGATGAAAGCTACATCAACTGCATTGAAAATGGTCCTCACATTCCTCACAAGGTGGCCACAGCTGCTACTGCAACAGTTGTTGTTGGACAGTCTATTCCCAAGCCAAAAGCAGAATGGACTGTTGAAGATATTGAAGAGGTTCACAAGGACAAGAAAGCCATGAACATTCTGTTTAATGGCCTAGATCAAGATATGTTTGACAATGTCATTAACAGCCAAACTACTAAGGAAATTTGGGATACTGTGCAGCTTATCTGTGAAGGCACTGAGCAAGTTAGAGAAAACAAAATGCAGCTTCTCATTCAACAGTATGAATATTTTCATTTTAAAGAAGGAGAATCATTGAATGATACCTTCAACAGATTTCAGAAACTATTGAATGGATTGAAGCTGTATGGCAGAGTGTACCAAGTTAAGGACTCCAATTTAAAATTTCTAAGGTCTCTACCAAAGGAATGGAAGCCTATGACTGTTTCTCTAAGAAATTCTCAAGATTATAAGGACTTCACACTTGAAAGATTATATGGAATTTTGAAGACATATGAACTTGAGATGGAGCAAGATGAGCTGTTGGAAAAGGGGAAGAAAAAAGGAGGATCAGTTGCACTTGTAGCTGACAGTGAGAAGGTTGAAACCAGGAATGAGGAAAATACAATGCCAAGTCTCAAAATTGGCACAAGCAAATCAGAATTAAGTAAGGGTAAAGAGCAAGCAGCTGAGGATGAAGACAATTCCAGTCAGGATGACTCTGATGATGTTGATGAACATCTAGCTTTTCTGTCTAGGAGGTTTGCAAAGATGAAGTTTAGGAAAAATACAAAATTGACTAAGCCAAACAAAAACATGATGGACAAATCCAAGTTGAAATGTTATAACTGTGGCATTAGTGGACACTTTGCAAGTGAGTGTAGGAAGCCAACCTCTGATAAGAAGAAATTTGAGCAAGTTGATTACAAAAAGAAGTATTTTGATTTGCCCAAACAAAAGGAAAGAGCTTTTCTCACTCAAGATGATTGGGCAGCAGATGGAGTCAAGGAAGATGATGATATGGAATATGTCAACCTAGCCCTGATGGCTAATTCTGATGAAAATGAAACTAGTTCATCAAGCAACCAGGTAATTACTACTGATCTCTGTAACACCCCCAAATCCGGGGTCGGGGATTCGGGTTGTCACGAGTTCCATTTTCCTTAATAACACCCAATCTTAATAAATAATCAACTACTCTGTACTGTGACCCCACAATAAACACACACACCACAAGTTATAGTCTCAGAGATGAATATCCAAAAATAATCACAAATCGTTTTATTCCTCCAATATATGCCAATACACCTTAAAAGGGTTTTCTGAATAAATTTACATTTCTTTGCCATTATTACAATTCATAAATATACATAAATCTGGTACAACAAAAGTTGAAAGCCTGGCCTATTGGTAGCTCCTACCTCAGCTACAGCGACATCAACGCCTATAGGAAACTGCGGAACGTTTCATATCCGCTCGCGAATTGGGAGCTTGGTCCTGTTCATCTTGTCTATCTGATGTTGTGTGATGAAAGAAGAAAGCAAGGGTGAGCAGCAAGCAAGCCCACCAAAATAATATGCATAATGATTAACAATATATGAGCCTTCTCATAGTACTCATGAAAGTCTTGGTCACAAGAAATGAACCAAGTTGATATCTTAATGCGATGAAGTCGCAAAATATTCAGTATATATATATACATATATACTTTTCAAAATATTGGAAGTCCTCTTCCATGCATAATACACACAGAGTTCCAGTGTATAACTGTATAAAAATACCGTTGCAAGGTGATCTCATATATCTAACCTTGTCTCAACGTTTTTCTGAAAATCTTTGTCATGCATAAGATAATCATTTACTAGATATAAGTTTAAAAGATGAAGCTACAAGATACTCCAATATACTTATATCTTTTCCAAATACTACTTGAACTACCACCGTTCAAGTTATAATTAGTTCAAAAGTTCATCACATAGATGAGACTACAAGATAATACTCGAATAGATTCAACCTTTAAAATATGATCAAAATAAAATGAAGTTATGAGATACTTCATTTGATGCAAACATCATTTTGAAAACTTGACCCTGCCAACACTCAACAATCGCCCAACCGTAGCCTTTCTATCGAAGTGCTCTGGGTAGTGTTGCAGAAATATCCAATTGGATGATGAACTCATTACGGGAGTTTGCCGCGCCAGGAAGACCACTTACCATGATCAGTCGTAGTAGTGCAACCCCACCATTTTTTACATGTAGAGGAGAACCTGTCGGATTTACTTGTCAATCGAACACTGAACTCCTAAGGAATGAACCGCCTTAGCGGAACTTCCAGGCCATTTGGGCCAATATAATAAGGCTGGGCCGGCGCTACTCGACCACTTACGCCACTCCTAGTTCAGATGAAATCCATGACTCTGAAACGTAAAGCTCGTCCCCACTTTCCCCAAGTAGAAACTTGTTGATACGGCTCCACCAAGAAGTCGTATCTATTTGGAAAGGAAAACTCACCGATATTTCCCAGGCGATGCCTGTTAATGGATTAACTTGTTCCAAGAATTTTACTTCCCGAGTATTGGGTAAGTAATCAAAAACTCTTTTATCAAGACAACAACCTTGTTGCGAATATAAAAACACACCACAGAGCCGGATCCCTCAGGTTTTGAGCGAGTATTTAAATCCCCTTCGAAAGGAGGATCTTAAATATAAAAATGAGTTTTGGGATCCGCTCTAACTTTTAAAATCATTTTGAAGACTCGCAAAACATTTTTAAGAATGTTTGGAGTGATGCTGATTTAATAAAATAAATCAGTCCCAATATATTAGAAAATATCTGAATATTATTATTTAAATAATATTCCCATAAAGAATAATCTTTATAAAAATAATTGAAGTAGAAGTTTTAAAACTTATACTTGAAATGATTATTAAATAACCAAAGATATACTTATATGAAAGTACTATCTTTATTTGAATAATCAAAAGTGAGTTTGATTATCGACACATTATTCTTTAATAAAATAAAGAATAATAATTAGTAAATAATCGGAGTCATAATACCTAGAATGAATATTATAAATAATATTCATTAAATAAAATAAAGGAGTCATACATCCTCAAATGAATATCCAAGTAATATTCAATAAATAATATAAAGGAGTCATAAGTCCTCGAATGAATATTCAAGATAATATTCATTAATAAAATAAAGTTATCAAATAAACCTTATTCGATTAATAGTTTTGAAAACTATAACCATATATATATATATATATATATATATATATAAAATCTACTCGGGATCCTCGACTCCCGGTTTTAGAAAATGTTTTCACCTTTGGTCCCTATACTAAGGGTATATGCAAATTACCGCTATTCTCTAGTATAGGTATTATGCAACTGTAAGCATTTTAACCAACAGATATATAATCCAGGAATATGAAACAGGTATGCATATATACCATATCACATGCTACAATATATCGCAAGAATTTGCTAATAACAAATATGCATTTATCGCAAGATCATGCATATACACATATACATCACAACAACAGTATAACGGGTAGAAAACTTACCTGAGTGCTCCCGGATAGACTTAAGCTTAGAGTGGGTCCGATAACCTATGAACAACAACATAAGTCGGAATTAAACCCCGGTCGCTTAAGAAACTAGACTTTAACCATTTAGAGTCCTAACGTTCGCTTTCGCGCTTAACGATTTACTTAAGTCACTCGAGTACCCTCGGCTCCACCATTTTTAATAATTTAACCATTACGAGTTTTAAGGCGATTCCTTCGCGAGTGTCTTACCAACTGCCTATTACACCTTACATAAATGTTTCATACTTCAATTAGTCCTTTAAGGTCTTTAACCTATGTTTCAAAGTAAGGCGAGGGGTAAGGGTTCGTTCGCGAAACGTCGTTACTTAAAACGGCCGTTTCTCCTAAACCGTTCATCGGAATCAAACGAACCACATATCAAAACGAAGCTCATAACATGAACTATCTAAACATGGCAACGGTAAAAACCTAGAAGTGAGTTCAAGGGTTCTGATGTTAAGAACAAAAACAGTCTACGGTAAATCGGGCATTACGACGGCTATGCTTACGCGATTTCCCAAATTCAAACCATTCCAAAACAACCACCAATCAATCCCAATTCACAACCCAATCAAAACTCCATCCATCCTACATCATAACAGCCCCAACAACTCCACATTAACAATTTATACTTATTCCCCGCATGAACTAAAAGCTTTACTTAGGTTCCTTAACTAATTATCAAGATTTACAACCCCAAAAATACCACAAAACCAACTAATCTCTACAAACTCAACCAAACTTTAAACAATCAAGCATCATGCTTCACATATACTATATCAATCATATTCATTCCTAATTACTCAAAACTAAAGCTAGGGTTTGGAGTTTATACCTTCCTTGGAGAGTGGAGAATCAAGAGAATGGCTTGGAATCACCCTTAAAGTCTTTATCCAAGCTTAAACTAAACAAAACTTCAAGAACAAAAATTTTAGTTCTTGAAAAAACACTATTCACCATCTTCTTTCATGATTTATAGAAAAAGATTGGCTTGGAATTAGAATCTTAAACTTATAGGAAATATGTAACTATCCATGGGGAAGCTTAGATAAATACCTTGCTAAATAGTAAGTGGTGGAGCTTGGATCTTCATTTTGCTAAGAAAGAAGCCGAGAGCTTCATGAAGAAATGGAGGGTTTTGTGTTTTGTTTGGTGAAAATGTAATGTTTGGCTTGGTTGGTTGATTATTGATTTGTTTTGTTTTTGGTTAATTACCTTAATAACCTTGTCTTTGTGTGGTTATAAACCAACCACATCTCCTTCCTCCCTATGTCATGCTTATGTCATCATGTGATGTCATCCTCCCCTCTTTGTCCTCTTCTCATTGGTTGGATGGCATCATCCCCACTAATCCCTTTGATTAGCTTCTAATTGTTTGCCTAATGACCGCTGATCTGTTATACGGTTCGCTTAACTTTCGTTCTCGTTTCTCGTTTGAGGGATCATACCCGGGATCTTATTACTTGGGTTTCCTTAACCTTTCTCAATACATTATATTCCTTTTATGATCCTCTCTTATAATCCTTTAATTTAAATCCTTTTTATCCTGTTACCTTATACTTAATTCTTTCCGTATCTAGTGGATTTCTGGGAAAAATCAAAGTGTTCGGAATTGGATTCTGACGATCTTTACATACACCTATATGCCATATAGAGTACTAATAAAATCTCAGAATATCCATAACAGAACCCCTACATAGTGTGGCATGAAAAGTTTTCCCATTCAGCAAAAACACTATTCATAAGGGTTTCAAAAATTTCCAAAAATTGGGGTTATTACAATCTCTCTCAGCTTTCTAAAAATGAATGCAATGAAGCCATAAATGATATGTCTAATGAACTATATCATTTGCGAGTTTCCCTTAAATCACTAGCCAAGGAAAACACTAGGATCAAAGAGAATAATGTGTTTTTAAGTGATAGGAATGTTGTGTTAGAGGAATGCTGTGTTTTTAAGTCATAAGTTACTTATTTTAAGATTGCCCAAACGTGCACCTTGTGACGCCCTTCAAACCCGGATCAGAAGTTTGGGGCTCACAACACACACACACACACCATATATATACTTGTTTATGAAAATAATATATGCAATGACCCTACTTATCATAATTGGTTAAAGTATACACATAAGCCACAATCTTATTTACATTACAAACGTACCAAATCCCAACATGTTTAACTTACAACTAAAAATAAAACATTCTTACAAACTTTCAAACGCAAAACTAAAACAAAAGTCTTCCGCTAGCTTATTCCGTCTCAACCTGGCTTCCTAGCTCGCACACTTGTTTGGGGATCCTCGCTACCAACAGTTTTCTTCTTAACTAGAATAAAACATAAACAGATTCGCAAGAGTGAGCTAATTAGCTCAACAAGTCACAGTGACAATACTGAGATTAAACAATGATCAAATGAAATGTTATAAGGAATCAAGTTTCTTGTTAAGCAATGATTAGAATTGAATATTTACTTTTATTTAAAAAACCAAGGTTAGGCTGCTGATCAGTTACGCATTAACCCCGAGCAAGGCACACAGATCTGCTTTATATACTGGATCCAAGGAACACATTGGCCTAATACGACCATAAATCTGGTCTGACCACGAATCTGGTCCACATTTAGAAAACAATCAAATTCGATAATAACAACATAATAAACAATATAATTTAATAAACAGAATCATGAACAACATTCTCTCAAAGCATGGGGTGATTCGTAAACACCATAAAAGTATAACAGGGTATGTATAAAGATTGGCCTCCAGCCTGTAAAAGAATCAGATAATAGAATAACAAGGGTTTAATGGTTAGATTGATTAGTCTTCTGATGTATAAGGTATGAAGGTTTGTATGTTAATCAAATCCATTTCAGTGATCTGTGTACGGTATGTATATTTGGATTAGTATCGTATATCTGTGGTTCGTATCTGGGAATTCAATAATCAATGGTTTACAAGGAATAAGGCTTACGGCTCAAGATCAATAAGTAGAATCAAGGTTTTAGGTTAAGTAATTCAAAGCACTTGCAATATGAAACATGAACTATTTGGAATACTTAACAACATATTTCAAGAAAGGTTCAGAACACTTGACTTATCTCAATCCGCTTTCACTTCACTTGCGCTCGTTTATCGACTTTTACTCACTAACTACTTACTTTTCTTTTCTATGCCTCACTTCCTCTGTTAGACCTCATAAGTATCTATCAATACTCATTCTCACTTTATTCTATTCGTTACAAGCTTCTATCTACCCTTCATTTCACCCAAATCCGTCGTACGAATTGAAAGTTACGACAAAAATCGTCAAACAATATAACATAAGCTTATTATACATCAATCATATCACACGTAGCACATAACACGTAAGATATTCAATAAAATTAACTTTTCAAAGAAATTTCGGCGTTAAAATAATTTTCCAGGTATTTAATATGAATTTTTAAAGATTTTTCGGAATTAAAACAGATCAACGAATCATTTTATAAATAAAAAACGGGGTTCGAATGCCCGAATCTGACTTTATATTCATTTAATAATAAATATCAAACCTTGAACATAATTTAGAATAATATTTTAAAGATCAAAACTATATTTTTTAAAAAATTTAAATTAAAAGAAACAATTAAATCTAATTAAATAATCAATTAAAATAATTTAATAACTAATTAAATCAATTAGTCAATTAATATTTAAATTATTTGACCTATTAAATAATTAAATATTAACTAAAATTAATTAATTAAATAATTTAGATTTATTTTGAATTAAAAATAATTTTTAGAATTAAAATAATGATTTTTGGAATTTTTAAATATAAAAATCGAATTTCTGAAATTAAAATAAATAGAAAATATGGTTTTTATAAAATTTTAAAACAGGATCCTATTTTTTCAAAATTCTGAAACTACAGAGACTAAACTTCATCATCTTCAAAACTTCAGGGACTAAACTGCAATATTGTAGTTTAGTCGCCGGAAAAACGACGGGGTCGCCGGAGTTTACAATTCTTGTACCCTCAGGCCACCATAAGCTCCAGATTTGTTCTTTAGGACACCAGGAATCTATTCGTACAATCAAAACAAACTAATAACCCCTGAGTTGGCCAGAATAACCCGAAGAAAACTCGTCGGATGGCGAGTTCTTCTTTTCTCCGGGCAGCTCGATTCCGGTATCGTCTGTATTTCAAACCACCATCAATCGATTCCTCTTTTCAAGCTCTACACGTTGGTATCAACCAATTTAACTAATAACCCCTAGATCAAAAACCCCTAATTTTTAATTGAAAACATTCAGACGGGTTATGAACCCTAATATTATAATTCGAAGATTAAACACATATTTGGACATGTTATTGAACCCCGAATTCAACATATGATATACCAAAATGATCAGAATCAAATTCTCTACAACATGCAAATATCAAATCACACAAACAACATCAAAATCAAAAATTCATAACTAAACCCAAATTAATTCGAAATTAAATAAAAATATAGAAAAAACACCTATTGATTCTGCAGTAAAACAAGTTACAGATTCTGATAGTACTCTTCATAAGCTTCGTTTTGGTTATTAACACGCTTGATCACTATTTATATTTACGGAATATTGGTACCCCGTTGGATCATATCGCATATAAAAATAGAATACTTAATCGCTAAGTATTAATAAAACTAATCCAATTCGGTACTGATTTTAGGATAATTATCAAAATCAGGCTTTTTGTAAATACAGTTTTGGTTTCAGCACTTTGGTTACACGAGTTACGAGGAGATAATATAATAGTTTAATCAAAATATTCCGTTTCTCAAATATACGGGTTTTATCGATTTACCGAAACGAAATTTGTATTGTAAAATTTGCGTCGGGAACGGCACGGGTAAAACCGTAATCCGGATCGAATAAGTCAAAACATGGAAAATGCTCGGATAATCAAATTAGGTTAGAAACGATTTTTCCTGAGACTTCCGGGTCGTAAAAACGTAAACACGATTGAAGTTGGACGGTTCCCGATTATACAAAATAATTTATAATTACTCAGAAAAATATTTTAATAAATCCATAAATCCTTTCTAAAATTATATAACAACATGTAAATAAATAGAAAAATATCAAAATTATCTATACTTTATTTTAGACATATAAAAATTAAAATTCTCAAATTTTACCACATATAAACATCCAAACACAGATACCAATTAACAGATAATTCACCAAAATTCACATAACAATTATTTATTGATAAAAATAATTACACGATATATCCCAGATGTTACACACCTAATGGAAGTTAAGAGAATTTATAGATATTTAAAGGGTATTACAAACTTGGGACTATGGTATCTTAAGAGAATAGGATTTGAAGATGTTGGTTACACGGATGCATATTTTGAAGGATGCATGGTGGACAGAAAAAGTACTAGTGGAAGTTATCAATTCCTTGGTCAAAGACTTGTATCCTGGTATAGTAAGAAACAACCGTCTGTGTCAACTTCCACAGCTGAGGCTGAATACATAGCTGCTGGAAGTTACTGTGCTCAAGTGCTTGGGATTAGAAACCAATCAATGGATTATGGACTAGTGTCACAAAAAATTCCTATCAAGTGTGATAAGAGCAGTGCAATATCCGTTGTTGCTAATCCTGTTATCATTCTAGAACAATGCACATTGATGTAAGGTACCGTTTCATTAGAGAACATGCTGCAATTGGTACCATTGAGCTCATTTATTTTTCAACAAAAAAATAATTAGATGACATTTTTACTAAATCTTTAGATGAAGCAACATTTACAAAGTTAGTAAGTAAAATGAGAATGTTAAATTCTTCATCTTAAGGCAAGAACTCAGCTAACATGTTACAGCAAAATAAATCTTAATAAATCAAAATTGATTTGGTTTAATTAAGAATTAATTGAAATATGATTTATAAATATTTTATAAATCTCTGTATATTTATTTTTCAAAAATAAATTTAAATTGGAATTTTTCTAATTCTAAGAAAACTGTCTAATGTTAATGCATATTAATTATATGTGAAATCGATATAAAGCAAAACCAAATTGAAGAAAAAATATGTAGAGAACTGAGTTCTCGATAAGTCTAAAATGACTTCTCGATAAGTCTTATATGACTTCTCGATAAGTTTAAGATGATTTCTCGATAAGTCTTAAATGAGTTCTCGATAAGTTAAATCAATATCTGTACATATACTTCGCGATATACAGTTCTCGATATAATATATCCTGACTTATCGATAACTCAGAATGGAATAATTTAAATCAATAAATTATTTCATTAGCATACTTTTGGTATAAAAATGATTTTGATATTATATTGTATTTTAGCAATATAAATTGAAATTAAAAGGTTCTAGTGGCAAACTAAATATTTATACAACATATCAATATGTAATTATCTAGTTCTTGATAAGAGTACTTGAAATGACATCTCGATATGAGTTCTCGATAAACTCTATGTGATTTCACGATATAATTTTTAACTATTTGCAATTCTCTTATCGCGAAGTAGCATCTCTACATTATAAATACTTAGACATCTCGACATAACCCCTTTTTACGCTCTCCAGATCTATTTTCACCTAATTACAACAATTTCTCTCAAATTTACATCTCTAAAAGCTTTTCTCTTCTCAAAAATTACCTATTCAATTCCTTCAAACTTTCAAATGGTATTCAACTCAAACACTGAAAAAGCATTCATCCCCAAGAATGGAACCAATTTCCTTCCATTTGTTAACCCAACTCAAGCATTTGATAACGTCAAGTGCTTTTTGAAATTCTTTTTTTACTCAAGCAAACCCCACTTTGTACTTGTATGTCTTAAATGAATTACAGGGAAGTGCAATTCTCACCACCAACATTGATAAAAAGCAATGTGTGACAATGGTTGTGTTATGCAAAATCAGGGGCGTGGCTGTGGAGTTTGATGCTAAGAACTTGAACAAAGCTGCAGGAATACCTATGGATAAAAAAGTTGCAGCTCCCACCTTTAAGGAGATTATGGAATTCTTGGATTTCATCAACTATGGAGACAAATTTGATCTAGCCAGGCTGAACAAGAAGCATATCAGGAGGGAATGGTCATTTGTGTTTGACACTGTGATCAAGGATTTCACCTGCAGAAAGACTGGATTTGATAACATCTCAAGTGTAGTTCAAAAGATGGTCTTCTCAAAGGCCTATGACAAACACCTGGATGTTGGAAGTTTGATCCTGAGTGAGCTAAGAATAAGGCTCACAATGCCTTGGAGACTAGAGGTAAGAAAATTTTCTTTCATAGGTTTATAATGGTCGTTTTAAACCATAAGGTCAATAACATTCATTTAATTGAAGGAATTGATACAAGTCTAATATGCATTCCTAAGTAAGTGTTCAAAGTTCTATTTGGACAACTGAATAAGAAAAATCAGGTAGAGGTAGGTCTTAATCTTACTACATTTATGTTAGAAAAATTTAAGACTTACCCCCACCCAGACATGATGAGTGTTTCATCTTCTAGTACAATTATGGCTTCTGGTCCCGCAGAAGTACAAAAATAGGACAACCCACATGAGCCTACCACAGCTTAAACCATTTTTTCAAAACCTTTAGATGCTAGTAAACCAACTGCTTCATCCTCTCATAATGGTAAGTTAGTAAAAAGAAGAGAAAGCATATTAAATTTGAGTGTGATCAATAAGAGTGGAGAGAACACTAGTAAGAGTGAAAGTGACCTGGTCAAGACACCTAGAAAGAAGAAGATATAGTTAACCACTCATTTGGCCATTTATGCATATTCTTAAAAAGATGTAGATTTGAATAAGAGAAGTTAACAGACTCCGATGGCACCTTCTCATCAAGGTGTCACTATTGAACAAAAGATTCTCCCTAATGCACCATGTACAAAATCTACACCCCTTCTCGAGCACACTCAAAAAGGTGAAAAAAGTCATAAGGCTGACACACATTTAGAGAGAACATAACTTGAAACTCCCTCTTCTACTCAGGGGGAGTTGCCAACAGTCACTACTGAGATCACTACTCTTATCTCTAAAATTTATTCTTCGAATAATGAAGGGATTGAATCAACTTCTTAGGCCCTTCCAAAATCAAGTGACACAATTCTTCAAACTGTGATCACCACTCAGAACCCACATTTAGATGGTGAGAGGCTACATTCCGAGATAGACCTTGATGACACCATCACAAATACAGAGGTTTCATTAGTTTTTACTGAAGACTCTATGCATGTTATTGCACCTTCATATGCCAATGAGCCTTCACAAGCCATAAGGTTTGAGGGAAGTACTTCTGAGGGGGAGCTACTCAACACCTCTCCAATTCAACTAGAGAATTTTCTAGGAGGATCAACTCTCCTCAAAACCCTAGCTAAGATTACTTTGACAATTGAAGCTAGGAGTAAAATTACTAATGATCCAATCACGGGAGGCAAGACATCATGAACCATCAAGTGCCAGTTCTTTGCAACAAGAATAAGGGTTTGAGGCAATGGTACATGACAGTAACCTGAAGGTTCACTCTCAGGGTGAACAAACACTGTTACAATCACAGTTCCAACTGTGAGCCAAATTATGACTACTGTCATAAGAGTTACACACCCTATCCCTCCAAATACCATCACTCCAAATACTAACCTACCATCTAGCTCTACTCAACCACCTCCAAGCCTTCTGGAAAAATGGCTCCAAGAAACCCAAGCTCAACCAACCACGGTTGATGATATACTTTTGGATCATTTAGAAGGCTTTTCCAATATTGCTCAACAACTTCTCACAATGGACATGTCAAATAAAGACTATCAGGCCATTCTCTTGGCTCACAAAAAGGATGTTGAAGCCCAATAGGACAAAATAGTAGATGCATCTGAACAAGATGGCAATGTTGATTCCTGGCCATTCAAATATTTCTCAATAGATATGGAGGAGGCTCTGTCTAGATTTAGAGAGGAGTATGTCACCATCTTAGGTAATAATGCCAATATGCTTAGTCCTTAAGAAGTGTATATGCCATAACAGAAGTCTACAAGGCACAACTCAAAGCATTTAACTATATTGGGAAAGCACTGACAAAGACTCTGGATGGTCATCAAGAAAGCGTTAAGAATATGGTGAGAGAGAAGATGGATGAGCTCCTACCAAAGAAGTTGGAAGTCAAACAACAAATAAGTACATTTTCTAACAAACTGGCTACTTTTAATCTCTCAAGTGTAGAAGCAAGCATCAAGTAACTGAGAGAGTCATTCCTAGCTTTGTATACCATTATGAAAAATTAAATTTCTCAGAATAATGACATATAAGTCAAGCTAGATCAAATTCACAAAGCTAGGTATGAACCTTCTTCTATGATGGTTGAAGAAATAAGAAGAGTGGTCCACGACATCATTGGTAGTGGAGTATCCTCAAGTTCAGCCTCTACATCTTCAATTCCCCAAATCTAAAATCTTCAAAATCGAATCAATAAACTTTAGTCATCCAACACAAGCTTGGTATCTCAAGTCACTCATCTCATAACTCAAGTTCAAAGTCAACAAAATGACATCAAGTCATTGATAAACTCCCACAATTACTTTCAAATACAGACTAATGTTTTTATAAGGAGCTATCATGGGGGATTTAAAGATTCCACCTCAGGAAAAAATGCACAATGTTAGGGCTCAAATCCCTCAACACTCCATTCAGCCTGCTAACAAGACTAAGGAGGAGATGGAGAGAGATTCCAAGCTAAAAGCTATAAATCTAGAAGGGGTTGGTATGAACGAGAGTCTCAAGATGGAAGCTAAAAGATCTTGCTTAGACAAGGAATTTGGTGATCTTCTAGAGTGCCTGGGAGTTTCAGTGAACCATAACTACCACACCTAAAAAAAATCTATTGACAGAATTGTGAAGTTCCTGAGGCTTATGCTAGTCACCAATGGAATGATAAGAGAAAAGAGGATAGTGGCCAACATAAAAAACTCTGGGGTTGATAGGTATATGCAGGTCTTCTTATCATTTCTAAGATCAAGGAGATCCTCAGAACTGGACATCTTCATCAACAAGGTAAATGTGATGATTTTAGAAGACACTCAATTGTTAAAAGAACTCAAATTAGGACAAGAAGAAACCTTTCCTGGATCCTATCTTAAGCCTAGAAAAGGTGTGTCTTACATATTCCCAACCACTATAAAATGTAGACACTTTCTTATTCCTAAATATTGTGTGATGACTAACAAAAGATTGATGATGAATTTGGAGTCAATTCTGAAGCTAAAAAAAACAAATTCATAGATGATGTTAAAGTCATTAAGATTCTAAGAAGTTATATTGACAATGCTGAGAGCATGCTTCCCAAAACTACTATCAGCACTAAGGACGAGGATAAGGATGATGATGAGCAAGAGAAAGATGAGGATAAATATCTTGGCTCAAATCCTGGTAACTCTAGCAAAAGCAGCGGGAGTAAGAAAGATGGGAAAAGGGATGAGAAGAAAGGGAGGAATAAGGATAGAGAAAAGAAAGAAAGTAACAAAGATGGAAAAGACACCAAGAAGACACCTTTAAGCCAAAAATCTCTAACTCAAAAATGCTAAACCAAATCCCTAGCCAATCAAAAACTTCAACTGTTCAAACCTCCAAGCCTAAACACTTCTACAAACTCATAGCCAAATCTTCACTAAAAACACATATCCTAGCCAATCAAACCACATTGAAGAAACTAGGTAAACCTCGATCATTCAAGCCACCCTTCATTACTCACTTCAAGTCCGTTGGAAGAAAGTCAAAGAAAAACAAAGCTAAAATGGGAGCATTGTGGGCATGTTTTAATTAAGATGATTTTCTACCAATCTCAGAAGAACTCTCAGAAGGTGACTATAATAATCAACAAGCTGAAATCATATGTAGAGTCTCCGTTGATGTTCTGGGAGAAGTGAAGATCTACGTCAAGAATGACTCAATCAACATATTCTGAAAAGAAATAATGGAAAACTTCTCAGCAGTGGAGCTTGAAAGGGTAATGAGTTTGATGACCGAAAATGACAAGTTCACAAGAATGAGGAAGGTACAACTGACTGAAATGTTGGTAAACAGAAATGAAAGAAGAGCAAGGGAAAAGGTTTAAATGGAAGAGACAGCTATAAGAAGGCTGGAGAGCTAGATGATTAAGCATACTTTCTAAAATTGGTGTGTTTCTGAATATCATACATCACAGATTGTCAAGGTAAATAGTTGAGCATCTTGGTAGTTACTCACTAGAAGAATGGCTAAAGCTTATGGAAGCACTGAGAGGAACTGAAATCATTGAAGAACTTGAGTGGCTTGTCAGGCTGAAGGACTATATTAGATCTTAGTAAGGATATGAAAACTTCAGTTAATTCTGTAAACTCAATTCACTTTGTAACAACTAGGTGACATTTATATATGAAAGAATATACTTTGTATATTTTATTTGTTTCTCATTTTTAGCTTGGGATTAGTCTTGTTATCAGGCATGAATATGTGACAAGTAGTCTTCTCATAAATTGGGGGAGATTGTTGTGCAAGACATGCCTTAACATAACAAGACTAAGTCACATTGACAATCCTAAGATTAAGTTGACATGTAATTATTATGTAATATATAATTATATTCCTTAAGTCTGTAAAAATGATTAGAGGACTAGACTGGGATATTTTTCAGTGAACAACCAATAATATAAGGAATAAAACTCTGGAAGAAGATCAAGCCCGATCATGCCTTAGAAAAAAAGTATAATAGCCGGGAGAAGAATAATGATATAGATTGAAAATTGTTCCAAGTCAAATGTCGAGAAGTCACAGATCAAGAAATATCGAGAAGTCATATCGAGAAGTCACTTTGCCAAAAGAGAAGTCATTTCACTTGTAGAGAAGTCATCTCACTTATAAAAAATCACTTTTACTATAGAGAAGTCATTTCACTTGTAAAGAAGTCATTTCACTTATAGAGAAGTCACTTTGTCTGTAGACAAGTCAAATACATATATAAAAGTGGAGATATCGACAAGTCAAATATATGTAGAGAAGTGGAGATAATGACAAGTCAAATACATGTAGAGAAGTGGATATATCGACAAGTAAAATACATGTAAAGTTGTGGAGATCTCGACAAGTCATTTTGTATCATGATATCGACATTTTTATACACTTTGAAGATCTCGATAGAAGTTTCACTTACAAAATCCATCCATCTTGAAGATTTTAGATTATCAGTTAACTACCATTTATTATTCAAATAGAAAGTCTACAAATGCAGCTTGAGAAGTGTAATTTAAAGGTCCAAGATGAACTGGAAAAAGGAGTGTAGCGGACGTGGAAGATTGTATGCAGATATGCAGCACTTGAAATAGAAATAGACAAAAGAGCTGTAGAAATATATTAGTCTATTTTAGTGTAATATTGTAAATTGTGCATGTTGTTTTATAAAGCATATCATGAGTCCTTTGCTCCAGTTGTAACTAAACAATCTAGATTTCTTATATTCTCTCAAGTAGAAGCTAAGTTCTTTAAAATTAAGAACTTAGATTTGTAGCACAACCCAGTTGATTTTGAACAAAGATCAAATGTGTTTTGATAATTATTTTTCTGTGTTATTTACAGTTAATAGATTATCACTACAAATACTTTAGTTGTTGAGTTCAAGTTAGCCAAAACACTAAACTTGATTTATTGAAAACAATTCACAAAGTTTTTAAGTAAAAATCAAGAAACACATTTTCACCCCTTATGTACATTTCATACCTAACAGTTAGGAATTCAATGAAAAATAACGATATCTAAGTATATATTTGTGTATTTGATTATTAAAAATAATTTAAAAATAATGTTAAAAATATGATACGACAACTACAAGAGAAAAATCAGTAAGTGCATCAATGACACTTAGTGAATTTTCGAAATAGTTCGAAACCAACCCTTACATTTTTTAATGCAATAAAAAATGTTAGGATTAAGTTTGAAATGGATAAACTTTTAAAGAAAAATAAATAACAAAAGAACTATATTCAATAATATTATATTATACTCCTCCGTCTCTTTTTATTTGTCATATTTGATTTTTATACAGTCAAATTGACCAAAATTTGACCAAATTTATTAATATTTCATAATTGATCAAAATAAAATAATTATACCATTGAAAAGTAAATTTAGTCTACTTTATTATATATTTTCTTAGTTTTTTTAAATCATATAAGAGTAATATTTAATCTTTAGTCAAAAATTGGTCAATTTGACATATAAAAAAGGAAATGTGACAACTAAAAAGGGACGGAGGGATTACATCTTTTTATAATTATTATGAATTATTAATCTATAATATTATCGAGCCTATTTTTCATGCAAGAATTTTAAAAAAAATATTATCTTATTATTTTATCAAAATTGGTCATTTTTTGAACTGGTACAAGCCGGGACCGGAGAAAAATATTATTATACAGAGATTATTAATTTAACGAGCATTAATTTATAAAGGTTTTACCATATAACAAATAGATACATTTTCGGGAAATGGAACAGACAAAAAATTTAACAAAAAATTAATTTTATGAATAACCGAAAGGCAAAGTAATTTATGTCACCCAAAAAAGAGTAAAGTGCACTTTGTGTATTCGCACTTTAGCTGTCAGGCCACTTGAGATACTGACATTCCAAAAATCTCACTTGCTATACTCGAATTTCAAATTTTTTACAACATGGGTACATCCGTTAAATTTTGCTAACTCCGTTAATTTTCTTAAGGATATTTTAGTCTTTTTCAAGCTTGCATCCCATTTATCACAAATTCAACACAATTAACTCTAATCAGGAATAAAAAACTAATCAAACAACAAAGTAAACCTCTCTATCTCTTGTACACACTTTCAGATACTGGACTGATTGTTATAGTACTCAATGTAAAAATGCTAGGGCATAAAAATGGTTCTGATTTCTGATGAAATAGTGCCGATGAGTTCACGTGGAACATTTAATTAGAGGAGGAAGAGAGTGTGGGAAATTTGTGGCAGGTTTAGAGAAAGTACGCTAATGAATGTCGATATAAAAGGTTAAGGATTCGCGATGACGTGGAGCCCACTTATACAATCAAGTCGAATGTATTATTATTGTTCCAGAAATTTGAAGGTGTATGTAACTATTTTAGAAATATTGGTTCAAATAGTTATTTATGTTATTTTAATTGACTTGAGTAATATTTAAATATTAGAAAGGTAAACGCTGTCGTTTTAGCCTTGTTAGACAGCATCATTCTTGGATCACATGCAATAACGGTATAAGCTGTCAACCAACCAATTATTGACACGTGGTCAAGATAGTAGTACTTAAGCAGGAGAGAAGAGAGAGAAGGGCAGATTGGTGAGAGTATTTTTACTTTACTTTCATTCTTGTAATCCTTCTGTACTTTACCTTTCAGCCATTTTCATTTAGTAAACATTTTATTTTCTGCAATTCCTTTTGATAATTTTCTGTTCAAGCTAATTCAAAAATATAAAAATAGTCCCAAGTGTTACAAGTGGTATCAGAAGCTCTTTTGTGGCGCCCTCCAAACCCGGGTCAGAAGTTTGGGGTCCACAACACATACACAATATATAAACCTGTATAAGAAATATTATTTACAATGACCCTACTTTACATAACCACGGATCGCAACAGGTTAAAGTATGAAAACAAGCCACAACCTTATCTTTTATTACAACGTACCAAATTCCAACTAATTTAACTTTCAACGGATAATAAAATTATTCTTACAATCTTACTATCTCTCTACCGTATGAAGCTCCTTGCTAGCTCGATCCAACTCAAACTGGAACCTTAGCCGCACTTTGGACTGAGGAACTTTACTATCATCCATATCATTTTCAACTGTAAAATATATAAAAAGAATCGCAAGGGTGAGCTAACTAGTTTAGCAAGTCATAACTGTGATAACTGAGGTTAAGCAATGTTCAAATGGAATGATTTAGACGAATCAAGTTTATTGTTAAACAATCGTTAGAATTGGATATTCATTTTAAGTTTTAAAACCAAGGTTAGGTTGCTGATCAGTCACGCACTAACCCCGAGCAAGCACACAGCACTGCTCTAATTACTGGATCAAAGGCGCACATTGGCCTAACTTGACCATTGATATGGTCTGACCACGAATCTGGTCCACATATATAAAAACTATCCAATTCTAAAGCAGTTCAATATGATAAACAATATAATTCGATAAAACAAGATCATAATCAATGATGGTTAAACAGTTGAATAAAAATGTAAGGAAACTCATGGATATCTCAAGGGTATATCAGGGTATGTATAAGAAACAGTTTTTAATCTGTAAAAGGATCAGGTATTAGACAAATAATGATTTTTTAAGGTATAGTTCTTTGATGTTATAAAGAGTGGTTGGAGTATAAAAGTTTCTGTGTTTTCAAACAATTTTCTTCCAGTGTATGGTGTTTGGTAGTTATACATTTGGGGAGCAGTATCATATTTATGTGGTTTGGTATCTGAAAATCAACAAAGGATGGTTTACAAAGAATAAGGCTGATGGCTCAAAGATCAAATGATGTGGCTCAGGTTCAAGGCTGAAGGATTCAAAGTACTTACAATACAAAGCAGAGCTATCTTGAATACTTAACAATATGTCACAAGAGAATTTAGAAATATTTGTATTATATCTTGAAAAAGTTTTAGAAGTACTTGCCTTACAGGGCATTACAACTATTAATGATCAACTTTGAGCCGACTCTATCGCTCGGACTTTAACGTCCAACCACTAGATCACATTGGATTCGACTTCGACACTCAGGTTTTTCTGTTGATACTCTACTGAGCTCGTCGACTGACCACTAGGTTATCTTTAGTCCATCGTCCACTTTCTGTTTCCCGACTAGAACCTATAGGGTCGAAATACTCAATGTTAGACACCCAATTATGCTTGACATATCCTCGATATCCAAACGATAACAATCCCGACTCGTACGCATATACATTATTATAGTACACGTAACATACAGGATTCATATACTCAAATCTCGATTCAATATTCATTTTCGGAAAACACAGGTACTCGTCATTTTAGGAAACAAGTTGTCTGCTATATTTTACAAAATATTTATTTTTACTATATAACTATTTACATTCGAGTGGTAGTTTCGATGTTTCACAGGATATGCTTCCGAAAATCGGGGAGCATCTCCTTTGTTTATCGGACTACCCGTCAAATACAATCGACGTCAAATCAACAACAACCAAATTCACAACAACCATAATCCACACTCCAATCACGAGTCCCAATTATTAGTTCAATCTGACAATCAATCAACTATTACAATCTCAATCCCAATCTCAAATAATAATAATATATAACTACTATTTCACTTGGAACTCATAAATAAAATTTGTACATTTATTATTTATTTATATTAGGACTCAGAATTGGAACATCACTGTCCACCGTCAGCTCGCCGAGGCTCATCACCGACGGCGGCGAAAACTTACGGGTACTCGATTAAATTCCGGGTTCCAGCGCAAATTCCTACCGATTACTTTTAAATAACAGAAACAATAATTCGATTAATCATAGGATTTCATTCAAAAATGTAATTTAATTAACAATTCGAAATATGCAAATTAACAGCTCAACTTCTTTCGCAAAAATGAAAGAATCGGACTGAAAAATTCACACATCAGAAATAAATAACCCAACAACAGAAATATCAACAATTCACGAGCAATATCACTACACGCGCCACCGTCCCCTTGCAACAAGCAAAAGGGGCGGCGCCAAAACAGAGAAGCAAGAACAACACAGCATCAACATAAGTCGAATTGCTTACATACATACACACAACTGTCTATATGTGTATATATATAGATCAACGACCAAAAGGGACAAACACAACCGAGAACTGAGATGGCTGGAAGGAAAAAAGAAAGCAGCCGGCGACTCACTAATCCGGTGAACACATGAGAGGGGAGGAGATATTGCGAGAGGTAGAAGCCAGAGTAATTCGAGAGATTGAGAGTGTGAGAAACCGAGAGAAGTGAGAAAGAAATTGAGAGAGAGTAACGAGAGAAAAACAGAGAGATGAGGGATAGAAATTTGATGTTTTTAATCCTAAATTTTCTGCAAGTGCCACGTTTTATTACACTGCATATACATGCGACGAGTGTCTCGTTCCGACCGCAAGCCTGACTTCTTTTGGGCTCGTTTCTTTACAATTTAACGATTAACACGCGAGTAAATAAAACCCGAAAAAAATAACCAGATACTATAAAAATTCTCAAAATACATAAAAACTAATAAAATAAAATTTTCATAAATTTTTAAATCATTTTTGAGTCGCGCTAACATACCGCAATTCACAATTAACGAACCGAGTTGCACTTAAAATAATTTCAGAAAATCATGAGAATAGTTTTAAAATGTTATAAATATCCAGAAGTTAATAAAAACATAAATTTTGTAATTTTAAAATAATTTCTGAAATGTATTTTATACCCGATTTTAGCAATTAAATGAATCGACGCGCGGGTGAAATTAATCCCGAAAATTTCTAAAATAATTTTAAAATTCTCGAAATATTCCAAATTTAAATAAATATGAGTTTCATAATTTTTGAAGAATTCTGGAATTAAGTATAGATTTTACAATTAAATATAATCAGAAAATCATACAGGGTTAAATAATTGATAAAATATTGATTTCTAAATTTTGTAAAATCCCAAAAATAATTATTGAAATTATAAAATCATAAAACTAATTTTAGAGACAATCCAAATATTTACGGATTTAAAACTGTAATAAAATCACCTTTAAAAATAACACAGAACAATATAACTCAATTTTTAACTACACATTCCAATCTTTTACACCAATAAATCACAGACAAATAGTATATATCAACACACTACTGCCAAAACTAAGACACATGTTTTATTTAATTAATACTTTCATAATTACGTATTTAAATAATTCAAAAATACACGAGTCGTTATATCTTTTCTTGGCAAAATCAAATGTTGGCAGACGGTACAAGGTCGAAATCATTGGAGGAAAGATTGGGTGTGTTAGAGGGTCGAATTGCAGGGTTCACAACTGAGTTTGGAAAAGAAAAAGGAGAGAGGAAAGCACAGTTGTGAGAGATGGGTAAACAGATCGAAGGCTTGGGTGCTCAAGTTAACAAGATGAGCATGAATTTTGAAGAAATCAAAAAGTTTATGATGAACTGACATACCAAAGAAGCTACCTCTGTTAAACAAAATGTTGAGCAAAGATCTACTCTTATGGACCCAAGCTATACTTCTCAAACAGGTAAAAATCATACTCTTTATGGATCTATGCTCACTAATAGTTATACTAGTATACCATATGTTCTTATTTATACATCTGTGCATAGTATTCCGGTTAGTATGCCTCGCACACCAATACCGACACCCCTTCAACAACCACATACTGCCGTTTACACCATGACTACTCCTCAACCCACTCCGATTCCCATTACTGCTAACATTACTACTAACGGTACCATAATCCCACCACCACTAATCATACCCCAATAGTTTTCATATGCACCTCAGAATCATATACCCTTTATTACATATCATAGCCACAATCCACAACCATTCACTCCTCACACTCCAACCAGCCCTCACCCTCATTTTAACCCAATACCTAAAATTGAATTCCCAAAGTTTGATAGAACAGATCCTAAGGGTTGGGTAATTAGAGCAGAACAATATTTCGAGTTTATCTCGATTGATGATTATAGAAAGGTAAAATTGTCTGGGTAGTATTTTGAAGGCAAGGCTAATGTATGGTATAGATTTTACCAAAGTAGCAAAGTAAATGTTCTCTAGAAACTGTTCCAACTGGATGTGATTAATAGATTAGAGGATCCGGATATGAGAAATGTCCAGGATCAGTTCAATAAACTCAATCAGACAGGGATAGTTAGTGAATATGAGGATAAGTTTGAAGAACTTAGATCCTTTGTGGCAACCAGAAATCGAAACCTTACTGAAGAGTACTTTGTGTCGAGTTTTATCAGTGGGCTACAGGACCACATAAAGGGTGCCGTGAAATGTTCAGGCCTCAAAACCTGTCTGATACAATATTTTTAGCTAAGCATGAGGAGTCCAAGAATAAGAGAAGTTATCACCAATCGAGCAACCTTACACCAGGATTGTTAACACAAGTATGGTGGAATTGAAGAAAGGGCCAACCCAAGCATACACTCCAGCAGTCCAGAAATCAACCTTCAAAGATAACAGAAACAGGTACACGCTATCCAGCAAGGAAATTATGGATAGGAGGTCTAAAGGGTTATGTTTCCACTGTGACAAGACCTATCATCTGGGTAGAGAATGAAAAGCTAAGTTGTACTCAATGATGGGAGAAGCTGAGGATCCACCGATAGAGGGAGAAGGAATTGAGGAAGTAATTCAAGAAATGGAAACAATGTTGGAAGGAACAGAGACACCAGAGGAGATTTCATTAAATGCTATTGATGGCCATAAATCAATGGGAACGGTAAGATTGTTGGGTACAATAAAGAAACATCCAGTTAGCATTTTGATAGATAGTGGTTCGACCCACAGTTTCATTGACAAAGCATTAGTAAAGAGATTGAAAATAGCTGCAGAAGTTATTTCTCCCTTGATTGTGACAGCAGCTGATGAGAGTCAAGTACTAGTAAAAACTGCTTGTAAACAGCTCAATTACAGCATTCAAGGCCATCTGTTTAACACAGAAATGAGGTTGTTCTCACTTGGGGGGTCAGACATGGTACTGGGAGTTGACTGGTTACAAAAACATAACCCAGTTACCTTTGACTTCAATCTAGTTAACATCACCATTAACAAGGAGGGAGATCAAGTAATTCTGCAAGGAGAAAGGAACACTGGAAGCCTAAAAACTATTAGTTGCAAGAAATTGAATAAGCTGATTCAACAGAAGGGTACTACATCTCAGGGATTTTTATGTCTAATTAGTGCTTGCCCGGAAGAAAGCGTCGAGGTGCCAACACCAGCAATATTACCAGAGATTCAGACACTGATAAAAAATTACCCGGATATTTTTGAAGAGCCAAAAGGCTTACCTCCTAGCAGAAGTCATGATCATCATATCCCTCTCCTACAGGGAAGCTAACCAGTAAATCAGAGGGGTTATAAAGTCCCCTACATTCAGAAACTGGAAATTGAAAAGCAAGTACAGGAGATGTTGGATAATAGAACAATACAGGTGAGCACAAGTCCTTTTGCTTCACCTGTCATTCTTGTCAAGAAAAAAGACAACTCTTGGAGGATGTGCATTGATTATAGAAGGTTAAATGATATTACTATCAAGAATAAATACCTTATACCCATCATTGATGAGCTCTTGAACGAGTTAAATGGGGATGCACACTTCACCAAGTTGGATTTAAGGTCTGGATATCACCTGATAAGAGTTGCAGAAGAAGACATACACAAAACCGCATTCAGAACCCATCAAGGGCTTTATGAATTTAGGGTGATGCCCTTTGAGAACTGAGGTTAATGAATATGTTTCCAGCTGTGACATCTGTCAAAGGATCAAAACTGGTATTCAGTTTCCCAATGGGCTTTTACAACCACTACCAATACCACAACAGCTATGGACAAATATCTCCCTAGATTTTATTGAGGGATTGCCCAAGTCTGGACATAAAGACTGCATATTGGTGGTTATTGATAGGTTTTCTAAGGTGGGGCCCTTTATATCTTTGCCACACCCTTATACAGCAACACAAGTGGCACAAGTTTTCTTGGACACTGTCTACAAATTACATGGAATGCCCAATACCATTGTATCTGATAGGGATAAGACATTTACTAGCTCTTTCTGAAAAGTGCTATTTGCTGCAGCTCGCACTAAGTTACAATTATGTACAGCCTATCACCCACAGATGGATGGACAAACTGAAAGATTCAGGGCTGTGGTGAGCTGCAGACCTAAGCACTGGTCAAAGTGGTTGTCCTTGGCATAATGGTGGTATAACTCCACATACAACTCTTTTATTAAGATGAGTCCATTTGAAGCTATGCATGGAGTCAAACCTAGGCAGCTATGTATTCCCTCATAATGTAGGACTACTAATGCTTCAGTTGAGGACTTTCAGGTAAGAAGATAGGCTATGAATACAGTGTTGCAGGAGGCTATAAAGCAAGCTCAGAATAAATATAAGTTTTATGCTGATAAGAAGAGAAAGGAAGTGATTCTGAAGGTGGGAGATTGGGTGTTCTTGAAATTGCAGCCTTATAGGCAAATATCTGTGGCCGTGCAGAAGTATCTTAAATTGTCACACAAGTTCTTCGGACCATATCTTATATTGGCACAAATTGGCCCTGTAGCATACAAGTTGCAGTTACCACCTGGAAGCCAAGTACATCCTGTTTTCCATTTCAGTATGTTGAAGAAAAAAGTTGGCTCAAAGCACATTATCACTACGGAATTGCCTAAACTGGTTCCTGAAGGCCAATTCCTAGTGTATCCATACAAAGTTTTGCAGATTAGATCAGCAAAGAAGAATAACCATGTTGTTGCACAATGGTTAGTTCAATGGTCTCATTATATTCCAGAGGATGCCACGTGGGAGGATGCAGCAGTAATGGTGGAGTAGTTCCCAGACTTCAATATTTGAGGACAATGATTGTTTGAAGAGAGAGGCATTGTAACTATTTTAGCAATATTGGTTCAAATAGTTATTTTTGTTATTTTAATTGACTTGGGTAATATTTTAATATTAGAAAGGTAAACGTTGTCGTTTTAGCCTTGTTAGACAGCATCATTCTTGGATCACGTGCAATAACGATATAAACTGTCAACCAACCAATTATTGACATGTGGTCAAGATAGTAGTACTTAAGCAGGAGAGAAGAGAGAGAAGGGCAAACTGGTAATAGTATTTTTACTTTACTTTCATTCCTGTAATCCTTCTGTACTTTACCTTTCAGCCATTTTCATTTAGTAAATATTTTATTTTCTACAATTCCTTTTGATGTATTTCTGTTCAAGCTAATTCAAAAATACAAAAATAGTCCCAAATGTTACAGTGTAGAGTTATGCTTTTGCTACGTATAGATTTAGAGAGAGCGAGATAGATGAGAGAGAGAAATGAGATAGACGAGAGAGAGAGAGATGAGAAAATTCAATCCATGGCCCGTATTTTTCAAGAGAGAGTACAACCGTAACCGGCCTTTTCTCGTCAGTTTCTTCATCGCTTGCACTATTATCGCTAAGTTTTCTCCCGGTCTTACAAATGAGAATGGTAAGAATTCTCTTTTTGTTCAGAGGCATAAGAAGTTAACTTGATGCCATTTTCTGCCGATAACTAAACCATTACCGTGTTTGTCTGGATTTTGTGAAGTATTTCTGGTCAGAGATCAAAGCAAACGATTAAAACAATAGAACAAGAGATTAAAGCAGTAACAAGCTCTTTATACATATGTTTACATATGTTTACCCTGAAATTTTGATCAGCTATCTTGAATATGGGTAATGATTACTCAAGTGCTACTGTCAAATTGAAGAGTCTGAGTTTGATATTCCAGCAACAAAAAAATGAGTTTCGCCGGATAATTGAAAGAATTGAGAAGAGGGTGTTCCAAGTATTGTTTGGAGAAATTAGAGATCAATTAGAAATTAAATTAGTACAATTACCCCATTAAATGACTGAGCAATTGAAATGACTCAAATACCCTCAAATTAAGAGACAGAGCTGACGAAATGACACACTTTGCAAGTATTTTTGATTTTCGGTATTTCAAATGAAAGTTTTTGAATATGATATATCAAGTATTTGAGAGTTTAAGTGTAAGTATACAAAATGCATTTTTCTCCGAAAAAAATGGCAAAGTAATTAATATTTCCAAAGTAAGCGGAAAAGCTACTAAAATAAATCCTACAAATTTACATGAGAAAAATTGTATACAAAACAAATCCTACAAATTTACATAATAAAAAATAAACCTATTGATAATCATTTTCCGACACACTCCATACTTTAATAGACTTGTCGAAACTCCCACTATACAATCTCCACCGTTGATCATCCCCTCCATCTTCATCAGCACCTTCTTCCTCCGCCTCCACCGCCAAACACTTCACCGGACCACCGTGCCCCGTCAAAACCCTCAACCACAAATGTTTTCCATCATCCTCTCTCCTCCACACACATATACTCTTATCAGCCGACCCACTAATCACCAATTTCCCTGGCGTCACCAAACACAAAACAGCCATTTTGTGCCCTCTCAACGCCCCACCGTACTCCAAATTCCCCCTCTCACGCCACCAATAACTAACCATCCCATCAGACGCGCCGCAGTACACTGCCCTACACTCGTCCGCCACCACCACCGAGGTGACGGCACTTTCACCTTTCAACAAAATTTCCACTAACACATGTTTAGTATATTTCCCTACAAGCTCTTTCCTCCACATTTTCACCTTCCCGTCGGCTCCACCGGAGAACACAAAACCACCATAACATGCCGCCACAGCATTCACCGCGTCATCATGTGCATTAAATGATTCAATGCATTTGTAATCCGATAATCTCCAAACCTTAATTGTTCTATCCCATGAACCCGAGTACAAAATCCCATGTTGTTCATCTAAACTCATGCATGAAACAACATCGAAATGTCGAATCCAAGGCACCTTTTTATGTCGTCGAATTTCGACATATTTTTTCTTGTTCATCGAACATACTATATAATCTTTAGTACTAGGTAAACTTCCAATACGTTTGTACAGATTGTTTTTACCTAATCTCCAAACCCTAATTTTACCGTCTTGATGAGCTGTGAAAATTACTCGTTGTTTCGATACAACAATTGCTTTAACTAATCCGCTAGCGTTTGATTTGAACCCCGAGAACTTTTGCATGTCTTTCCATACGTGAATGTTCTTGCTATCTGATCCCGTGTACAACAAGTCACGCGAGACGGCTAACGAATAAATGTGACCTTGTTCACGGACTAACGAGCCGATAAGCCCTGGTTGATTTAAGTTAAAATCGGGTGTTGGTTGAAGCCATGGAGAATTTATGAAAGATGAGATAGGTTGGTTCCATGGCGAAAACGAAGTGTACGGTGAGGCATTAGGAGTGGTATTGTATGATGAGGGGCTTGGCGTTGCAGAGCGGTTTTCGAGACGGTGGTGGTGGTGTTGGTGATGATGGTTATATAATTCACCATCACTGTCTTCATGGTAGTGTAAACTGTTTATGTCAAACTTGATTAGGTTTCCGAATTTGGTTCTTGGGAGAGTAGGAGTAGTAGTACTTGTTGATGTCATGTAGTCGCGCCAGATTTAAAAATTAAAAATATGTTAAAGTTAGGGATGATCAAAAAAGTGATGCAGGCCGGATTATATATAAACAAACCTAAATATACATGTAATTTAAGTTTTGGGTTTTGTGTGTGGAAGGGAGAGGTAGAAGAAGGGGGAAAGGTAGTTAAGGTAGGTATATAGAAGGTGAGGGATATGGGAAACGTATGTAGAGTGTGTAAATGAGCCTTGAAATTTGTTTACACTTTTGGCCAACTCACTATATTTATAAACTTTTGTGGTTTGACAATATTCAATGATTTGATCGGCTGGCTCGCATGTAAAACGTACAAATGATTTGGGTACAGAGTTTCTAAGTAATTTAGGTACAATGTCGAAATGTGGGAAAAGATGATCCCGTATATGATGAGTTAATAGCTGTCGATAAAAGCCCTGTTGTTTATAACATATAGGAAATGTAACATATGGGAAAGAAAGAAAGTGGAGTTTTACGATATTGGAGCTGGGGGAGTCTGCACGTTACGGTCTGAAGCAAGTTGGAGAAATGTAAACGATATTATAGTTGAAAATTGAATGTTATGACATGTTTGTCGTAAAGGTGATGGTTGACTATTTACTCATCGATCACATATACGTAATTTATTTATTTCCTGCGGGAATCAAGACTTATTCTCTCCCTGTTATGATAGATGCTTGTCATGATAGATGATGCTAGACTAATCCTCTGGGGAATCTCACATTATCTGCTTCAAATTCATTTTTACTTTATATATGGGGCTAAAGAGGTATAAAATGTCTGTATCTTCATTTTTAGAGTAATCATGTTTAGCTTTCAAATAGAGGGACCGTTTAACGTTTCCTGTAACTTGTAACTTAAAATCCTGATATGAAAATTGTAAATTATAAAATATTTAAGTGTTTGAATAATTTTAATTATATGTTATCTAAGAATTAATAATATTTTTCATAAATCATAATTTATGAGTTATAATTTTTATGAAACAAAATTAAAATGTCAATTATAAATTACATGAATTAATTTTTTTAATACATGAATATAAAATACAAAAGGGAAAATTGAAAAATAAGGATAATAAGCTCGGTATAAAATTATATAATATATACTACCCATCTCGATGATAATAAAATTAAACTATAGACCCAATATAAAAAAAACACAAAAATAAATATAATTAGATTGAAATGGACTAAAACAAAATTAGAATTAAAAGACAACTAACAATCATATTAAATGTTTTAATAAACAAATTTTATATCTTAAAACTTTCGATTGTTTAAAATTAAAATTTTGATATTCAAAGCTAGTTTTGTATCAATTACTTGTATTATGTATTTTTATAATATAAAATCGTCATGGGAATTTACCTTGGATCTTTAAGAAAAAGGGTCGGATCACCGCTAAGGATGAAGATGGACGAGCTCCGGACCCCTGTAGAGCTCACCCTATATGGGAGTCGCTTACGACGACTGTTGACGACGAGAAGTTATGACGACAATTTGTGAATTTTATATGAAGGTATACGACGACCCTCACAATAGGAGTTCACAACGATCATAGTGAAAAAAGTGCGCGACGACCGCTACGACGACGATAACACGACGGTCGCTATAGTAGAAGACGACGAAGAACAAGTATTGATGAGAAGTCAATAAATGATGATTTTAAGTCAAGGGAGAAAGAGAGAAACGATCAAAAAACGAAGAACGACCCGGGATCAGGGGAAATATCCCCGGACTCTCCTAGGGGGCACCCCGTGCTATATGGTCGCGCGGGGTGGTCGCTCTGCGTGGTCGCTCTGCAACGCAAGTGAGATGACTAAGAAGAATTAGCAAGGAGGTTGCTCCCACAACTAAAATGGGAAGTGAACAAAGCATAAAAATCATACAAGATAAGAGGACGAGCTCCCGGGGGAGCTCTCCAAGCTTAGGGCGCGCCTTAGGCATGGGAGAGTACTCTGGAGGACTCCAAGCCCTTTCTAGGGCGCTCCCGAAAAAGGAAAAGGGCCCTCTGGGAGCTCCTCGTAAGGGAACAGTCGTAAACATCTAGTGTATGCTTTGGGAGCCTTATCTCCGTATTCGGCGGGTTGTCTTCAACATGAGATTTTGGAATTATTTCGCACTTGACACTTTTACGCTTGGGATCACTTGTCTTGTAGTCTGGTGGGTTATCCTCGTCGGGGGCAAGGAGGCGTTTTGGCATTTGCGGTAAGTCATGGCTATACATGCGGTTATGATCGACAGAAGTAGCGGTAACGAATGGGGATATCCATTGGCCGGGAAGTTTTCTTGTCCGTGAAGTCCCGAAGTCGTAACCAAGCCTTGGGCCTTAGTTACTAGGCCACATCGTCGGGCACTCCTAAAGTAAATCAATGTTCGAGTTATAATAGGAAGTTAGTTCAACAACTCTTATTGGGCCACGAAATGAGAATCCAAGTCCATCTAGATTTTTTATTTTCCAAGAACTATGTAAGGCTTGATCCTCTATAAAAGGAGTTACGTAGACACATTATAGGGGATTGGAAGCGAGAGCTCTATATGCCACCACCAAACACCCTTGAGATCTTAGGCCCCGATTCATTAAAATCACAATATTCTGACGACTTTAACGGCGAAGGACCACCGCTGCAGATCTTGATTCCGGCCGCGAACCTCAAATATTTGTTAACCAAATTCCCACGTTAACCAATTGGTGCTAGAAGGGGCGGCTTCAATCAACTCGAATCTTAGGAGGAAAAGATGTCTAATAATTGTGGAAACTCGCACGACAACGGCTACAACTCTGATGAAGATGGACGGGAAGGTTTTCATCGATCTCATGACAACCAAGGTCATGGTTCCGATGGAATTCAAAGGAAGAAAGCTATTAGAGATGGACGGGAAGGTTATCATGGATCTCATGACAACAAAGGCCATGGTCCTCATAGTTTTCAAAGAAAGAGAGCTATTGGAGATGGATGAGAAGGTTATCATGGATCTCATGACAACGAAGATAATGGTTCTAATGGTCTTCAAAGGAAGAAAGCTATTGGAGATTGACGGGAAGGTTGTCATGGATCTCATGACAATGAAGGTCATGGTTCTTATGGTCTTCAAATGAAGAAAGCTATTAGAGATGGATATGAATGTTATCATGGATCTCATGACAACGAAGGCCATGGTTTTCATGATCTTCAAAAGTTAGGAAGATATTGAATATGGACGGAAAGATTGTCATGGATCTCATGACAACGAAGGTCATGGTTCTCATGGTCTTCAAAGTAAGGAAGCTATTGAAAACGGACGCAAAAGTTGTCATGGATCTCGTGACAACGAAGGTCATGGTTCTCATGGTTTTCAAAGAAAGGGAAGCTAATGATGATGAATACTTCAAACAGAAGAATTATGTATGTTTTAAGCAATATGAGGATGGGCGCATCAAGCGGTAAAAATATGAACGCTTTTAGCGACAAGAAGATAGATGCACCCAAAATATGAGGATAAACAGCCACCGTTATACTTCAACAAAAATGGTTTACAGGAACAACTCCGTCGGAGAGGAGATTCTTTAATGCATTTCAGGAGTAGCTTAGGTCTAATGGAAAGCGGAGAAAGCCAACATCATCCTCAAAAGTATCATTCTAAAGAAGGAACTATTGGCGACAAATCTAAGGAAAATTGTGAAGAATAAAACAATAAAGATCGTGTATCCCACGATAAGCATTTTCAGGGGGTAACACCACATCGCTTGCAATACACTAAAGATGTTTCAATTGTAAAAGTCCCATACGATGAACAAAGGCTTCAACCGGAGCCAAATAAAGAAAAAAGGAGGTTATCTCATTTGAAGGCGCGTCTTGGCATCCAATTATGCGACGGAGATCTGAAGATGCTAATTCTGGAGACGCAAAAGAATGAAGATTAACATGAATTAGGGCTTCATAAGCGTGCGGATACACCCCCCACAAGGGAGGAAAAGCTTCACGACAGTAAATACCCTCCTCCGGAACATAGGCAAAGAAGATTTGAATATAAAAGAAGGGAAAAAGAACCTAAAGACGTCAGTCGCAGAAGCCATAGTTAGGGAACAAGAAGCGTTGTTTGAAGAAGCATGAGCAAGGTCAAGGAGACTTCACATCAGCAATGATTAAGAAAAAAGAATGAACATGCTCTCATGGTTAATGATGGAGAAAGACCATCAAAGGAATATCAAGGATCGGCAGGCTAACAAGAGACTACTGCTCGGTACTCTATTCATCCACAATCACAAGTAGTAGTGCCATTGCAGTCGCAATGCATCTCACCACTGCAAAAAAGATTTATGATTCAGCCACAAATTGTTGTGGTACCACAACTGCAAGATGTGACATAAACTCAGTCTCGGATAGCAGTAAAACATGCGATCTTTCTACGGCCTAATATTCAGAACATAACCGGAGTAGGAAACGTCAACTTGGATGATTTGAAAAAGTTGTTGTCGCACTTGGAAGGTGGGAAGGTCATGGAATCCGCATACGTCGCCATTCACTTCAGTGGTTAGGGAAGCATCCCTACCCACAGAATATAAGAATACCACTCATGACTTACGTTTTCATGGAAATTTTGATCCGGTAAAGTTCTAGGGAAGGTTCAATATTGAGATGGATGTGTACCAGGTGCAAGATTTGGCAATTGGTGGTAACTTCAGGGATACTGCTCAACATTGGTTCCAAAATTTGGGACCTAAGATGATTTCGTCACGGGAACAAATGAAAGTAATGTTCTTAACTCAGTTTAAATCTGCGGTGAAATACACCCCACCAGTGACGGTTCTGACGAATGTATGACAAAGAGAAGGGGAAACTTTGCAAGCATATTTCAAAAGATTCAATGCTGAAGTATCACACGTAAGAGATTCCACTGATGAAACATCGAAGAACTTTTTGATCGCCGGTTTACATACATGGACAGATTTTTGGAAACACATTCAAGGAAAGAGTACTAACACCCTCGGAGATTTCTATGAACAAGTAGATTCTTTTGAGTTTGTTAAAGAACCACTAATTGACAACAAAAAAATCAGTGTCTCATGGAGTTGTAAAAGTGAAGAATGGGAAAAGAAAAGATAGATCTCCTAGTCCAAACAATAGGAGGGAATGCAGGGCACGTCAAGTTGAAGGAAGGAAATGGAGTCCCCCGACTAACTATGAGAAAGACTCCACCGCTTACACTCCTTTGGCAGCGTCCATCGAATATTTCTACGAAGTTAATAAGGGAAAATAAATCTTTTGGAGGCTGCCTCCTTTAACCGAATGGAAAACCAAAGATTAAAAGAAGTACTGCGAGTACCATGAATCTGTTGGACATTATACCCATGAGTGTCGACACTTGAAAGATAAAATAGAAGAACTCATCAAGGAAGGGAAGCTTGGAGATTATATTGTCAAAAAAGTAAAGAAGTATCGAGGCGACTGCAGGACCAACCGGGAAGGCCTAGGGCACGCCCGAGAAAGGGAAGAAAAGGAGAAAGTCGATGACATAAATTTTGTCAAATCAGGAAGCATTCATGTCATTTTGAGGAACTCATTATGCGGGAGACACAAATGGAGAAATGAATCGATATGTTAGAGAAGCGTGAGGACCTTTACTCATTGACGTTAATCATCTTGAAGAGAGATCTCCTAAGATGTTTCGAAGAGAAATAAGAGATATTACTTTCACGGAGGAAGACGCCAAATGGGTTCGTCATCCTCATAATGATGCCTTAGTTTTGAAGGTCTACATTGGATCAATGAACGTCTATCGTGTGTTCATCGATAAAGGAAGCTCAGTTAACATCCTTTACTATGATGTTTACAAGAATATGGGTTTTATCGACAAATATATAAAAATCGAGAGCATATACATCTATGGATTTGGTGGATAAGTGATGAAAGTTAAAGGGATAGTGAGACTTCCTGTCACCATTAGAGAAGACCCTCTCTCAACAACACAAATCATCAAGTTAATGGGGGTGGGATCATGAGTCATCTCATAATTTTATTCTCGGATGACCGTTTCTAAAAATTATGCGGGTCGTCACCTTCATTCATCACTTGTCCGTGAAATTTCCAACACCTAACGATATAGGGTGTGTCCGAGGATGTCAAGCGAAATCAGGGGAATGATATAACAAATTTGTGAGAGGTGTCCACCCTAGGAATGAATTTGAGAAATTCATGTTTGTGTTTTATTGATCGGTATCTGATTTTTAATTTATCAAAGAATTGAAACAATTCAAGAAAGGTAACTTTCAAGCAAGGAGGGAGAAGTGAAAACTCCCGAAGAAGTCCTATACCTCATGGAGAGTCTCATAGAGGTCTTTACAAAGAATAAGATTTTACGGGTTATGACTTTTTTCACAAGTTCATTTGCGAATATTTTTTCATTCGTCAAAAGATTATAAAAGTTAAGAGAAGAGCGTCCAAACACGCAAGAAGGCACGAAGACTCCTAAAGGAGCCGTACACCCTTTAGGGCCATACCCAAACTGAAATCCTTATCTAGCCAAGCATCCACATTCCCATCCTGTTCGACACATCTTCTTTGTATGACAGCAAGATAGCCTGAGAATCTAATTGGACATGTCAATTGTGAGTAATTGTTGGGTAATGTTTGCAACGCCATCTAATTGGTCTACAAGGAGATCATTCATTATAATTGGCTGAGATTGAGCATCCTGCAACCATTGAGAGACGAGGTGAGAAGGTTGTTAAGTGGGGTTGAAGGTAGATGGGATGTCATTTTGTTAGAGGTGGAGGGATATGAGGTGGTAGGTAACCCTGTGATTGAAATCACAGGTAAACTCACAATAGAAACTGTGTTTTTGACAGTGTGTTGCTCAACAGTAATAGGAACCTCCATTTGAATTGGGGATTTGACCAAGTTATTGTCATGTACCATGAACTCAAACCCTTGTTCTTCTTTCAAAGAACTGGCACTTGAATTTGCTTGACTTGTCTCCCCAATAGTGGGATCATTGGTAATTTTATTCCCAGCTTCTATTGATAAAGCAATTTCAGCCAGGGTTTTGAAGGGAGTTGTCCCTACACGAGGAACCTCCAATTGAATTGAAGAGGATTTAGATAGCTCCCTCTCAGGAGTACTACCCTCAAATTTTTCAATTTGTGAAGATTGATTTGCACATAAAGGTGCATTTGGTACCATCACAGGGTCTTCAGTAAAAACTGATAAAACCCCTGTGTTTTTGTTGGTGTGATCAAGGTCTACCCCAGCATGTAGCCTCTCACTAATTAAATGTTGTTCCTGGATGGTGAACACAGTTTTTTGAACCGTGTCACTTGATGTTGGCAACACTTGATAAGTATATTCAAGTGTTTCATTGTAAGAAGAAGAAATTTGAGATATGATATTAGAGATTTGAGTATTGAGTGTTGGCAGCTCACCCTGAATAGACGAGGGAACTTTAAATGATGTGCTCTCAATGATTGTACCATCATTATTTCTTCTTTCATAAACTTGAGTGTGCTCAATTTGTGGTGCAGACTCTTTACAAGGTGCACGAGGGAGTATGTTTTGTTCAATAGAGATACCCTGTTGAGAGGATGCTTCTAGAGTCTGTGTAGATCCCTCTTTTACAACTGCATCCTTTTGGTTAGATACATAGGTAGCTAATTGAGTGGTCAGCTCAGTTTTCTTTACCTTCTTTGACTTTTTGACCAAGGTAGACTCTAGTTGTATTTGTTTCTCATCACTCTCATTCACAACAGTTAGTGGTGTCTATTTTCTCTTCTTTTTACTCACTACACCCTATTGAGAGGATGAAGTGGTTGGTTTCCTATCTTCTAATGGTAGTGAAGGAAAGGTCTCCCCAGGAACAAGAGCCATAACTGTATTAGATGTTACATTTGACCTCATGTCAGGCATAGGGTAAGGGTAAGTCCTGAATCTTTCTAACATAAAGTTAATGATTCTCAGACTTACAGGTACCTTATTCTTTGTAATTAATGACCCAAATAAAATTTTGGACACTTGTTTACCGTTGCCTATTTTGGTTCTATCAATACCATTAGGTAAATGTATGTCTTGAACTTTATTATTTAAAGTAGACATAATAAACTAGGAAAGAAAATATCCTTACCTCTTGTAGCCAAAGGCATTATGAGCCTTGTGCTGAGTTCTTCCAGGATCAATAGCCCCACATTAAAGTGCCTATTATGATCCATGGAGAACACCAGCTTCTGAACCACACTTGATACATTTCCGTACCCAATTTTCCTACAGGTGAAGGCTCTTACTATTGAATCAAACAGGAATGACCATTCCCTCCTCAGATGCTTCTTGTTCAAGCTGGAAAGATTGATCATTTTACTGTAATTTATAAAGTCCATAAACTCAGCTAGCTCATGTTGTGTGGTCACCACCATCATGCTATCAATAGGAATCCCCAGAGCCTGGTTGACATCAGTATTGGGCTAAACATGTACTCAAAATATCAATTTAAAACAACATATATGGGCGATATAAATTTGATGCAGTTGATGTCATAAAAAAGTTTATGGGTTTAATGCACATTAACGGGGGGTACTCCCCCAATATGAAGATTCTTCTGTCATATATTTTGTTTATAAGTCTAATTGTTATTTCATTATTGATCTTTCAAAAGATTAGCAAGGATAAGAGAATAACGTTCAAGTATGAAAGGAGATGCGAATCTTCCAAAGGAAGCTCCACCACCCCTAGGGCGCGCCTTAGGGGGTCCTCCTCCAACATTGAAGTTTTTAATTCAAGTTGTTTGATCTACGAGTTCACTCATCTTCTCGATTTAATTTCGGATTTTAAGATTTTCAAGAATAACTTCCAGGAACGCAAGGAGGAGCAAAGCATATCGAAGGAGTCGTATACTTTCAAGGGCGCGCCCAAAGAGGGTTTCCCCCCAAGGGAAGAATTTGTGAAGTTCCTTCATTTTAGTTACAAGTTCCTTGGTTGTTATTGCAAGACAAAAATATTCTAAGGAAAAAGTAAAGTGACAACATGCCACAAGATACACAATATGGAGACTACATGTAAAGTGCAATAAGTAAACGAGTTCGTACAAATTGCAGGGATTTTACAGAGGCCCGCAACTCGAATAAAAAAACATAGGATAGTCATAATGTAGCAACATATATGAAAAGTAGCACAAGACGTAAAAGGCCTAAAAGGCGCACCCCAATAAAGACGGAGGGTCTAGTAAGCGCAGCCCTACTCTCGGAGGGTGGATAGACGATAGTTTGTGTAGGGAGAAGCCATAGTGGGAAGAAAATCACTCTCGGGGATAACATCGTTTATAGGAGCAATATCATCCTGAGGAGCACCACCTCTTACACCAACTCTAGTACGCTTAGGAGAAGGAACTAGGAGCGCATGAACAACCTCCATGGGAGGAGGCCTGGGTGCACCTTGCATCGAGAAGAAGGCTCAATAACGTTCATCTTGAGAACCACCTTCTCAAAAGCCAAATCAAGCCTGAAGCATTTCGGAATCTGAGTTGGCATACTTGAGAGATAAACATTAGACGACTTAGAACGATATACGCAAGTAAGGAATGGGTTTATGAAGGGAATTTTTGAATTAAAGATATATGTGTAAAGGCGTGAGCAAAAGTGAACATGGGGGTGATATATATGTGTATGAAGAAGCATATATAAAGTGTAGCATATAACGGTGTGAAAAAAAAGTGAAGGCAAAAAATGAAAGGGAGACTACTTCTAACGGGTGCACCCCTAAGAGATTACACCTCTCAGGACGCGCCCCGAGGGCGCGTACTACCTAAGGCGCGCCCGGGACATAGCAGAGGAAGAAGGGAAACCCTTCTCAAAATCTGCATCACCTTTCTTCTTACGCTTGGAACTTACATCATGATGGAGAACACCAATCTTCTCCAGGTTATCTTTCGTAACTAGAGTCTCAAGGTTAAATTCCTTGTTAGGAAGATGAAGTATAATATCCACTCTTTTCGCAGTCATACCGCTTAACTTCGTCACCTTCCTATCATCTTTTTAGAACAAAGGAAGTAATTATAAAAAGAAGGAAATATTGATACAACGTCAATTGAAAGACAAGTTAAAAAGAAGTATGAACATCCAAGTTATATTGACAACTTGTGATGAAGATGAATCAATGAAGATGATGAATGAGATAGTGACCGATGCCGGATGGTGAAAAGCCCCGACTTACGGTTGAACTCCACAAATGGATGGAAGGAAGTAGGCGAGTCGTCGTCCAATTGTGGTAAAGAAAAAGGAGAGGTGGTTAGGACGTGCCACAACACCAACAAAAATCAAAATATATTTTGAAGAAGTTATGGCATGCCCCAACAAATAAACAAGGTCACAATCCAAACTCCGAATAAGCTTCGGGTGTGCCCTGCACTATACGGAGATCGCGACCCGCGAACCCGGAAGCTCCGGGTATGCCCCTTGAAGGAAAATCTAGGGTCTCCACCCGAAAACTCCGTGGTGTGCCTCAGACGCGCCCCCACGTACGAAGTGAGTGTAATCGATGTCCTAATTTTCAAATTCAAGCTATAAACAAGCATAATTAGAGGTCATTGTGAAGTACAAGTGCAACAACTTATGAATGTCTAACATGCAAGTCAATAGGAAAGCGTATGAATATGAAGAAGAGATGTATGCCTGGAAGCAAATTTTGAAATTCTTTAAAGTTTTAATCCCGGAACTAACCCCCGGGGCTCGCACGGTCTCAACAACGGAGAGGAAGAAAAATATTTACGGAAGATATTTACGAAAGATATTTACGGAAAATATTTGCATAGAATATTTGTGGAAAATTTTGAAGATATTTGCGGAAGATTTTGCGGAAATAAAAACTGAAGTACTTGTTATGGAAGTTCGGAAGAAGAAAATTTTACGACAAAGATTATCAACTAAAACATTTTCCGACTGAAGAACGAATTTACGCATGTGGAAGGAAGTTTATTAGCAAAAGATGAAGTAAAGACGTTGCGGATAATATAGGAAGAATTATTCACGGAAGACTGAATGAAGAAGAAGAAGAAGAAAATTTTCCACCTCGTTCTTTAACAAACTGGAAAATTGTGGGGTAGTTGTTATATCATAAAATCTTCATGGGTATTTTATCGGATCTTTAAGAAAATGGGTCGGATCACCGTCGAGGATTAAGATAGACAAGCTCCGTAGAACGCATCTCTGAAGCCTAGGACACCCCCTATATGGGAGTCGCTTACGATGATTGTTGATGATGAGAAGTTATGACGATGATTGGTGAAGTTTTATATGAAGGTTTGCCACAACCATTATAATAACAAATTATAATGACCATAGTGAAGGAAGTGCGCGAAAACTGCTACGATGACGATACCACGATGGTCGCTATAGTAGAAGACGACGACGAAGAATAAGTATTGATGAGGATCAATAAATGATGATTTTAACTCAAGAGAGAAATAGTGAAACGATCAAGAAATGAAGAACAATCCAGGCTCCAGGGAAATGTCCCCGGACCCTCCTAGGGGGCGCCCCGTGCTATATGGCCGCACAGTGTGGTCGCTTCGCAACGCAAGTGAGATGACTAAGAAAAATTAGCTAGGAGGTTGCTCCCACAACTAAACTAGGAAGTGAACAAAGCATAAGAATCGTACATGATAAGTGATGAAGAAGGAAAAGGGCCCTCCGAGAGCCCGGTATCCCGAAAAAAGTAATAAAGGCGTCATTTTGTAGTCTTACGGGTTATCCTCGTAGCGGAACGGTCGTAAACATCAGGTGCTTGCTTTGGAAGTCATATCTCCACATTCGGCGGGTTGTCCTCGACGGGAGACTCTGGGGTTATCTCGTACTTTGCACTTCTACGCTTGTGATCACTTGTCCTGTAGTCTAGTGGGTTATCCTCATCGGGGGCAAGAATGCGGTTTAACGTTTACGGTAAGTCATGGCTATACATGCGGTTACGATCGACGGAAGTAGCGGTAGCAGGTGAGGATATCCATCGGATGGGGAGTTTCCTTGTCCATGAAGTCCCTAAGTTATAACCAAGCCCTGGGCCTTTGTAACTAGACCACATCGTCGAGCACTCCTAAAGCAAATCAATGTACGAGTTATAATAGAAAGTTAGTTCGACAACATGTATTGGGCCACAAAATGAGAAGCCCAGACCATCTAGGTTTCTTGTTCTCAAAGAACTACGTAGGACTTCTCTATAAAAGGAAGTGCGTAGGCACATTGTAGGGGATTGAAAATGAGAGCTCTATACACCACCACCAAACACTCTTGCGATCTCAGCCCCCGTTTCATCAGAATCACCACATTTCGATGACTTTCACGGTAAAGGACCACCGCTGCAGATCTTAATTGCGGCCGCGAATCTCAAATCTTTGTTAACCGAATTTCTCCGTTAACCTGTATTATAAATTTCAAAAGCAAGATGATTTTATTGGACCAGCGAAAATAAGTTGAAGAAAATGTACCCACGGTCCAATATTGTGCTTATTCACTTTCAAAACATCTATTATACTTATTATAGGCCAACATGAGTTTTCAAGCAATTTAGTAAAGTACATATTTACCCTTTATTACATTAATAATGAAAATTATATATTTTCATGAGGATTGAACCCTTGAACTTAGCATTAGAAAAAAATTAGGTTCGCATCTCTAACCATTACATCAAAGATATTAATGATGTTCTTTTAAGAATCATTAACTATAACCACAAAAAACTCACTATCTTCATTCAATTTAATGTTGTTTTAAGATTTATTAAATATAAAAGTATCAGTAAATTCTTCCCCACTAATAAATAAAAATTTATAATAATTTAGCCAATATATTGTATTTAGTATAAGCCAAAATGTTTTTTTATAAGTTATAAAAATACTAATATACACTCTACTAATTTTAAACTTAACTTTTTGACCAATTATAAAAGGATTAATGTACTCCCTATATAAATGTAATTGTGAAACCATATAAAACTTTCATGTTATATCAACTTTAATGTTTAAACCAGATAAAACAATACTACATTCTAAACAATACATAAATAATGGTAATCAAAGATTGGAATTTAGCGGCAACGAAATTGATTGTACTTAAAAAGATAGATTCTAAAAATAACTAATTAATTCTATTTATTAATTTTTAAAATTATAGGCTAATATAAGTAAATTTTTAATGTAAGACTATATGAAATATGCATATATATATACATTATAGTATATATAATATATATACATTATATATAATATTATAGTATATATAATATATGATATTAATTATATATAAGTTGAGTAATATATTCTTAAATCATTTTTTACTAATATACCAATATCATCCCACCTAGCGATATATCCATAATATCACCATCATTGTCAAACCGCCTGCCACGCAACACTACAAAAATTATCAAAAAGTCAAATTAAAATCACTAAAAATCTTTAGTAAGACCGCATAAACACTACCAAAATGACAAAAATCACTAAAATATGAACCCAAATAAACAAATTTAAAACAAAAATTACCACAATTTTTGATATCTAAAATTTTGACAGTGTTTAGAGGTATTATTTATGGTGTTGCCGATGGTAGAGGATATGAAAATAATAAATACTGGGGTTTTATAAACTCATATCTATTATGGCAGTATGAAAAATGAAATAAATAAGTTTACAGAGGTGTCATTGGGAATGAAGCAGGAATTCAGAGACAAATTTGTTCGTAAGTAGTTGCTAGAATGGTGGATTGGTGGTCGATTCAAAGATACGAAGGAATGGCCGATGAAAGATGTTTTATATATATATACTATATTGATGTGTTATTTTATATCTAACCACAAGAGCACGGTGTCTATTGCTAGTACAAGGTGGCAAGTGCAGGTCGTATCCACAAGGAGACTAAATTTAAAGAATTCTAATTTAACTGTTATGGATTATTTCCGAGGGTAAAACGAATATTTAAGGTTTTTAACTAACTACTGATGCAAATTAAAAATATTTTTAAATCAATTAACTAAAGGTCTAGGACGATGCAGGTTCGCCATATTTACACCAAACTAATCATAAAAGTATAGCAATTCAGTTGGTCAAGTATTTAAAGTAAAAGTTAATATTTCCCAGCATTAACACTTTCGGGAATTCAGTAATGCTCCCGTTCTTACTGTCAATTATGCTATCGTATGTGTGCCTCTAGTGAGTAAAATCTCCCGATCTATTTCCCATATTGCATACAGATAATCTATAATATTGGCCAATTACCCAGATTAGTATTAAAATATATCAACTAGAATTACTTTTTACCCACTAAACTATTAATAAAATTAAAGCATATTCATGGTGCAAACATGTCATCCCTTTGCGCCCTAGAATTAAACTACTCACTCATGCAAGATGTAAAAGCAATAAAAACAATGATGAATGCCATGTAAAATAGATACTAAAGAAAATAAGAGAATAAAGAATACGTTGAACTTTATGCTAATGGAGAATAATGAATCCAAGCTAAAACAAGGGTATCCAATAAAAAAGATGAAGAAAACCCTAGTTCATTGTCTTTATATGAACGTCTATATCTACGTATCTAGTTCATAAAAACTGAAGTCTCCTTTAATAATAAAAGTATTTTTTTATTCTAATCAAATTACAAGCCCGAATAGGATTCTGTAATAAAAATTTGTAGTTCTCTGTTCATTGCAGTTTCTGGGCTTCTCTAGTTGGATTCTCTTTTCTGGACCATCTTTGAATTATAGAGATTTTCGTGGGCTTCGCGTGAACTGTAAGATCATCAAAAACAGACTTCTGGATCTCTAGATACGACCCAACACTACTAGAAATATGGGATCAGACATTGGTTCAGAACTGATGTTTAAAAAAATTTGAACCGATGTTTTCGCGTGTGATGTTAAATGTCATCAGCCTTTGACATCGGTTAACAACCAATGTCTATTACAGTGCTATACATCGGTTTTAAGATTAAATGTGATGTCTTTGCAATAAATTTCAGCTTTTATTACAGTATTTTTAGGTGAATATGAGTATATTATGAGGTATTTATCCATTAAAATATGAAACCTACAAGCTCTAAATGCCATTTATTAAAATTCTTTCGAACAAACCGATGTAAAATGCTAGATCAGACATCGTTAGATTAGTTGCCCGATGTGAAATGTTTGATCAGACATCGGTTAAATTAGACCCCCCGATGTGAAATTATAGATAAGATATGGGTGTTCTTCACGAATCCGATGTTAAATCTTTTTGTTTAACATCAGTCAATTTCTCTAACCGATGTTATTTGACTTAAAATACATTGAGTTTTTTTCCAGAACCGATGTCAAATGACTATTTCACATCGGTTTTTTTAGTTCTCTTTCATTTAATATTATTTTGTATGATATCTTTTGTACATTTTTTACATCGATTTACATGTACCATTGTGATGTTAATGTTCTGTAAATTGCATATCATCCTGGTACTATTTATAGCCACAGGGAACCAAAATAATGCAACATCCCAAAAAAAAACATCCAAATAGAAACATAAAGCTACTCATCCATATTACAAGTCTAATATCAAAATGTTACTCATATACCATACTATACATACATTTCAAATAAAATACAAGCATTCCCATAACCAACTCATACTATACTAATTTTTAAGTACTATAAGCAAAAGCAACTTGCTCTGTGCTGCTGCCAGAAACTCATAGCCTCCTTCCTCTTCGACCACCCTTTCTGCGAGTGCTATCAGTGGGGATTGGAGTAACATCCTCTGAGAAAAGGCAAATAGAAAGTCAATTATCAACTCCTTACATGGCTATAGTCTACTTATTTCCAAGTTCATAAGCTAATCAGAAAAAAAGAATTACCAAAAATGTAGCACCATACCCAAAAATCTTATTATAATGCACATTATAATAAGAACACAAGAACTAGCACTTATCTTATTATAATGCACTGAAAATAAATGGCCAATTCGTTCAGATTTAGCACATTACCTGGGCACACAGAGCAATTACATCTGCAAACCGGGATAGGGATTTAACTGGGTAGAGCCCATTTAGTGCTGGATCAACCATCTTAGCCAAAACATCAATATCATGGAGCTGGAGTGTCGCCCACTGAACAAGAGACTGCTCTGACCTTGGCCTTGAGCTACATCAAAATCACAAGTTGCATCAGATTCAAGCAACTTAAACACTCGTCAACATTTACAAGAATCTTTAGCATAAACAAGAAACCTGTCAAATAATTTTCGTCCGCTAAGAAGCTCCAACATGGACACTCCAAAACTGTATACATCGCTTTTTATAGTGTATTGGGCAGACATTGCAACCTCAGGTGTACTGTATCCAGAACCTGCATTGTGGTTCTAGCATAGTTATAACAGCAATCCTAGACATGTGCCTAATTACTCAAGAATGATATTAGATAGACAATAGAAAAACAAAAAACTTCAGTTTTATAAAACATCACGTGCTTATTATATCATGTATAACAAAATGATTAATAATCAATGTAACTTACTCCAATGCACGTGCAGTTCCCAAAGCAATTTGGAGATGAGTCAGATTTTTATAAAATTTTGCATAACGATCGATGGAACTCAACTATATAATTGCAAAACACATCAAAACCTGTAGGTAGGAGATAATAGTTCACAATATGTTCCTACATCAGCAAAATTGGTATTATTCCACAGTGCACAATGGTGTTCTACTACTATGTCTAAAAGCATACTAATCATCCCATTTTGGTTGAAGTGGAGGAAATTATAATTTGCGTGAATGCATAATTTAAGCTTTAGTATTATATATAACATCAATACCTTAATATCCTTGCTGCTGGTGTCTTTTGAAAATGTAAAAGATAGACAATCAGCACATTAACAAACCTGTAATGTACAGGGGAATAGCTCCTGTAGAAGACATGGTTCTTTTCAGGATCTAAATTTTGCAGAACCCATGATTTCCATGTTGTCAGGGACCTTTGAAATGCTTCTGTGATATTCATTGTCATGTTAATACTCTCGTTCACTTGAAAATAGAATCCCTTGAAAATTCACACAAAAATCAGCAAAGTGCGACAGTCTTCTTCTATTCTATGACACATTATAGCAGAGAATTATCATCATCTAAGTTGCATTTGATCATACATGATACTAATTTTATGTTTATTTAAATATCATTCATTTAACATATAGAAAAAAAAAGAGTCAGTACATTTTTACAGTTTTGTCCCGGTTCCACCAATGCCCTGTATTGAATACAAGAATATCGGTATTAGTCCACTTAGAGCCAAGCCAGCGTAGCTTATCAACTCTAATGACTCCTCAGACATCCTGTGGTGCATTCTTAGGCAGCCTCCCTACGACTAACACACCTTCCACATCACCTCTACTCGCCATAAACAACAACTGCATCATCGAATCCAAATTTATACTAGGAGTATATCTCTCTGGCCATACTGTTTAGCTTTCACCACCTCGCCCAACTATTTAGCTGCATCTGATAGTTTAATGACCACAAATTTCGCTTTCCCGAGAAATTGTTTCACCAAAGGAGGAGTGAGCTTGTCATATCCCTGTGCCGCTTCATCCACCTGCAATCGGCAAATCAACATATACATAAACCATTTAATCCGAAAAGAAAGGCCAAGAGGTTGAAGCTAGAAATATATACATATACATATGTGCTTCATAAATTTGTAATAGGCTCATGGAACAAACAAGGTCGCTAAAATTGTCAAAAAAACAAACAGGCATTTAACTATGTGCTCTGACTATTGGACTGTAGACATTTCTTCCTTTTCAAACATAATTTAACTAGTTACAAGTCCTGCTATTTCAATCAGAACTCCCAGGGACTGAAATTAAATGTAAAGGCAGTCTCCATAAGCTGCACGAACAATATATAATAGGTTAATTAAACACAATAGCATAACAAAAAAGAACAGTTTTGAAGTAAGAAACAAATCAAACTCTGCCCTGTGTTCTTAAAATTATTTTCATATACTACTTTTTAGTTTTTAGTGGTTATGGTCTGCTAAAATCTTAAAATAAGTTATATCATAGGATTTATAAGACTATTAGTACTAGTATAACTTTCTGGTTGAAATATTATTACTTTGTTGTATTGACTGTTGATTGTATAATCTTCTTTTGAAGGAACAGTTGAGTTGTGAAATACAAAATTTGATAAGTTGAATCTTTATATGAACTAATTAGTGTGTGATCAACATACCTTCTTCTTCATCCTCTTTGGCGCTTTCTATTTACGTAGGCATTAGTCAATAAGAGATGTAATCATAAATATACCGACTCGTTTTACCGAACCAAAGTTATAGCCAGAGTCTTTACTTACCAAAGCATGTTGCAGTCGTGCATTCTCTTCTTTTAAAACCTGTAGTTCTGCTTCTAGATCACATGTATGACCCTAGCCAATCAGAAATTGTGAAAACTAACATTAGAAACAGACCTGGCTTAGCCCTTTTAAATACAATGGTTTTAATCTAAATTATTTACAGTCATACTTTATTTTTTATGAATATTTTTTCTCACATAGAAATTAAAACATAAGTTGATTTTTCTGCAACCACTTAACCAATTATTAAGTATCATTTTGCATCTTCAACATTTTTCAATAACGATATAATCATTTCACTTGAAACTGACCGTACCAGCCTCCTTGCCCTTGACCTGGCTCCAGATTCTCTGATTTTATCATACAGCACTGCTTCCTCTCCGCCACCTTCTCCAACTGACCCCTGAGCATGTCTGCTGCATTACCATTCTTGTTAAATTTAGAGGAAACTGGACTAGCAGGTGATCTCTGCCGATATCAACCTCCACCGGTAATATTCTGCACCTTCCCACCATACAGAATTTCCCGTGGTTGACCCCTTATCTGCCTCCACCTGCGCCATCTTAGCAGACTGAGACCACACTGCCTTCTTTGTTGCCAACTCCACATTTGCTTGCTCCATCTCTGTATCCCTCTGATTCTTATATATCTGCATTTCAGTCTTCACCCTTATCTCCCCCTTATTTCCTTCTCCTTGCCTCCTTGTTGACATAATCTTCGATTCTGCATCGATCTTTGCTGCATTCTGTAGTGTCAGTCCCTCTCGTTCCTTGGCTCCAATTACACCCTTTATCTTGGCCTCTGAAACATCAATCTTAGCCTGATTAGTCGCCTCCATCTGAGTCATCTGGCCTAGATAAGAAAAGTACTCATATCCAGGAACATCAACAAGCTGCTTCACATTGGAATTATAAATATGAAGACCAAACTGATCGAAATCAAGATGAACCTTATCAAAAACCTCTTGTTTAAACTGCTTAGTACTGCATCATTGCAGGCGACACCGCCGCTTCAGGTTCCTCTTTACCCAATATCAAAACCTAAATATCAGCAAAACAAAGCATTATACCTTCAACTTCATGTAATTATTTCCAATAACCATATCACACCCCTATCCCTATTAGCCTAAATAATTAACAATTAAGCCCAAACAAATATAAATATACAGAAATAAAAAAATATAACACCTCATTTAGTACTCAATAAACTTACTAATCATTACCAATTGTCTATGAGAAGACACAGAGATTTTTAATTTCGATAAAATTAGCACCTCACAGTCACCAAATTAGAGTAAAAAATATAAGCAGTAGGTAAGCCCTAAATATATATAATAGAACTATACTATCTAAGAATGTACTTTAAAATAAATGAATAAACTGAAACACTAACAATAAAAGAGATCGGGAGAGAGACAGGCGAGAGAGAGGGGGGGAGAGAGAGAGGGGGGAGCGCGAGGGAGAGAGAGAGATGTACACAAGAACTCGACGATATTTTTGGAACGAAACCCATGGCCCTTTCCAAGCTCTAAAGCCACTATTTAGGTCTAACCTTACCAATTTGAAGCTCGATTTGGTTCCTAATCAGGTCCAATTTCAGTGTCGATTATGTACTAGTTTCTAATTAGGGTTTACGAAAGGGAGTGGCAAGAAAAGAAAGAAAGAAAAGAGAGATGAGGAAGAGTCATGGTGTTTGAGATGAAGTTCAGGTTCGAGAGAGAGAGTTGCCATCGATGTTTGAGAGAGAGAGAGAGTCTGGCCTGCAGGCAAAGAGGGAAAGAGGGGAGAGGGGAGATGGTTTTGGAAAGAGGGAAATGAAATGTTTAAAGGGGAACAATTATTTTGTTAAAATTAAACGGGGGAAAAGTGTACTGGAAAGGGGTAAAAGACAAGTAAATTTTTATTTTTTTAAAAAAAGAGCATAGACAACGGTTAACAAAATTAACCGATGTCAAAGTTAAAAGCACATATTTGGCCTTTTTAATTTCTGAACATAGACAACGCCTACTATGTGAAACCGATGTCAGTATTCGTATTCAACATCGCTTTTTTCTAAACCGATGTTAAACATGATTTTAACATTGGATGCATTACATGCCGAAGTCGAAGCACCGATGTCATATCTACTATTTCTAGTAGTGCAAACAGTACTTCCATCCCCTGTAGTCCAATATTACTAATTTTCTTCTATTTTCACTTCAAAATAGGTTGCTCCAAATCATTCAAAGTCTAGAATTTCCTTCTAACCTAAAATAAAATATCAAACCCTATTAAATAAATATTTAAATCTGTGCAAAACACAATAAATATGAGGATAAAATCATATAAAATAAATATATAAAAATATACTCTATCAAACATCCACACACTAAACACTTGCACGTCCTCGGGAAAATAAGAGAAAAAAACTATTCTAGACTAACTAATATCATTTTCATAGATAACACGGTTGCATTGAGCATATGCAACAAGTCGTTAAATCCTCAGGCAGCCCTGGTAGGACGAGTGTTGTCTCGTGAGGGCTTTTGGTGAATCTACCCAGAAAATCCATTTTTTTCCTGGCAAGTCTCAAGTATGCAACATATCATAGCACTCCACACATGCAAACCACAATTAAACAATTTTAACAGTCTTTTTAATTCGCACATCACTTGTACACATCTATCCAAGTACGCACACATTGTCTATATAGACAAAAATAACAAGAAATAGACATCAAAGTCGCCTTTAATAAGTAACATGCCATAGATAAGAAAGCTCACATAACTCTCAAATTACATAAGTGTATATGTTAAGTGTATTCGCTCAAATATAATCAATAAAGTCATGTCCTACCATAAGCTTGGTTGTCCACCAAATCTCTACTACTTTAAATATATGCAGGCACAAATCAAAAGGTCTTTGTTAAAGGTTGTAGTAAGAGTCTAAGATCAAGGGTAGGAAATCAAGAAACAGGCTCACGAGTGGCTAACTTGACAAACTAATAGAGCAAAAAGTTTATTCTTAATTAAAGCACTAAATATGAAACTGGATCATGTAAAAGATGATCAGTCTCTCATAAGCATTAAACTCCAAGTACACATTACCATGTACTTTCCACTTCATATTATACATATCAATGAACACAAACTCCATTTGATCTTCCCCTTTTTCATTTTTTTCAAAGTTAAGTAATTCTCCAGTAACCAAGGACAGTGAAAAGTCACCAAGAAAAATAAGAGATTAAGTTAATCCCTCATAATATCTAGTACAATGTACTTAATACCAGCACATGCACATGGATCGTCCCTTTCATATGAAATTACATTGGCCACCCGTTGGTCTCATACTATGTATCACCAACCCTCAAATGAATCAAAATGCTCTATTAGTAAATCAAGACACAAAAGAACAAGTAGGTTCAAGCATTTAGATAGGTGATATATCAAAAGAACGGATAAAAAGCTCAAAGCAGGAATTCAGAGATAAATTTGTTCATAAGTAGTTGCTAGAATGGTGGATTGGTGGTCGATTCAAAGATACGAAGGAATGGCCGATGAAAGATGTTGTATATATATATAATATATTGATGTGTTACTTTATATCTAACCGTAAGTGCACGGTGTCTATTGCTAGTACAAAGTGGCAAGTGCAGGTTGTATCCACATGGAGACTAAGTTTTAAGAATTCCAATTTAACCGTTATGGATTATTTCCGAGGGTAAAATGAATATTGAAGGTTTTTAACTAACTACTGATGCAAGTTAAAAATGTTTTTAAATCAATTAACTAAAGGTCTAGGGCGATGCAGGTTCACCATGTTTACACCAAGCTAATCATAAAATTATAGAAATTCAGTGGGTCGGGTAATTAAAGTAAAAGTTAATCTTTTCCAAGAATTAACACTGATGTTCCCGCTCTCACTTTCAATTATGCTATCGTATGTGTGCCTCTAGTGAGTAAAATCTCCCGATTTATTACCCATATTACATACAGATAATCTATGATATTGGTCAATGACACAGATTAAGTATTAAAATATATCAACTAGAATTACTTCTTACTCATTAAACTACTAATAAAATTAAAGCATATTCATGGTGCAAACATGGCTTCCCTTTGCGCCCTAGAATTAAACCACTCACACATACTAGATGTAAAAGCAATAAAAATTATGACGAACTTCATGTAAAACTGTTGCCCAGTAATTATACAATTGTTTAAGGGGGTTGGATACAATTGTATAAACGTTTCGAACAAGTATAAAAATATAACAGTTCTTTATATTTCTGATAAAAACTGTTACAAACTCTCTCAAGAAATATTAATGTTCTTGAGAGCTGCTAGGTCTTACAATACTCGAGTTAATCACTATGTGATGACCTAAACTGTGTTTATATAATACACAGCTGCTACAAATCAGTTTAGAATATGCATTATCAATTATTAACAGAAAATGATACATATCTTCAACTGAATACACAAAGTCCTATCACTCAGAACGAACAGATATCCATCCCTCAAAATAAGGAACATAATTAATCTTCACAACATACTATCTTCAGATGCTATTATTCTGCAGATATTAATGATGCATCAAATCCTGATGGCACATCAAATCCTGATGACATCCAAAACAATTATATCCTGAGCTTCTCCTGATCATTGAGAATCAGCACGTAACAATCTCCCCCAATTTTTGCTTAATGTAATGAAGCACAAATTCCATTCTCAATGATGCCAAAACCAATTACAAAATGTACAAGGAATAATGCTTACTTCAGTATCCTAAGATAACTGACAGTTGTTTCCAGAAATCTGTTTAACCTTTCTTCCTCCTTGTCTTGAAGGACTTTGACAAGCTTATTATTCAACTCTTTCTTCTCTTTAATATCTTCTCCAAGCTGATAAATGGCTGATCTTAATTTAGAAATTGAACTTTTAGTTATTTCAAGATCACCAATTAACATAAAGTTTAAGCTGACATCTTCATGATCAGGACTGAAAGATAACTGAGGATTGTTGAAAAAAACTTTCAGAACCGCAGCTCCCTTTTCCATCTTCATTTCTTGACCAGTATAAGTTCTGTACATAGGAACCTAATTACCATTATATTTGTCATCTCTGTTCATGACTCTTCTTCTGATACTCTCAAGTATCATAGAAGACCAATTTATGGTGATATTGTCCTCAACTCTAAGAAGATAATGAACATATTTCAACTTTGTCACAGTTTTCATCAGGAGTTGTTGCAATGTAAAGCTTTTCACCTTACCATATCTCAAGAAGTACATAATCTCTTCTCTGACATCAACAAGATTTATCTTCCTATAAATAATCTTTACAGCTTCAAAATTCTCAAGATTTGAAGGAGTAATTCTCTCACCAAGATTGTCAGTCAGAATATCTGTGTCCAGTAAATCAGACCTCAAAATTTCCATTCCAGGATGACCAATACCTCCTCTAGTATGAGTTTTGATAAGTTTTAGCTTTTCATTATGTTCCACCCAAGAAGGTTTCTTGATGGACTTATCCTCCTATTCTGAAATAGAATCCCTAAATCCTGCTGACACAAATTCAATATGCTTGAATTCTTTAGGATAACTAAATGTCTAAACATCTTTCCATCTTTTATCCTTCTTGCTAAGAAGAGCATACCCTGTAGATAAATCATGAATCTTTCCTCTTATTTTCTGCCACAGCTCTCTCCTTGAATTTAGAATTCTTTGCTCATAGCCACTGCATGCTTGATCAGCTTTTCTTCTGTCAATTATTTCTTGTTTATCAAGAGATGATTCATCCAATACTTTGATCACCTTTTCATCTGTGTCAAAATCAGCTATCAGAGTCACAGCATCAGGATCTGCTTTTACCTCAGGATTTATGTCTGCTACAAGAGACATATTTGCATTAGTTATATCAACTTGAGCAATGTTAGCGGTTGATTTCTTCTTTCTTTGGACAATCATTTCTTCATTATCCTCAGCTTCTTCTTTTACATCATTTCCTTGTACAGGAACAAAACCTTCCCTGAATAGAACATTCAGAAATGTAGAATCAATTGCAGAACCTTGACTTGAATTAGAAATTCTTCCACTTCTTCCTCTGGCTCTTGTGGCTCTTCCACCTCTTTTTCCTCTTCCTTTAGAGGTGTTTACATCAGCTTCAATTTGAGCCATTAACTCCTTCTATTGCATAACTGCTTCTTCAGTTGTTAAATCGGGAAATTCTTCAGTTATCAACCCAAGAGCACTTCTGGAATTCTTTTGCTCAAACATCTTATCCTTGTAGTACAGAACAATCTCTTCACATGTTTCCTTATGTCTGTAAAGAAAGAATAATCCTTTAGCATCTTCTATGTTAGAGATTTTAATATCACCAGTTTCAGGAGCATCAGCATTAGTCTTGTACTTAACTTCATGAGCACCAGTAGACTTTCCTTGTCCTGAAGAACCAGATCTTTTAGAATGTTGAGGTTTTTGAGCAACATAAGCAATTTGAACATTTGCAACTGGATTCTTATCACCATCATCTTCAGTATCTTTATCTTTCAACTGAATAGAGTCAGGTGTACATTTTGTGACAGTTATCTTCTCCCCCTTTTTGGCATCAGTATTTGAAAGAAGAGAAAACATAGCATCCAGTTTATCAGCCATTGAAGACATTTTATCTTCCAAGGAAGAAAATCGAGTATCCATGCTTTGTTGAGATTGAACCACGGCTTTAACAGCCTTTTCACACTTATGAGTTCAGCTGAAGTAAGTGGACTGATCATAAATACATCAACCTTGTTCTGTAAATTAGCATGAGATGTCTTCATATCAGCAAGTTCAGAGAGAATTCCTTTCACAGAGATGGTGGAAGCCTTGAGATGCAATTTAAGGTCAGGGTTTTGAAGTCCATTATATGCCCTATGAACATGTTGCATACCAATAGCCGAGGAGATAGAAGTATGTGCATCTATCCATGCAAAATCCCATACAGTCGTTCAAAAATGCTCAGCATCAGCATTGTAATAAGAAGGATCAGCATTGAAATGTGAAGAAGAACCAACATTGGAATTCTTAGATGCATCGATAGCAATCTTAAGCTAAGCTGTGTCGGGATCATCAGGATCACTGTCTGCATCAGAATAAGAGCAAGACAGACCCTCTGAAGAATTTGCAGAGCTCGGCAAAATTGATTTGCCTTTAAGAGGATCCTTAGCAATAATTATTTGTTTCTGATGAGATCCTGAAATATAAAATAATATAACACCTAAATCTCTCTTTTCTTTTCAAGTGATCTCATCACTTCTCAAACAATATATTAATTTGAAGAGTAATATATTTCTCAGATAAGAAAGTTTATAAGCAAAGAAAAACTTATAAAATTCTTTTCTCAAAACTACCTCTCCTTTTGCTAGTACAGGAGACTGTCACTCAGATTTAATTTTTTTTTTCACATAATATTTTCACACAGTCTCACAGAAAGGCACAATAACATATTTTACAAAGAAATAAAAAATGGCTGAGAGGATTAGTATGCTTGTCATATAAATAGAGGTAACCTCAAATAAGAGACTATTTATAATCATACAAATATTGAGAACATCAGAGAAAAATAAGCAATACCTGAAGGTGAGTCCTCAAATGGAAGTGACGACAGTGGAGGAACAAACAATGTATCAGGATGCTTTGACAAGCTAGTGAGCAGGAAAGAATCCTCAGTTGAAGCAGTTTGAATGGATAGTTGATCAACATCAGGATTTGTTGGAGTATTAGGATTTGATTTGTCAGGAGAATGAACTAAGCCAGCAGCAGTACTTTGAACTGATGGTTCTTATGGGGCCTGAGGAATATGAGCTGCTTCAGCAAGAAATGATGAAGGTTCTTGTGTGCTCTCTTCAAACATCAGATCATTAATAACTGCATCCACCTTTGACAACACATCCTGATGAGCCTTCTTTTCTTGCAGTAGTTGTTCAGAGTCTGCAAGAAGATCACCTTGAGCAAAGTCAACAATTATTTGTGCAGCCTTTTTGTCTGCATCTTCCCTTTGAGAAGATGGTTTTTATGTGACTGGATGTATCTCAGTTTCTAAATCCCTTTAAGACTTAGGTTCTTGTGGACTAACATCCATAGCAGAGGACTGAGTCTTTTTCTTCTTTATGATGTACCTAACCACATCTTTAGCTTTTCTTTTCAACATGCTTTTTTCAGTTATCTTGGGCTCAACAGTTTCTTTATTTACTAGAAACTTTTTGATCAGAGCACTAGCATCAGTAGTTGGCTCCTTAGTTCCAGTTTTGTCAACAGGGTCATCAGGAATTGCAACTGTTAATTTCTTTGTCTTTATCCTTGGCCCAATGGGCATTTGATCATCAGAGTTAGAATCATCTTCCATGATCAGCCTTCTTTTCCTGACTGGAAAACATTCTTCTTTCTTCTCACTCTCACTTAGTGAGGCCTATTGAGCTCTCTGTTTAGATTGAACAGATTACTTAACCGGCCTTTTTTTTAGTACAACTGATGCCTTTTGAGAGACATCAGAGGAGGCTAATTTAGGAGCTGAGTTGGAATTCTGTTTAGTAGAAGAAATGCCTGGGTTAGGAACAAGAGGGGTAGTGTCTCGTTCCACAACATCAGGAAATTTAACAGAGGTGTCAGCATCAGGATTTACAGGCACTTGTGAAGGAGTAGGTCTATTTCTCAATAGAAATTGCCTGACCTCTTGAGACAGGAATGGAAGTCCTGAAAACTTATTATTTTCATCTCTTTTGATATGATCTGTAATAGCCTTCTCAGAAATTTGAAATACAGGAAGCAATTCATCATTATCAAATTCAACATTAGGGCATAGAAAATTAAAAATCAGTTGAAGAAATCTGGTATACCCTATTACTCCCGATGCATCTGTTCTCCTAGAAATTATGAATTGAAGAATGGTGTTACCATAGTCAAAATTATCAGAATAGAGAAGAGAATGCCCAATTTTTAGAAAAGTGGATGGAAGAGCATCAAAATTTGTTGTCTTATTCAAGAAACATCTGTTGATGCAATCAAAGAAGAAATTTCATTCTCTCTTTAATTTTGTTCTTCTCAATTTCCTAATTATTGTGATGTCACCTTTGTAGTTCAGAGTTCTGAGCATATCAAACAGTTGCTCAGTTGTATAATTGTCAGGAGCACCATCATAGGCAGGCAACCTCAATGCTTGAACTAGAACATCAGCATCAACTTCAAACTTTTATCCCTTAAATTCAAAAGAGAAACCAGTATTTGTTGCATTAACTAGAGTTATATCCCATACCTACATTACAGCTCTGAATGATACCTTAGTAGGATTTGTGAGAGCATATCCAATTGGACATTGGAGTAGGAAATCATGTATATCATGACAAGATTGAGGAAACTGCTGATGTTTAAGTGGAGCCAAGTAGTTATTGGTTCCAAAAGTGTTGCCATGAATAATAGTGGTTTGACTGAAGAGGGGTGAAAGCTCAGAAGATGACATGATGTTTGTAGGTGTTGAGAAAAGATGTTTGTTAGATGTGAATAGTGAGGCTATGTGTGTATGATAATATGTGTCACAGAGGTTCTTGCGCAAATATAGGTTTGCAAAGCTTTGTTGTATGTAACACACTCAGAGAAGGAAGCTTAGTGAATTAGATTTCTGATAGAGGATAATTACTGAAAAATTGGAGTGGAAAGTGGAGTGATGTGCGGAATTAGCAACATAGAACGCACTGCTCTTTTAGAAAATTTGTTGTGAGACTTTGTTCAACAATTTATCCACTTTTAAACAATAATTGAGAAGACAATTACTTTTCAGCATTAAACAATTCAAAAATCATTTTTCAGTAATATTCTAAATTAAAACATGCTAACCTGTCATCAGTATTTGGTACCTCTTATCTGTCAGGATTTGACATCGTCGGGATTTGTCGATTCAAATTCATCAGTGTTTGTCAAAACAACTCAAGCTTATTAGAAAACCATAATTTTAATCTCAAGAATTATCAAAAGATAGATGTTAATAGTGTGATGTAGAGATTAACAGGCTACAATAAAGGAGCACATGCATACACAACTAAAGATCATAGATTAGGTCTTGTAAGCAAAATAAACAAAATTTCATTAATAATTCAAGAGAGTACATTTCATGAAATTTTTGATTACATGCATAGATGATTACAAGTAAATCATAGTCTAAATAGAAGAGGCTGATGATTTTTATTAGTTCCTCCTACTCTCCATGAAAAGCACCGCAAGACGGATGATTTGCTCTTGCTGACGAAGAACTTCTCGTCTTTCTTCCTCCAGACAATCGAGATGGAGGCGATAATCCATCTTGAAGAATAGGAGATCTGTCTGAACCTCCTGTGGAACCCAGTTCCACACTTCATTGGGAATGGCAATGATGTGCCATTCCTGCTGCCAGTCTTCGCAGCTAAACTCCACATGGAAGTTTTCGTAGTTCAAGAACATGTTGTAGAGAACCATTTTGTGATGGAGAAGAAGAAATAGGAGAAATGAAAGTGAAAAGAGCGTTTTGTGTTTAGAAAGAGGTGATTAGACTGAATGAGAATGATGGTTTAAATAACCGAGAGAGAAAAGGAATATCAAAGGACTAGGAGACTGATCAATTATTAAGTGTAGAGTTAACTTAATGATTTAACCAAAAGATGTCTTATTAAGGCGCCTCTCCCTAGACTGATTTGCAATGATGACAATGATATATATTCATACATGCACATTTAGCAAATAAATTCACTTAATTTATCATGCATATAATAAAATACATCAAAAATTCCCAGCTTAATATCTTGAACAGTATTTAGGACATATCAGGATTTGATCAATATACATCAGGATTTGATCAAAAGTAAATTTAAAAGAATTTATCTGTCCCAACTAACCATACCAAGTTCATTGATAAGCTTTGTAAATGTTGCTTCAAGTAATGGCTTTGTTAAAATATCATCCAGCTGTTGATCAGTAGGAACAAAATATCATCCAGCTGTTAAAATATCTGTCCCATTACATGCTCTCTTATAAAGTAATATCTGATGCTGATATGTTTAGTAAGAGAGTGTTGCACTGGATTTCCTGTCATAGAAATAGCACTTTGATTGTCACAATAAATAGGAATTTTAGAAAATGATAATCCATAGTCCATGAGTTGATTTCTCATCCACAACAGCTGAGCACAGCAACTCCTAACTGTAATATATTCAGCCTCAGCAGTTGAAGTAGAAATAGATTTATGCTTCTTACTGAACCATGAGACTAATCTGCATCCCAGAAACTGACAGCTCCCAGATGTACTCTTCCTGTCTATCTTGCATCCAGCAAAGTCAGCGTCTGAATATCCACATAATTCAAAGTCAGCTTCTCTTGCCTACCAGAGACCGAGTGACACAGTATGTAATAACTCGAATTTTTAAGACTTTGTAAAAATGTTTAATGAATAGTAAGTAACCCTGACAAGCGGGGAAAACTTTTTAGCCCACACTATGTTGTGCATGAGAAAACGAGTTTCGAAGTTGATATTATGATTATACGTACCAAATGAGTGTATCGAAACGCTATTAGTTTTCGAAGAAAACGAACTTTGAAAAATGACCATATTTACGAATCATCGAGGATTACGGGAATCAAAATATAATAACGAATTTAAAACCCTACAGATTTATATCCAAGAACGATACTTCAAAATATAAGGAATAAATACAAAAGGATTTACGTCGCGAACCGTTTACGAGAAATTATTACGAAAATGTTAAGCGACCGAACGAACACGTAAACGATTAAATAAACGTATCGCACTAAATAACCATGATAGAAAAGTAACCATGGTGTTACTTTATCAAATAGTAAGATAAGGAAGTAGGATGATCATCTAAGGGCTAGAGAATAGTAAAGCTAATGGCTAAGCTAATTAGCTTAGCTTGTAATCTAGAAAGACTAGCTAGAATTGTCTAAAGATTTGGCAACAAAAATCAATCCTAGGACTTATACTAGAGAATAAACAATAAAATAAAAGATATCACAAGCATTATTGCAAGAAGCAACCAAGAAGCAAACACAAAAATCCTCTCTCTCTCCCAAGAACAATTCCTTTCGGCCCTTTCTCTAAAAACAAGAAAATCAAAATCAAATCACCAAGCTCTAGCCATGGAAAAATTCTCCCATTAATTATCAAGCTTCATACCTCCTAAACTAAGGTAATATAAATCTTTAAGCTCTTTTTATCAAGGTTTGATGGGTGAAATAAATTTAAGAAAGATGATAGTGGATAGTATGAATAGTAACTTTTCTTTGGTTTCTTGATTTTAACGGTTGTTTTAGGTTCCAAAAACCCTACCAAGAACTCCCAAGACTTCACCATAATCAAGAACACATCTCAAGCTCTCAAGAAAGGTATAAATCTTTGACCCACCCTTACTTAAGATTTAAGTTCAAAATTCTATTAGAACATAGTTGTAAACCTAGTTTTGGTGGAAGTATTGTTGTAATCTTGATGTTTAGCTAAGTAGATTTAAGGTTGATTGTTGTTGACTCAAGAACATGATGTTCTTGAGAGAAGTTAGTGTGGTGATGATGATATGATGATTTTTGGTGGTAGTATAAAGATTTAAGGCATAAACGAAACTCGGATCGTAACCGTAATCTCGCTAAAATGAATAAAACATAACATTAAGTTTTTGCAGAAATTCCTGAAGATTTAAACTGTAGTTTCTTCAAATATAACCCTTGATTATGATATAAAATGTTATAAGGATCGTTTAGGCGCTTGAATCGCATGATTCCGATTTACGAATCAAAAGTTATGATCATGAAATATTTACAGAGAGTATTAAATTGAGTTTCTTAATTGTCATAAAAATTTCAAGTGAAAATAATTATTTTTCGATTTTATAAAAATATCGGAGCCGAGACCGCGCGATTAGAAAACCGTAGAATCCATAAGCGGAGCCGACGATGAAAATGAAAACGGACTTAAGACACTTCGAAAAAGGAAACGACCGTAATGTGAATAAGGACTTAAAGAAATGATAAGGGTAATATAAGTTGAGAGGGTGCATAATAAGTAGCATACGAGTGCGAGTCGTCGTAAATTAGAACGGGACCTAACAAAATGAATTATGTTTATGATTATAGATTTCCGAGCGGAACCTAGAGTATCCTCCACCTCGAGATACCCAGGCAAGTTTACGAACCTAACTCCGTATAACTGTTGTATTGTGAAAGGATTGTTTTATCATCATTACATAAATGCCATATTTGCCATGATACTAAGTAATTCAATTTCGCAAAATGTAGCGATGTTGTACGATACGTATATGTCGTAAAATGTTAACGCCGCCACGAGCGTGTCATATAATTATAAGACCGAGAGTCGGTCGGGATTTTAAAATAAAAATTCGGGAATCATTTCGGTGATATCATAGGACGATTAAAAGTCCATAGTAGTACGTTTTAAGGGACTCAACGTCCACTTACGAAATATTAAAACCTCGAACTTTTATTAAAACGATTTCCAAAGATCGTTTCCCTCAACTATACTTTGTCGTTCGAATAATAAATATTCATCAACTATTCATTTATTATGAGAGAAGTATTCTCCAGCGAATATTTATTTCGAATTCGACTAAATGTTAAAGATTATTAAATTACTTAAATATAAATCAGTTGAGGAATATTATTTCAATATTCTTTTAATGTATAACTATTCGAGGTCTAATTATTTAATGATTAATATTTTATATTTAATTATTTATTAAATGATTTATTATGATTTAAAAATTATAAAACCTAATTAAAATACTTTCTGATTTTCGGAAAATCATTCGAATAATTTCAGATCGTCGGAGAATATTATCTCGACTTATTTTAAATATTTTGAATATAGTTTTAAAAGAAATTCCCCCTTATTTACTTATCTGTTGACAACGGTCAACTCACATCCTCAGTACTTCCTCCGAAAACTTTCGGAAGTACATATATATATATATAAATGAGGTAAAGTTGTGCCTATCAACAAGCAAAACGCTTGGGGAACTTCGATATAGTTTGATGATTCCAAGTATATGATAGGATTCTTAAAAGGACAAGGAGGGGTAGAGATCCAGTACTTCGTGGACTGGGGAGACTTCTATATTTATTTTCTGTATGAGAAGGTACCATGTGTACTGAAGGACATACGAAGTATGCAAAATATACCCGGGTGGAATGGGGAAGCATATAAAGCCCGAATGCGGCTTGGGTGACAACCAGAATTTTAGGAAGTCGTCCCTCTACATGTAGAAAAGGTTACTGTTATACGACTGATCATCGTATCTCGGGGGCTCCAGTGAATGTCTTATATTCTTCCGATTGGAATTGAGATGCAATTCCGTAACCCAGGCCTAGGTGATGGGTTTACCATTAAGGTATTTGCAGACTAATAAGTCAATCAAAGAATTGTTTTGAAAAGAGGTGTGTATCACCAAGGAAAACTATTTTTGAATAAAACGTAATTATCATATATGACGTTTTTACTTGAGTTTATCATACAGTCATTTAATACTGTGCATTATTATGCTGGGCATTATAGCACACACTTGTTTTCTTAAATTGACACAACACAACAGTGAATCAAGATGCCTATCATGAAACTCACATCTAGGAAACGGGTAGGAAACGACCAACTGTTCCGTAGGATGTTTGGTGCTGTACCACAGGTAGACCGAATAAGCTGGATTGGTTTTCAGTTATTTTTAGTCCGGCTTATTTACAAGTATGACTTATGTAAGGTAATGAATAAGAAACAAATATTTGGCCGACGGACTAGCCTTACTTAAAGGTTATTCCCCGGTAATACTTAATCACTTTTGGGTTGTAATAATTATCACTTTGTGGATTGATCTACTTTAGTAATGAATGGTTCGTTTCCAAGACAATAACCTATAAGTGTGTGTGCGTGATAAGTGTGGGGTCGTGAAGTGTGAGTATTTATATATTGTGATGCGAGGTATGTGGTATATAGTATTCAAGATGGCGTGGCCTCCTAGATCCTTGACCCCGAATTTTGGGGCGCCACACAATACCTTTGAGGTATCTGAAGATTCTTTTTACTGCAATTAGAAGTGGCTCTTTTGGATTTGCCTGAAATCTTTCACACAGACAGGTGGCAAACATAATTTCCGGCCTACTAGCCGTAAGGTACAAAAGAGAACCAATCATACCTCTATAGTTTGTGACATCAACTGTTGTACCTTCATGAGGATCAAGCTTTGTAGCACTTACCATAGGAGTAGTTGCAGCTGTACTCTCTTGCATATTAAACCTTTTCAACTGATTCTTTGCGTACTTTGACTGATTAATATAGATACCATTATCAGTATGTTTAATTTGCAATCCCAAGAAGTAACTCATCTCTCCCATCATGCTCATTTGATATCTTGATTGCATCAATTTTGTGAACTTATCACACAGTTTTTGATTAGTTGATCCAAAAATGATGTAATGTCTGGGAAACTTACGTCTGTACTATATCATATTTATAATAAATTATGTGTGTTAATGTGTCATTTATGTGGAATTATCTGTCAAACCCTAATTGCTATGTGTTACGCGCATTCTGTATCATCCCGGTATTTTTAAGATATTTTTCAGGTATTTTATTTTTCATTTATAGCTTTCATTTGAAACGTTTTACGACCCGAATCATGATTTTAAAGAAAGTATTTCAGATAAAACAATGGGTCTTATTTTTCATCAAACGGCTTTTACCATCGTATTATTCTGAACATCTAGGTATTTTATAAATTTTCTTATTTTGCGAAAAATGACTTTTCCGGGCCTTATTGGGTGTTAAAAACCCCACAAAAATCACATTTTTAATTTTATAAAATTATAGGACTTTTATTTATACCATTTCTTTGTATTTTTGCATTATTCACAATTTTTGGGAAATTTTGGCGTATATATTGCATATATAAAATTTTTATAAATTAAATTTTAATACTCAAAAATTATAAAATTCGGGGCTTATTAATTTTAAAAAGTGTAGAAGTAGGGTCTTAATTTTATTTAGGAGTATTAATTTACTACTATAAATAGCCTAATTTTTATTTAATTAACTATAATTATTAATTAAAAATCAGATATTAATCAAAATTCTCTGCAAACCGGGTCGGGTAGAACCAAGTCGGGTCGAAGAATCAATCGGTGATTTCGAGCAGATTACAGCACCAAATCAAGTGATTCGAGTATCCAAATTGAAGGTCTTGATCTGTTCTTTCCATTTCTAGTATCAATTTCATGTTTTGATTCGTAGTTTTTGATTTTCGATTTCTAGGGTTTATACTCGAATTAGGACTTTTTGATTCTAGGGTTATTATGATATTTTGATGATTGATAAAGCTTTGTTAGATGATTTACAGTCGATTCATGGTATTTAATTGAATGAACGATGTCTGGATAGTGATCACGATTATTAGGGTTTATGTTCGATTTTCAAATCACAACTCTATAATTTCTATGAATATTTGGTTATTAAGATGTTAGGGCTTTGATTGTACGTGTTCTTAACTTTAATTTGCACTATTAAACGTTAAGTTTCATGTACGATTCTGTGATTTCGATATCTGGCCGGAGTTGAAGTCAGTTTTGATAGGAGATGAAGATTCTGAGATGTTTTTGGTTCGTTTTGGCCGGGAATAGGTTGCTGCAGTTGTGTGGAATTGAAACCCAGTGAAAAAAACACCAAACGGTGTTGTTTTTGGCCTGAAATTGGCCCACCAGAATCTGCTCCGATGGCCAATTTCTGGGAAAATTCCGGTCATGTTCTTCATGACCTAGAATTGACCCGTGTGAAATACCCGGGTTTGATCTGTTTTGTCAGGATTTTGTTTCTGACAAATGTTTTTGCAAATTATTTTTATTTTTATTTTATTTATAAAATCAGTTTTATTTATTTTATAAATTGATTAATTAATTATTTAATTAATTAATTTATATTATAAATAGTTATGAAATATTTTCTAAAAATCAGATTTAATTATTTTCTCAATTATTTAATAATTATTTATTATTTATCTATTATTTATTAATTATTTAAAAATAATTAATTATTTTGATAATTAATCAAATAATTTTCAATAAATCATAATAAATTTATTTTAATTCCAAAAATTATAGAAAAATCATTTTTAATTTTGATTTTTCTTAAACAATTATTTAAAAATTATTTTAAGGTTTAAAAATTAGTAATAATTATTTATATTGAATAATAAATTGAATTATTCGTGTTTAATTAATATTAATTAGACCATTACTCAGATTCGAACGAAACGAAAGCCCTTTGACTCAGAAAAATGAATTCTTTTTATTAAAAATAATATTAAGGGGGGTTGGATACAATTGTATAAACATTTCGAACAAGTATAAAAATATAACAGTTCTTTATATTTCTTAAAAAAACTGTTACAAACTCTCTCAAGAAATACTGATGTTCTTGAGAGCTGCTAGGTCGTACAATACTCGATTTAATCACTATGTGATAACCTAAAATGTGTTTATATAATACACAACTGCTACAAATAAGTTTAGGATATGCATTATCAATTACTAACAGAAAATGATACATATCTTCAACTCAATACACAAAGTCCTATCACTCAGAACGAACAGATGTCCATCCCTCAAAATAAGGAACGGACTTAATCTTCACAATAGACTGTCTTCAGATGCTGATGTTCTGCAGATACTGATGATGCATCAAATCCTGATGGCACATCAAATCCTGATGACATCCAAAACAGTCATATCCTGAGCTACTCCTGATCATTGAGAATCAACACGTAACAAAAACAGATACTAATGAAAATAAGAGAACAAGGAATACGTTGAACTTTATACTAATGGAGAATAATGAATCCAAGCTAAAACAAGTGTATCAAATGAAAAAGATGAAGAAAACCCTAGTTCTCTGTGTTTATATGAACGTCTATATCTGCGTATCTAGCTCATAAAAACTAAAGTCTCCTCTAATAATAAAAATATTTTATTATTCTAATCAAATTACAGGTGAGGATTCCAGACCAAATAAGATTCTATAATAAAAATTCGTAGTTGTCTGCTCACTGCAGTTTCTGGGCTTCTCCATTTGAATTCTCTTTTCTGGACCATATGGGAATTAAAGAGAATTACTTGGGATTCGCGTGAACTGTAAGATCATCAAAAACGAACTTCTTGATCTCTAGATACGGCCCAAACAGTATTTGCAGCCCGTGTAGTCCAATATTACGAATTTTCTTCTATTTTCATTTCAAAATAGGACTTTTTGCTCAAAATCCTTCAAAGTCTAGAATTTCCTCCTAACCTAAAATAAAACATCAAAATCTATTAAATAAATATGCAAATCAGTGCAAAACACAATAAATATGAGAATAAAATCACATAATATATATATAAATATACTCTATCATATATATATATATATCAGGAACGATAATGACGATGATGATGTACAAACGGATGATATGTAATGATAACATCACTGCTGCCGAAAATAATATAAAACATGGAGGGTGCATAACGATGAAGGTAAAGTGTATATTAGATTTAAATGGATTGTTATGATTAAATATATTTACAAAAAATAAGAGTATATGATTAGTTCTTAACTCTAATTTGAGCACTTGCATACACATCCACACAGGTCAGTCTACTTACTCAACGATATATTTTTGAAAATTTGCATTGTTTTGTCTTTCTACGTTACACTTTTTTAATTATATATAAAATTTCTAAGAAATTCTTAAATTAGAGTATATTGGTGAAATTTATATAAGAAGCTCAAGTTAGTATCACTTTTTTAAAAATTATATATTTAGCCATATATATCACATTAATAAAGTATAATATTTCAAAAATAATAACATATGATATTTCAAAAATTATGAATTATTTATTTCCAAAATCAAAATTGTCAAATTATACGATTTAAATGAACGCATATTTTACACGAATTATCGTGCTAGTTATGCAAAAATACCAAACACATGGGGCGTTTGTCTACGGGCTTATGGAGCAGCTAACTACTATTTTTGTCAACCGAACTTATTTTTTTTCAAACTTTTTTAATTCGCTTTAGACTTTAAATTTGTGTTTTTAAATTTTAAGTTAATTTAAAAATTATGAATTAAAATAATTATATTTAAAATTTATATATTTTAATTTATTTTAAGTTAAAAAAAATTTGACATATAAATTAAATCAATCAAATACTAATTTATAAATATTCATCTACTTATCATTTATAAGTCATTTAATCATTTTAAATTATAAGTTAGTTATTTTAAGTAAAATTTATGATATATGATTCTCATGATCAATAGATGATGCTGAACTCAAAAAGGAATTTTTTTTAAGTTTATACAACTTCTAAATTTTGATATATTTTTGGAGTTGTAAAAAATAATATAACATATTTAATATAAATTTTAGTTTTATATGAAATTAATTGTCATTTAACATATAATAATAATAATAATATATAAACAACATATTTGTATTTAAAAAATATCAAATAACAGGGAATTTACTAAAAAGTATATTATTTTTGGTAAAATTATTTATAAAAACACAATTTTATATAATAGTTTACATATATTAGGTTGTATTTAACTCGAACTAAACAACTTTTTTAGTTTACAACTTAGTTTCAAATATTATAGTGGCAAGGTTGCGTATTTTCATAAATATTTTTAAAAATTTGAGTTACAAATATTTTTAAAAAAATGATTGCATTTTTACAAACATAAAAATAAAACTAAAACTCAAATATTTATGGAAAAACCCCAACAATATTAAGGATAAAAAAGCTTGATCATCTATTCCTATTGATCATTTTTATATTAAAGTTTAAAGATTAATTTTTTATTAAAAAAAGGAAATTAAAAAAATTTATGTAATTATATTTTAGAGCATGCCGAACTCTCCCAATGTGGTGAACCCGTTCAGACAGAGAGGGAGTATTAGATTACTCTGTCATGCATGGTGCCAAGGTACCTTATTTAATTGGAGGGTTTCTTTCAGATATATCCAGTCACAAGAGAATAACTTTAAAAATTAAGGGTTGCATGATGAATCGTGCAAAGGACAAAGATTCAATAATGATCCTCAAAACTGATCGAGGATCGGATCAACCGTACAAAATGTGAAGTCAATAAATCTACGCGTACTCAGAATGTAAGAAGATTAAATTGTCAAAAATAAGGTTAAATTGTAAGAGAAAAACAAAATTAGACAGTCCAAACATGCAAAAGCTCTCAGAAATTTACCGGGTGGTGAGAGCCGATCGAGAAACTGCCATCAATATCAATGATCCAATAAAACGAAGTTGATGATACGTGGTGTTTCAACGGAATAAACAATGGTGTGTTTTGGATGAGTACAAAGTTTCAATTAATTCTTCGTCGACAAACCCATTACGTAAACTGTCAATTTACTGGTTGTTGAAGAGACCACGGGATTAAATAATTCTCGGGGGAAGAAAATCATGAGTTCGGCTATTTTTTCGGCCACTTGTAAATTATTTTTTCTTTTAATTTCAAATATTTAATTTATCACTTTTTATGTATTACAGACGTCTTTAAATACAACGGCTACAGTATACTTATTTAAATATTCAACAGTCATAGTTATCAAAGTAGCATGACCATCAAAAATTTAAATAAAATATCTTACTATATAGAGATATAATTAAAATCACATACTACATATAATATATAATATTCAGAATTTAGGTTGGGTGTTATATATATATATATATATATATATATATATGTGTGTGTAGCACTCCATGCAGTACCTTCTTATAATCGCGGAGAATCATTATTTAAAAAATATAAAATATATAATTTATTTTATTTTTCATCATATATATAGTTATAAATTTTAATTATTAAGTTAAAAATTGAAGTTACATAATTTTTTTTTCAAAAATCATTGAAATTATTGAAAACGTTTAAATTGGTTCTATAGCAGAATCACAGTAAAATCATACTTAATAAAAATTATTCCATTACAGAATAAAATTTAAAAATCAAGTAATTTTATCAAATTTTAATTGTTAAGTTTTTTATTATATTTATTATTCTAGATTAGCATCGAATTTTATATTTTTTTAAAATAAAATTTTACAATTTGTAATGAGATTTTATAATAAAAACAATGGTTCTCCGCGATTTCTCATAAAAAATGGTTATCCAAGGAGTAAAGACTATATATATATACATATATATAGGGATATTTTCTATGATATTATTGTATAATTGACTTTTCTTGCTCGTACCATCAGTTTAATGGTTTGTACTCGTGGTAACCTTGTATATTGGGTTTTTCACTTCGAATATTCCCGTGTTAAGTAAAATATAATAAATTTGATTTCGTTTGGAAAATAGATTATATATATTTAAATTCTTTGTGAAAAAATACATAAAATAGATTGTTAAATCATGTAAAATGGAGTCAATATGAGTAAAATATTAATGGTTAAAGTTTGGTTATGAAGTTTAAATATTTATCACTCATTTTAACTCCGTTTTACGTGATTTACAGGTCCATTCCATGTATTTTTTTTGCAAAAATTTCAAATATTCAATTAATTTTCCAATTTGAAATCAATTCTATTACATTTTATTTAACACGAGGTTGTCTGAAGTGAAAAAAAATGTACATGATTAACATGGGTAGAAGCCATTAAATTGATGGTACCAACAGGAAAAAATTATGGGTTTGGAGTTTCTAAAGGTCATAACAGAAAACTATTCTATTAGTGTGGCCTAAAATCATATTTATCGAATGTTTTTACAAGATTCAACCTACGAATGTGAATAATAGGTCAAAATATAATTGTAGGAAAAAAACATTTAAATCCAACTGATATAATATTGGTTTTATATTGATTCTATTGTTTCTTATATAATGTTAACGCTAAAAATTGAATGTTTATTTTTGTTATAAAGCGACTGATTCAAAAAATAAAATTATTCGAAAATTTACATATTTACTTATTTTTATATGATATTAACATCCGGATGGTTAAAATTTAAATTTAATATCTAAAAATTAAGAATTTGGTAATCGAAAATTATTCTATTATTAACTTTAGATTCTCTTTTTCCAATTATAAATTACTAAAATGACAATTATTTAGAAAATTCGGGATTTCTCGAGTGACCGGCCGGCTTGAAAATAAAAAAATGAATTACTGTACGTTTATGTAGCAGGATGTTTGTTAGGTCACACACACTGTAGAGGGGGTGAATACAGTGTATAGTACACTTAAATCGAACTTTAAGAACTTAAGTAACAGAAAACAAACTTTATTGAAACAATAAACTCTGTTACAGTATGGAACTGTTACCTCTCAGTGATGAACAAATATCACGAGAGCTGCTAGGGTTACAATGAATAATCTTTTCTAATAATGATAACACTTATAGTGTAAACCCTATATCTGTGTTTATATACTACACAGTTACAAGATAATCGCTAATTGATATGGAATATAATTCTGCTTCCTAAAATATATCAATCAGATATCTTTTCTTCCAAGTATTCCATTCTTCACGGAATTCCTTCTTCATGCATATCTCTTCTTATGTTTATCTCGATCTTCTTTCCTTTAATCAGCTACTGTCCTTATCTGATTGTCCTTCAGCACTTAAGTTCTGATATCTATCTTTTGATGATTATCTCCTGATAATATAAGTACTGATATCCTTAAGTCCTGACTTCCAGTATAAGTACTGATCAACAGTTAAGTACTAATTTATCCTGTTCACGTAAGATCTGAAAGCTAAACATAAAACATATTAGCCATGACATTATCAAATATATCTAACAATCTCCCCCAAGTTGTAAATTAACAAAATATACAAGTTTAACAGATATTTGATGATGTCAAAAACATTAAGTACAAATGCATGAGAAATAGACTAGATAACTACAACTTACAGTCCTTAAAGTTTTTACCAATTTCAACTTCTAATAACAACTTCAATCTGTATAAATATCAGAATTTAAGCAGTTGTAGATCTTCGACTTGGCTTCTTCATTTTCTGATCTCTCTGATATCAGGAGTTGTTCTGAGATAGTTCTTCAACAAACATTTCTCAGCATATCTTAGTTCATCAATCATTCTCCTTGTAACACCTTTAAGCTCTGCAGTATCTTCACCAGTTTGAAAGATTGCAGCTCTGAGATCATTAATCTTTGCTTTTCTCAACTCCTGATCTAGTCTTATGACATAAGCTTTGTCAGACTCAAGATTGAATTCAAGTCCCTTAACACCAAGATACGTTCTGATCTGTGCAGTATTAGGCTTCATATCAACAATATCACCATTGTGATCTCTGTACTTTGGAACATATATGCTGTCAGACTTAACAGAATAAAGCCTTTTCTGTCTCTGAATCTGTTCTTTTAAGTAGTTTGCAGCAGTCTCTGTTATTCTGTCATCCACTTGAAGTAAGAAAAGTACATGCTCCAATTCTTCAAAATACTTCAAAGGAATGGCATTTTGTCTTATATGATAAACCCTACCATCTGTCATGAAATACAACATGATGTATTCTTTCAAGTAGGTATGGTAAACCATCTGTACAGATTCCAGTTGATTCAATCTCTCAGGAGTTGCTCCAATACCTGGTTCACTCAAGGAAGTTGGATCATTGGTAGTGTTGTGTACTCTTCTTTCATCAACACTTCACAATCCAGTTTTATCTCTAGCTTCCTTTCCAGTAACTATTCTTGCTTCAAAACCACTTGCAGTAGTCTTCAAAGATTGAGTCTGTTTTGCTTTAGTGAATCCTGGTAGGAGTGTCTTTGATCTATTTTCTGATATCAAGTTAACTTGAGCTCTGTCAGAGGTTACTTGCTTCTTCTGAATATCAGAACTTACAATTTCTTGACTCTGAACAACTTGAGCCATGTCAGAGGTTGTTTTAAGAACTTTTCTTGAAGTCAGAGCAAGATCATCTTTTCCATCAGTAATTTCTTCTTCCTCAGGAGGTACATAAGCCTTGATAGGTTCACCAACCTTTTCTTTACCCTTGGATCTTGGATCTATCTGTGGTTGTGATCTAGCCAATGTTGCTTCAGTATGTGTCCTTTCTTTGATCACAATGCCTTTAAGTTTTGGAAGTAACTTTTTACCAGAAGCTTCAGATTTAGATGTGACTTTCTCTGATTTAAGTCTGGCTTCTTCTTTCTTTAAACTTTCCAAGTCCATCCCTGGATTTTCTTGAAGAAATAACTGTCTTGACATTTCCTCATCAAGATCTAGAAGTTCATCAGAACTTATCCTTTTACCAGCAGCAGAACTTATTCTTTTCCCAGTATCAGAACTTGTTCTGTGACTAGCTTGTCTTGATGTAAACCTTCTACCTTGCCTATGACCACTACCCATTCCAGAGTTTCCTTGGTCATCTTTTCTATCATCCTTTCCTTGCAGTGTCTTGTTGGTTTTGCATTTGGACTTAATTACCTTCTCCCCCTTTTTGGCATCAGCAGGTAATAAAAGAGAGATAAGTAGTTCCACTGAGGTCTGGATTTCAGTAAGTTGCGATTGCTGAGAAGCTTGATTTGTCAGAATTTGATCAATCTGAGCTTGTTGTTTCTCTTGAGTTTTCTCAATATAAGCAATCCTGTCAATGGTAGGTTGAAAGAACTTTTTCTTATCAATTTTCCAAACTTGTTCCTGTTTGATAAAGTTTTCCTGAATCTTGTGTAGCTCTGCATGAGTATTGGAATGAAGACTTTGTAGATGTTTAGTACTCAATGCAGTGACTCTAAGCTTGGTTTTAAAATCATCAGAATTTAACATTTCATCAGCTTTAGTCAAGTGCTCAGCAAGATGTAAAGCATTTGGAACACATGAAACTGAGTTCCATTCCTTAGTCCACTCCTGACCTGTAGGAGTTTCACTCCAAGGCACTGGTGCATCCCTGATAACAAACTCCTTTACCAGTTCAGACTTAGGAAGAGTCGGTGGAGGAGTATGTCCTGAAGGACCTGCTTCATCAGCATCTACAGTTGTAGCAGCTTCACCAGTATCTCCAACATTTGCAGCATCAGAACTTAAAGAATCAGTATCTTCTGATAAGACAACAGTGTGAGTAGCAATGGAGGCTTCAGCATCCTCTAATTGCTGATCTGATACTAAGTTCTGATCAACAGCCATATCCTGATGCTCAACGAAAATCTGATCATCAGCATCTTGATGCAGAGAAGGTGTTGTTGATAACTCTGGAGTTTGAACAGCATCAGTAACAGGTGTTGTGGAAGGATTATTTGCTGTTGGAGCTTCTAAGAAAAGTATTGTAGGCGCAACCAGGTTCTGAATATCAATTTCAGCACTTGTGCCTGGATCAACAAGAGACACAGATGGTGAGTTAGCCTTGTCAGATACAGCTTCCTGAGATGGAGTTGATGGAGAAGAAGTGACTGGAGCAAATTCCTTGTCTTGTGAGATCAGAGATTCCTGATCCCCTTCCTTAGCTGCTTCCTCCTCATCATCTGAAACTGGCCTTTGTGCCCTCTGTTTCTTGTACTTCCTTGTTGATTTGGATTCCTTGGGAGTTTCAAGAACTATCATACGTCTAAGCCTCTTGAGAAGCCTAGAACCCCCAATTTCAGAATCCTTCTGAGAAGTTGCTTTCTCAGCTTCAACCACCACAGGTTCTGAAGAAGGAATCTGTTCCTCAGAATCTGATTCATCTCTCAAAGTAATTCTCCTCCTCTTTTGAGGTGTTTGAGGAACAGTCTTTGTTCTCTTTGGCTTAGAGGATGTAGGCTTCACAGTAGGTGCTGAAGAAGAAGGTTGAGCAGTCTGTGAAGTGGAGAGATAGGATTTGAGATAAGTTCTGAGGGTAGGTTGAGTAGAATGAGAGGTAGGTACTGAGGTTGATGGATTTTGGGTGGTTGGAGGTGGTTGGACATCAGAGTAAACAGATCTATAAGTATCAGGATCAGCATTTACCAGGATCTGTTTTACAGACTTAGGAATCTGTAATGGTCTAACCACTTTCTTCTTAGTATCAGCATTTACCAGGTCATGAAAGTATCGTTTTTCAACCTTAAAAGGTGGGGTTTGAGTGCTGACTAAATGAGGTTCATCAGTACAGTAAGTGTAAATAAGTTGACAGAATCTAGTAAAATAAATAACATCTCGATCCTCTGTCATCCTATCCCCAATAAAATCAATTATTCCAGTTGATTCAAAATGAGTTTGATGGATAATAGCATACCCTATGTGCTGACTCAGAATTGGGATAGCATCAAAATTTGAACATTTGTTCCCAAAAGCTTTGGTAATGCAATCAAAGAAGAAACTCCATTCTCTTCTGATATTAGCCCGTTTCAACTGTCCAAGTTTCGTCAGACTCTTTTCATATCCCAATTCAGCCATTAACCCCGAAGGGCTGAGTCCTCTGGAACTGAGAAAGTACAATCCTCTGGAAGATGTAAAGCCCTGCGTACTGTACCAGGAGTGACTACAAAGGATGAATCACCCACTTGGAAGATAATACTGGGAGTTCCACGGTTACCACCATCATCAAAAACTCCAGTCCTCCAGAACCTCAGAACTTGTTGACTTGAAAATAATTCAGGCTGAGTTAAGGCGTACCCAATCTCACTATGTGCAAGAAGATCTTGCACAAAGTGCAATTCAGATGGAGCGTCAGCATGATCAAGAATTGCAGCATAGTTGTTTGGAACAAACTTTGCTCCATCAATGATTAAATCCTTTGGTGCCATGTGAAAAAAAAATATTGAGTTTCAAGGATGCCTGCTAGGTGTTTGAGATAATGTCTGTATGAAAAACCAACATGAGAAAGAAGAGAAGGAGAGTAAAAGTAAGGAGAGAGATAATGTATAAAGAAAATAAAAGATTAAAGAAATCTTCTCTCTGTTGTACTTATACTCTGAACAAAAATGTTACCGTTGGACACCTGTCAGACATGCAGTAATAACGGACAGTTACTGGGCTCGAGAAAACAGGAATCATTACTTACCCAGTTGCCTAGTTTCAAGGAAAAACCGTTCCATTTATCAAGAGAAACAGTTTTAATTCAAAAATTAAACCGTTAGCACTGATTGAATAATTTTTCATTGCATCATTGAAATTCTGAAAATACATCACATGAAAATGACCAAGATAAATTAGATATATAAGTGCTGAAAATGAATCAGAACTTAATATAAAACAAAAGTTATATGGTCATCAGAATATCAATCAGGATTTATCAATACAAGATAAAATAACTCAGAGACAAAATCTTGAAGTAAAAACAATTTTCATTAATATATCAAGACAATACATTTATGAAATGGAAATTACATCAATACTTATACAAGATTTTCCCTAAGCTCCTAATCCTAACATCAACAGCTTTAGTCCTAGCTAAGAAGCCTGACAAAGCTGAGGATGAAGAAGAACAGGAAGAAGACAAGATTAAGTCATCTTCCTCTTCCTATCTTCGACGAACAAGATGGCGAGTCGTATGATTCGCTCTTGCTAACGGATAGCTTCCCGCCTTTCCTCCTCCAATCGCTCCAGATGGCGATGGTAATCTATATAGAAGAATAGAAGGTGAGTTAGCACCTCCTGTGGGACAGAATCCCAGATCTCCTCAGGAATGGCTGTTACATGCCACTCCTGCTGCCACTCGGCACAACTTAGCTCCATAGTGAAGGTTTGGTTGTTCAAAAACATGTTGTATCGAACCATTGTGTTTTTGATAGAAGAAGGAGGATAAGTGTGTGAGAAGAATGTGATGGAAAGACTGATGTGAAGTGGTTGCCTATATAGGCAAGAGAATGCCAAGAGACGCAAAGATATTTAATGCTGACAGATAGAATTAATTCTACCTCGTCTCCCTAGACTTTGAAAAAGAATAACAGTCATTGGAAAGGGGAATCATGGTCTAGACCGCACAAGAAACAAGAAACAGTGGACTGTTCAAGTACAAATACCATTAATCCTAATCATAGTGACTATTAATCTTCCACTTCAACATATTCGAGTTCGAACTGAGACTGTTATCAAATTTTATTCACAGATAAGCCAAGTAAAGGATTAGACTGAGAAATCAGAACTTAGACCTATACCAGAACTTAACAGTCATCAGAACATAATTTCTTAACTCGAAAAAGGAATGCCCAGCTTAGTAAATACTCATACAAGTTCTGAGTTATGGACGTCAGAACTTAATCATCAGAACGTGTAACTTAGAACTTGTCCTCAAAATTTGTGCAATAATGACACAATGACTGTTTATCTAAAATAACATAGACCACCACAGAAATTTTCATCATTCAGATGGAGTGATTAGTGTGTGCATTAAGCTAAAAACAGACAAAGAGTAAAGTCTGATTCACTTCAGTACTTCTTAGAAATAAGGCATAACTAAAATTTTGCTAAAGATCTGTCATTGTCCTGAAACCTACTGATGAATGAGTTCATGCTAGAGTCCATCTCAACTGTTTTGTGCTAATTTTATGCATCTTTTGCAATTCTGTTTTACAGTGGCTTCTCAGTGTAAGTGAGTCACGACTGTTTATCAGAATTTATGCTATTTTCAGAGTATTTCTCCAGTAATCATAGAGTGTGAAAAGTCACCAAGAAAATATTTTGCTTTTCTGATGCATATTTACTTAATACCAGCAATGCACTTGGGTCGTCCCTTCCACATTTTTACTCTAGATCTCAAAGGAGTACCTGATTTTAATCTTTGATCTTTTTGCTTTTTCTTTTGATAAGAGAGGTTTATCAGCACTTAGTACATTCAGCAGTTTTACTAGTATCAGAACTTAACAGATGAGTAGCATTATTCTAATTTGTGACTTAGTAATAAGATATACAAAGTAAACTTAACGAAGCTCAGTTATCAGAATTTTCTAGTGTCATAAGATTTCCACTGAAATAATTACTTCTTCCATGGAATCATTTGTTTATTGAAGACTACTAGGTCAGTATCTAGCACAGTTATCCTCATAGGAATGAATAGGTACTAGAACAAACATATCACTTATCATAGTTTAGAAACATATATCAGACAACAGTCAGTACTTAAAGACATTTATCAATTAAGCACAGAATATACAATGAGATTAATTCTGTAAATACTGAGCATAAAGTCTGATTCATAGAACAAGTCTAAGCAGATTTAGAGAAGGAACCTGAAACCATTCCAAGTTCATTAACCAATCTTGTAAAAGTAGCTTCACATAATGGTTTTGTGAAGATATCTGCCAATTGTTGATCTGTGGGAACAAAATGCAATTCCAATGTACCTTCATCCACATGTTCCCTGATGAAGTGGTACCTGATGCTGATGTGCTTTGTCATTGAGTGTTGAACTGGATTACCTGTCATAGCAATAGCACTTTGATTATCACAGTAAATAGGGATTTTGAAATATGTTAACCCATAATCCAGTAACTGATTCTTCATCCAAAGAATCTGTGCACAACAGCTTCCTGCAGCAATATACTCTGCTTCTGCAGTTGATGTGAAAATTGACTTTTGTTTCTTGCTGTACCAAGAAACCAATCTGCCTCCAAGAAATTGGCAGCTTCCACTTGTGCTTTTCCTGTCAATTTTGCAACCTGCAAAATCTGCATCTGAGTAACCTATTAGTTTAAAATATGATTCTCTAGGATACCATAATCCCAGAGCAGCTGTTCCTTTAAGATACTTAAAGATTCTTTTTACAGCTGTTAAGTGAGGTTCTCTTGGATCTGCTTGAAATCTTGCACAAAGACAGGTAGCATACATGATATCAGGTCTACTAGCAGTTAGATAGAGTAGAGAGCCAATCATACCTCTATAGTCAGTAATATCTACTGATTTACCGGTATCCTTATCCAGTTTTGTTGCAGTGGCCATTGGAATGGATGCACTTGAACAATCTTGCATTCCAAAATTTTTTAGCAAGTTTCTGGTGTACTTGGTTTGACAAATAAAAGTGCCTTCCTCATTCTGCTTGACTTGAAGGCCCAGAAAATAGCTAAGTTCCCCCATCATACTCATCTGATATCTTGACTGCATTAGTTTGGCAAACTTCTTGCAAAGTTTGTCATTTGTAGATCCAAAAATGATATCATCAACATAAATCTGGACCAGAAGTAATTCCTTTCCATGGTTGAGGTAGAACAGTGTTTTGTCTATTATCCCTCTGTGGAATCCACTTTCCAGAAGAAACTGAGCTAAAGTCTCATACCATGCTCTAGGAGCTTGCTTAAGTCCATAAAGTGCTTTGTCAAGTCTGTAGACATAGTCTGGATGTTTGGTATCTACAAAACCTGGAGGTTGTTCAACATATACCTCTTCCTCCAATTCTCCATTGAGAAAAGAAATTTTCACATCCATTTGAAAGACAGTAAACTTTTTGTGAGCAGCATAAGCCACAAATATCCTTATGGCTTCTAACCTAGCAATTGGTGCAAATGTTTCATCATAATCAATTCCCTCATGTTGAGAATATCCTTTTGCAACCGGCCTTGCCTTATTCCTTGTAATTATGCCATCACTGTCAGTTTTATTTCTGAATACCCACTTTGTACCAACAACAGATCTATTCTTTGGTCTTGGCACTAGGGTCCAGACTTTGTTTCTTTCAAATTCATTCAACTCTTCCTGCATTGCTTGCACCCAATCAGCATCTTGAAGAGCTTCTTCCACTTTTTTTGGCTCAGTCTGAGAGAGAACAGAATTGTAAAGACACTCATTTGAAGTACCTGTTCTAGTTCTGACACCTGCATCAGGATTTCCAATTATTAAATGAGGTGTATGTGATTTTGTCCACTTCCTTGCAGATGGAAGGTTTTCTCTAGAACTGGATGCTCCCTCATGATCCATGCTATCTTCATTTTCATTTTCTGATGCTCCCCCTGAAACTATGCTCTCTGAGTTGGATTCTTCAGTATTTAGATTTTCAACACTATCAGAACTTGGCTTATCAGAACTTGACGAATCAGAACTTGAAGAGCCAGATGCATGTTCGGATGTTTCTTGAGATGTGGTAGGATCTTGAGTATGCTCCCCCTGCATAGGTGTATCTTCCTTTAACGTAGTCACCACTGTTTCAATAACATCAGAGTTGAATCCATCAGAGTTTGCAGTATCAGGACTTAGACTGTCAGGATTTTCAGTATCAGAATATGAGTCTTCATTTTCAAATCTCAGCTGATCATGGTCAATGAAATCTTTAAGACCAGTGATCTTCTTGTCATCAAAAGAGACATTGATAGATTTCATGACCACTTTTGTTCTCAAATTATAGACTCTGAAGGCTTTTGTGGAAAGTGGATATCCAACAAAGATTCCTTCATCAGCTTTTAGATCAAACTTTGATAGCTGTTCAGGATGAGTCTTGAGAACAAAACACTTGCATCCAAATACATGAAAATATTTCAGATTTGGCTTCTTTTTCTTCACCATCTCATATGGTGTTTTTCCATGCTTGTTAATGAGTGTTGCATTTTGAGTAAAACAAGCAGTCTGCACAGCTTCAGCCCAGAAATAGGTTGGAAGCTTTGCTTCTTCAAGCATTGTACGTGCAGCTTCAATGAGAGTTCTATTCTTCCTTTTAACAACTCCATTTTGCTGTGGAGTTCTAGGAGCAGAAAATTCCTGCTTTATTTCATGGCTTTTACAGAACTCTTCCATTATCAAATTCTTGAACTCAGTGCCATTATCACTCCTTAAAATTTTCACAGAATCTTTGACCATTTTATCCAGCTGTTTGACATGATCAATCAAGATAGATGTAGTTTCACTTTTTATGTGCAAGAAATACACCCATGTGTATCTGGTGAACTCATCCACTATGACCAACGCATACTTCTTCTTTGCAATAGACATGACATTTACTGGACCAAATAGATCAACATGTATAAGATGATAAGGCTCAAGAATTGATGAATCAGTCTTGCTCTTGAATGAAGATTTTCTTTGTTTGGCTTTCTGACAAGAATCACAAAGACCATCAGGAGCAAATACTGTGTTTGGCAATCCTCTCACAAGATCTTTCTTGACCAGTTCATTTATATTGTTGAAATTTAAATGAGAGAGTTTCTTATGCCAATTCCAGCTTTCTTCAATTGATGCTCTACTTATCAGACAGATTGCAGAACCATCAGTACTTGTTGAAAGCTTAGCTTCATAAATATTACCACGTCTGTATCCTTTCAGAACAACTTTGCCTTTAGATTTACTCACAATTTCACAGTGTTCTTCAAAGAAATCAACATGATAACCTCTGTCACAGATTTGACTTATACTCAGTAGGTTGTGTTTAAGTCCTGAGACCAGAGCTACTTGTTTAATTATGACATTTCCAAGATTGATATTGCCATATCCCAATATTTTTCCAATGTTGCCATCTCCATAAGAAACACTTGGGCCAGCTTTCTCCACAAAGTCTGATAGCAGGGCCTTATTTCCAGTCATATGTCCTGAACATCCACTGTTCAGAACTAGAATATTTTTCCTGTTGCCCTGCAATCACAAAGACCACTAATTATTAGTTTTAAGGACCCAGACTTGCTTGGATCCTTTGGCCTTATTAAGTTTGTTAACATTTGCAGCGGATTTAGCATCAGAGTTTATGTTAACATTTTTCTTATCAGAATTTACACTATCAGACTTTGAATCAGAATTTACACTAGAAGGAACAATGGAAACTTTCTTCAAAGAAGGTTTTATTTGATAATAATCATAGTACAAACTATGATATTCCTTACAAGTATAAATGGAATGCCATAAACTACCACAATAAAAACAAGGATTTTGTGGTTTGTATCTAACAGACTGACTCTTAACTCCTGATTTTGAAGGTAAGGAGTTAATATTCTTATTATTCCTGCAAAAAGAAGTCAGATGGTTAGAACTTCCACAGTTATGACATGTTTTCCTAGGAGCATCAGGAACAGGTTTATAATCATTGCTTTTATTCACACCTTCCTTTCCATTCCTATTTTTCCTAGGTGATTTTACCTTGTTTGCATTCTTGACATCTTTCAGCTTATGCTTAAGCTGCTTCTTTGTCATTAAGCCTATGTTCACTTCAGTTGTCTTTTCCTGTTTTAGTTTGTCAGAAGTTAATTCCTCTTTAACTTCTAATTTCTCATTTTCAGACTTTACAGTTACAAACTTAATAGGTTTAAACTTTGGCTTTTGCTTAACAACAGGCTTAATTTCTTCAGTTCCTTTATCATTCTTATCTTCTCCATAACCTAAGCCCTCTTTCCAGTTTCCACTACTTAGCAAATTTTGAGTTGTTTTGCCAGAGTTAGTCCAAGTCCTGATAATCTCTCTTTCCTTTTCTAACTCAGTTTTTAGAGATTCATTTAATTTTAGCACTTCATTCCTAACATAAAAAGCATCATCTCTATCCTTCTGAGTTTGATGGAACATGACTAACTCTTTTTATAAGAAATCATTCCTTTTCTTAAATGCAAGATTTTCAGAAGTTAATCTTTCACATGTTAAAGTTTGGTCTCTATAGCTAACAAACATGGTTTTAAGATATCTTCTCAACTCATTAATATCATCAGTATAAAAAGCATAAGTAGTCTGAGGTACCTTTGTTTCAGCAGCTTCAGAACTGCTCTCAGCACTTTCTTTATCAGCATTTGCCATCAATGCATAGTTCTCCTCACTTTCAGAGTCTGAGGTGTCTGTCCAGCTTTTCTGCTTTGTGACAAGAGCCTTGCCTCTGTCACCCTTTACCTTCTTGCAGTCAGGAGATATGTGGCCTTTCTCACCACAGTTATAGCATTTAACATTGGTGTAATCTCCTCTGTCAGACTTTCCTCCTCTGCCTTCAGATCTTCTAAAATTCTTCTTATCAAAACTTATGCTTTTCCTGGAAAACTTCTTTCCCTTCCTGAACTTCCTGTATGCAATCTTTGTGATTCCTTTCACCATAAGAGCACACAGCTTCATCATCTCCTCATCAGCATCAGTCTCAGGCAAGCTTTCAGAATCTGAGTCATCATCACTCTCAGAACTTGATGACTCAGTATCAGACTTTATGAAAAGAGCTTTACCCTTGTATTTCTTTGAGGAAGCTGCTTTGGGGAATTCTTCTTCAGCCTTAAGAGCAACTGTCCTTGACTTTCCTCCTTTCCTCTTGCTTCTTTGTTCCATCTCCAGCTCATGAGTCTTGAGCATTCCATAGATTTCGTCAAGAGTTGTTTCATCAAGATTGTAGTTGTCTCTTATTGTCGTTGCCTTCAAATCCCAGCATTCAGGAAGAGCTAACAGGAACTTAAGGTTTGAATCTTCAAGATCATACTCTTTATCAACCAATGATAAATCATTCAAAAGTTTGACAAATCTATCATATAAATCATTCAATGACTCATTAGTCTTTGAGTCAAAGTGTTCATACTCTTGAGTGAGTATTGTCTTCCTGTTCTTCTTAATTGTGTCAGTTCCCTGACATCTTATTTCCAGAGCATCCCATATCTCCTTAGCAGTCTTGCAGTTGATTACCCTGTTTGACATTACATTATCAATGGCACTATGCAGTAAGTGTCGTACCTTAGTATCCTTAGCAATTGATGCTATGTCCTCAGCAGTATAATCACTCTTCTCCTTTGGTACGGTCTTTGCTGCTTCACCTGCAACTGCAACAGCGAGTTTGGTTGGTTTGTGAGGACCTTCCTTGATTCTATCCAGGTATTCTGGATCTGTTGCTTCCAGGAACATGGTCATCCTTACTTTCCATATGGGATATTCAGATGGTCTCAGTATGGGGACTCTGATGGTCTCATACCGACTCTGAATTTGTGTCTTTGGTGGTTCCTCAGTTGTGGTAGGCTTAGTTGGAGTTTCTGTGTCCGACATGATTGTGTTTGGATCTTTAACTGTATGTAAGTTAACAGATAGGCTCTGATACCAATTGTTAGGTCACACACACACTGTAGAGGGGGTGAATACAGTGTATAGTACACTTAAATCGAACTTTAAGAACTTAAGTAACAGAAAACAAACTTTATTGAAACAATAAACTCTGTTACAGTATGGAACTGTTACCTCTCAGTGATGAACAAATATCACGAGAGCTGCTAGGGTTATAATGAATAATCTTTTCTAATAATGATAACACTTATAGTGTAAACCCTATGTATGTGTTTATATACTACACAGTTACAAGATAATCGCTAATTGATATGGAATATAATTCTGCTTCCTAAAATATATCAATCAGATATCTTTTCTTCCAAGTATTCCATTCTTCACGGAATTCCTTCTTCATGCATATCTCTTCTTATGTTTATCTCGATCTTCTTTCCTTTAATCAGCTACTGTCCTTATCTGATTGTCCTTCAGCACTTAAGTTCTGATATCTATCTTCTGATGATTATCTCCTGATAATATAAGTACTGATATCCTTAAGTCCTGACTTCCAGTATAAGTACTGATCAACAGTTAAGTACTAATTTATCCTGTTCACGTAAGATCTGAAAGCTAAACATAAAACATAATAGCCATGACATTATCAAATATATCTAACAATGTTTAGGATTCAAAGTATTTTCCAAAATATAGGGCCTCTTTGGCGAACAGCTTATAAGCTCCTTATCGACTTATAAGCCCGTAAGTACTTATCGGAGAGTGTTTGTCTATCCAACTTATAAGTCGAATAAATAATTTATAAGTTGATAAGTGAAATGTTGATAAATGCAATGTTGGTAACGACGTACTTTTATTTTGATTTATTCGTTTTTTATTAACTTTTATTTTAAAATATATGTTTGTAAATATTTTTCTAATCTAAAACTCACAAGTTAAGATAATTATATTTAAAAATTATTTATTTTAATTTATTTAAGTAATAAAATTTATGACAAAATATATATTTGTATTTAGGGACAGGCATAATAATATAATTTATCTGGTGTATACTCCCTCCGTTTCAAAATAACTGTTTACTTTTGAAAAAAAAATTATTTCAAAATAATTGTCCACTTACACTTTGAATGTCACTATTCAAATTATAAAATTTAGTTTATATTTTCAAAGTTAATTCTACACCACACGCAATTAATTATTGTATCGCTAATTTATATTTTTAAGGCTAACTCCCTACCATAAACAATGGTGTAGTTAATGTAGTCAATGCAATAAATATGATAACTAATACTCTCTCCGTCCCAATTTATCTGTCCTGTTTGACTTTTGATAATTTGACCGTAAATAAAAACTTTTTCTTTCATCATTATGAAAAATTAAAATATACGATTAAACATACTTTCTAATGATATATATTTTATAAGTATTTTCGATATTATACTATGTGAAATTTTCGGTCAAAATTGGGTCAATTTGACTGTAAAAAGTCGAACAAGACAGATAAATTGGGACGAAGAGAGTATAACTTTTTTTACTATGTTAGAATTTCTTGATATGCGTAATTTTTTTAAAAATTGACAGTTATATTGAACGAAGGGAGTATATGTTAAGCACGGAAATATATAAATTTAGCTCATTTTGATAAATCTAATTTTTGTGCAGGGCATGCAGTTATACCCAATTAAAACATATAATATTTATAAATTTTTGTATTTAACGTGCTCCATAACATAATAAAACTATCGATTAAAATAATACATGCTAATAATGTGGGTGCCCGGGAAGGAAGTCAAACAGCAGGTCATTCTGTGTTGATTGCAAAACTCCAATTTTAGGCCACCTTGATGTATTGCGAAGTTTAAACTTTGTTCATGTCTCTGTGAGCGCAGATATCTACAAAATGCTGCTGACTTTTTTAATCCTCAATAATGAATCTTCTTTTTCTGGGAGAAGCTGTAATACACCCGTACTACTTTCTGATAGACGAATAGTAGCTATTTTCTTCTTTGTGAGTCATGTCGCACGTCAGCATTACAACTCTATTTAAATTTTGACAAACTTCATAATCATGAATCCTCTACATAGTATATACACAAAAATCTCAATGAATTGATTTCAATTCACTTATAAAACAGTTGTTGTGTGGCCAAGAAAGACCCTATATACGAACACAGCATACCACGTAGTTTTGTTGAATGCCAATAATTCCGAAATTTAACGAAATGAAATATTTTAACAAATTTATGTAGGTTTGAATCTTATAACTAAGTAAAAGCCTAAAATACAAATAAAAAATATATGATTAAAATTTTATCAATCACATACTTTATATTCTATTACATTTTAGTTTAGTAAAACTAAATATGCTTAAAAGAAAATTAAATTATATGATATTTGGTTGATGGCCCTAAATGCCCATCTCAGGAAAAAAATGGCCCAAAATGTCCATATTCAATTCAAGTGGCCCAAAATACTAATTGGATACGATCAAATACGCATCTTGGGTGTTAGATATTGAATGCAACACGGAGGGGTATGTGTTTCTTGGTTTTTTAGCCTTTTTAAACTTGTTTGGATATTGGGTGAACAAAACAGTTTAGATTTTGCAAAGATAATGTGTTTACAGAAATAACCAAAAAACACAGTATTTCAAAACTCACTTAATTTGTATTAATTAAGTTATTCTTACTACAAATTCCGGGTTCTTAAAAAGATAAGAACACAGCTTCTATTTTGATAGAATACAAGAAAATTTTATCTGTTTTTGTTACCTTTGAACTAAGGATCAGTGCATGATTTATAGACTAGCAGTACGAGTTTACAAGACTTGCACTAAAATGTACTAAACTACTTTCTAAAACAACCATTTCTATTTCCATTTCTAACTTAACAAATTTGTGCAGAATCCTGCAGGTCTGTGACCATCCTTTTTCCAGTTAATCTTGGCCCCTTGATCTTGTATTCTCTCAGCTTCTTTATAGAACTTTCAATCTAGTGAACTGATCGTTTGTTGACGGATAATCTTGAATCTTTAACTTATCTGCATTATGTATTTAAGAGGCATGTCGAGTTCTCCGGTTTATTCTATAGAGAAGTGACTTCTCGATAAGTATAATGACTTATCGAGATCTCTCAGTTCTCTATAGGTATACTTGACTTGTCGAGGTCTCTAGATTCTTGCATGTGAAATGACTTGTCGATATGTATAACACCCTCTAAATCCGGGATATAGATTTGGGGCATTATTAATATCAACTACAAACTAAACCTGCACAAGCGGAATACAAATATAAAAATTACCCCGAACTACTGCTACTCAGGATCTTTTAAGGTTAAGAGTTGAAAACAAGAACGACACACTACTTTTATTACAAACCAGTTTAAAAACCATCTGTCTCAAGAACTCTCTTTACTACAAAACTTTATTCTATCTAAATTCTCACCACACAACTTTTATTCCAAACCAACATTACTACTTATCCTGTTACACCTGATCTGGTAACTCAAAGATCTCTTCTGGGATAGGGATGAACACTCTTGGTATAAGAGGGTCCCGCTGCTTGACTCGCTTCTTGACTATGCGGGTTCTGATGGGTTTCATTCTCTACCTTAACTGTAAAACAATAGGAATAACAATAAAAGGGGATGAGCCAAAATTGCTCAACAAGCCTGCAACAATATATGTAGTGTAAAGAGAGAAGAATAAATGAACCGATAATCTGTTGGTTTGAACAACCATCTGTTTCTGTATAGAATAATGATTTGCCATTGCTGACGAGTGCCAAATGAATAAGACTGGAAACAAGAACTAACTATGCACTATAACCTGCTGTTCAGTCAGGATACAGTGCGGATCTATACCCAACTGCATAGACCCAACCAACATTAGGAGTACTCAGGCAACTATAGCCTATTAATTAGAGGTCTGGGTAAAACCCAGTCCGTATCGTAACCATCCAGTCCAAAGCTGAGCATCCGGAACAATCAGAATGCTTTCGATGTATCCCAACATCAGGATATATTAGAGTATATATATAACAAGGATAAAAGTATTGGAATATGAATAGAGGATTCAATAAATTGGGAGAAATCAAGAATCGAAATGAAATAGAAACCAGAATCAATAATTGTGTATCAATGTATATGAACAAGAATTATTAAAGTGTAACTGATATGGAAAATGGGGTATAATTCACTATTCTGAATTTAGAATAGGGGAAAAACTTGCCTGGCGCGTACATAACCTGGTTCAACTCACCGCCTTCGGTCTCCTGCTTGATTAGCTTTGCTAATACTGAATCAATCATAGAAAGATAGTCGTTTAGATAACTTACTATATACGCGTATCTCGAATTGATACCACGTAACCCTATCAATCTATCCATGCGTTTCTAACTGACTCGCATATTTGCACGTATAATTAGATAGCACATAAGGTTCATATAATCATGTAAAGCACATAAAGCACATAATTGATTTTTTGACTCATAAATACTTTTAGAACCGATACTAGACTTATACCTGTATTAACTAACCCTATTGGATTTTATTATAATTTTTCGGAATTTATTTGACTCGATTCTACCCCTATTAGGGCCTATAAACAATTAACTAACACAAGACCACTCTTTTTCGGAGGAAATTATGACTCACAATTATTTTTATTGGATTCGTTTCATTTTTCTGAGTCTAGGGGTCTTCGTTTCTCTCAAATCAGACTAACAGTTTAATTATTATGAATTAAACAAGATTTAATTAATTAATAATTAATTATAAATAATTAATTATAATTAAATAATCCTTAATTATATTTTTAAATAATAATTAATATTTATTGTATTTTAAAATAATTAATCCCTAATTATTAGGATTAATTACAATTTATTACAATTATTTACAAATTATTATCACTTACTCGATTAGATCGATTATTTACAAATACCCAATCGATACAATTAACTGATACACTATTTATCGAATAACTAATTATTACTCGCACCATAATCTAATTCAACGATCAACTACTCGTATAAATACGAGCTACTCACATTCCTCGTATAATTATAGAACTATTATATTATTACTATAACCTATACGATTAATTAATCAATTAATTATCTGTATTTAATTATTTGATACGAATAATCATTTCGATATTCTTCAAATAAATAAATTATCGCTCGAATACTAATTCCAACTTATCGAAATACTACTCGTATGGATACGAGTTATTCGTAATATTCAACTAATTAACGAATTATTATTCATATTATTCAATTATTTTTAATCCTATTTATTAATTAATTACCTAATTATTAATTAAATAAATAAATAATTAGATAAATAATTAAATAATTAATTAAATAACTAATTTTGAATTTATAAATTAATAAAATAATTTAGAAATTATTAATAATAATTTTCAGAATTTAAAACTGATTTTTAATTGATTTTTAGAATTAATAAAAACTGATTTTGATTTTTATAAAATATAAATATTTAATTATAATTCAGAAACACAAAATAGGGATTGGGTTTGGGAATAAGAGGATCAAACCCGGGTCGAAACCGGGTCGACCTCGGGTCACCAAGAACACGTCGCCGGTGGTTTTCCGGTGAGCGAACCACGACTGAACACGGCGATATCAACCCCGTTTCTTCACCGTTTCTGTTCCACAGCAACACATACACCTCCTCCCTTCGTCCTCCGTCCTCCTTCATCGATCTACAGCCCGAAAACTCAAGAACAGCCGTTGCGACGACGGTTCTCCAGCGACGCCAAAAACGAAGCCAAACTCGATTTAACCGGTACGGTTCGATTGAAAAAACGACGATCTACTCATTCCCATCAACAAAAACATCAAATAATCAACCAAATAAGAACCCCCAATTTGAGTATAAATCCGAAAATCACGAAATTAAAATCAAGAAATCAGACAACAAAACTGATTACATAATCGAAAACTACGATCAATAAGCTTCAAAATGGATACTTACATGATCGATTTGGTTAACAGAATCACCTTCAAAATCCGATTTGATTCTCTGCTTGTTCTTCACCAACACAAACCCTGATTCCTAATTTTCTGAATTTTTATGATTAATTAGTAATTAATTAATAAAAATTAGGATATTTATATTATGGAAAATAATACCCCTAAATAAAATTAAGGGGCTAATTACACATCTAATAAAAATATTTGGCCCCAATTTTTATAATTTTTAGGTATTAATAATGAATTTTTAAATATCCAATAAATACAAAATAAATGTTAAAAATTCCAAAAAATTATGAATATTACAAAAATGCAAAGAAAAATGATGTATGATAATTTCATGATCATATAAAAATAAAAATATGATTTTTGTGGGGTTTTTGGTACCCGAAGGGGCCCGGAAAAGTCATTTTTCACGAAAAAGGTAAATTTGTAAAACGTCTAGGGGTTCAGAATAGCGATATGGTATAGGTTGTTTTTGGCAAAAGAGGGCCAATGATTTTGTTTGAAATATGGGCTTTTAAAACACTGTTTGAGCTGTACGGGTTTTAATATAAAATATATAACTTACGATAAAACACTCAATAAATATCCAAAACACGTTCGGATCAAAACAAACAACACGTAGCACATAACAATTAGGGTTTAATGACTCAACACATTTAATCACATAATAATACACATAATTTATCTTTATTATAATATAATACAAGCATAATTTCTCGATCGTTACATTCTCCCACAGGATTCTGTCCTCAGAATCAAACTATGTAAATAACTGGGGATACTTCCCTAACATATCACTCTCAAGCTCCCAGGTTGATTCTTCAACCGCTGGGTTTCTCCACAAAATTTTCACTAATGGTACAGACTTATTCCTTAACACCCTCTCTTGCCGATCTAGAATTCTTATCGGCTCCTCTACATACGACAAATCTGCCTGAAGTTCTATTGGCTCATATTCTATTACATCCTTGTACCAGGATTGTACTTCTTAAGCATAGATACATGAAATACATTATAAATATGCTGCATATGGGGTGGTAAAGCTAACTCGTACGCAACCTTTCCGACTTTCTTCAAAATTTCAAATGGTCCAACGTAATGAGGTTTTAATTTGCCTTTGTTGCCAAACCTTGTTAGTCCCTTCCATGGTGATACCTTTAGCAATACATGTTCTCCTTCCTGATAGTCCACATCTTTTATGGATAGATCTGCATATTTACGCTGTCGATTATGCGCTGCTTCAAGTCGCTTTCGGATAAGTTCTACTTTTTCCTTGGTCTGCTGAATCAGTTCTGAACCTAGAATCTTGCGTTCTCCAACTTCATCCCAACATGTAGGTGATCTGCATTTTCTTCCATATAAAGCTTCATAAGGTGGCATCCCGATACTTGCTTGATAACTGTTGTTATAAGAAAATTCCACTAGCGGTAGGTGCTCGTCCCAATTGCCTTCAAAGTCTATTGCACACACTCGTAACATATCTTCGATTATCTGAATAGTCCTTTCACTTTGCCAGTCTATTTGTGGATGATAAGCAGTACTCATGTTCAACTTGGTTCCTAGACATTCTTGGAATTCTCTCTAAAATCTTGAATTAAAACGGGGATCTTGATCTGATACGATAGATACGGGTACTCCATGACGCATTACGATTTCCTTGAGATATAAGTGCACTAACTTATCCAGTGAAAACCTTTTGTTGATCGGAAGAAAATGTGCTGACTTCATTAATCGATCAATGATAACCCAAATTGCATCATGATTTGCTTTCGTCCTTGAAAGTCCCACAACAAAATCCATGGCTAAGTGCTCCCATTTCCATTCTGGAATATCTAGTGGTTGTAGTAGTCCGCTCGGGCGTTGATGTTCAGCTTTCACTCTTTGGCACGTATAACACTTGCTAACCCATTCCGCTATTTCTTTCTTCATATTTTGCCACCAAAAGTTTTCCTGCAGGTCTCTGTACATCTTGGTGCTTCCGGGATGAATCGAATATCTTGAACTATGAGCGTCTTGCAAAATTTCCGCTTTTAGTTCCGGTACGTTAGGTATCCAGATCCTCGAAGCAACTCAAAAAATTCCTTTGGCATCCTTCGGACTAGTAATCTCTTCTCCTGTCAAGTTGTCGATCTCTTGATCCATTACTTCTTCTTGACACCTTCTTATTTTCTCCAATAGTTCCGGCTGAAAAGTCATAGCGTAAATCATTTCAGTAGAGCTTTCTGAAACACGAACTTCAATCTCCAGTTTATTGAATTCTTTGATTAAGTCTTCTGAAGATGTTAACAGATTCAATCGTTCCTTTCAACTTAACGCATCTGCTACTACATTGGCCTTGCCTGGATGATAATTGATTAAAACATCGTAATCCTTGATTAATTCTAGCCAGCGTCGCTGTCGCATATTGAGTTCCTTCTGTGTGAAAATATATTTCAAGCTTTTATGGTCCGTGTAAATCTCACATCTTTCGCCGTATAGATAGTGTCTCCAAAGTTTTAGTGTGAATACAATTGCTGCTAGTTCGAGATCGTGGGTCGGATATTTCTGTTCATGCGGCTTTAGATGTCTAGAAGCGTATGCGATCACGTTGCCATGCTGCATCAGAACACATCCTAATCCTCGATAAGAAGCGTTGCTGTATATGACAAAATCTCCTTGATCGTCAGGTAAAACAAGTACAGGTGCGGTTACTGATCGATTCTTCTATTCTTGGAAACTTGCTTCGCATTTCTCGTTTCATTCGAACTTTTCATTCTTTCGTGTCAACTTCGTTAATGGTGTGGCTATCTTTGCAAAATCTTTAACAAATCTTCTGTAGTATCCTGGTAATCCCAAGAAACCTCGGACTTCCGTTGGAGTCTTTGGTCTTTCCCAATTTAAAATAGCTTCAATCTTTGCTGGATCCACTTGAATTCCTTCAATACTAATGATGTGTCCTAAAAATTACACTTCTTTCAACCAAAATTCACATTTCGAAAATTTCGCATGAAGTTGTTCCTTTCGTAATGTCTCCAATGTCGTTCTTAAGTGTGCTGCATGTTCTTCTTCCATCTTCGAATAAATCAAAATGTCATCAATAAATACAATGATAAACTTATCCAGGTACTTCTTGAATATTCGATTCATCAAATCCATAAATGCTGCAGGGGCATTCGTCAATCCAAAAGCCATCACGAGAAATTCATAGTGTCCATACCTCGTTCTGAATGCAGTCTTTGAAATATTTTCTGCCTTGATCTTTAACTGATGATAGCCTGATCGTAAGTCGATTTTCGAAAACCATGCCGCTCCTTTCAGTTGATCAAATAAGTCATCGATGCGAGGCAAAGGATATTTATTCTTGATAGTTAACTTGTTCAGCTCACGATAATCAATACATAGTCGCATGCTACCGTCCTTCTTTGTCACGAACAATACTGGTGCGCCCCATGGGGATACACTCAGCCTTATGATTCCTTTATCGAGAAGTTCTTGCAATTGCTTTGCTAATTCCTTCATTTCAACAAGTGTCATTCGATATGGAGTTTTCGAAATTGGTTCAGTCCATTGTGCCAAATCAATAGTGAACTCGATTTCTCGATCCGGTGGTAGTCCTGGAAGTTCATCTGGAAAAACATCGGGAAACTTACAAACTACAGGAATATCTTCAATCTTCGGGCTCTCTTTGTCGGTATTCAACACATAAGCTAAGTAAGCTTGACATCCTTGACGTAGCAATCGTTTCGTCTGCATTATTGTTAAGAATCTTTGCTTTTGGTTTTCACCTTTTAATATTACCGTTGTATTTTCTTCGGTTTGCAATTTCACTTTCTAATTTGCGCAATCAATCTAAGCATTATTACTAGCTAGCCAATCCATTCCTAAAATAACATCAAATTCTCCTAACCTGAAAGGTATCAAGTCAACTGAGAAATGACATCTCCCTATTTCAATATCACAACCTGGACATACTCGATCTACCGTAACCTGATCATCATTTGCTAATTTTATGACTAGCACTTCATCTAACCACTGAACCTCACAATCTATCTTAGTAATAAAATCTTCAGAAATAAATGATCTCGTAGCTCCTGAATCAATCAATAATTGGGCATTTACGGAATTCATAGGGAACGTACCTACAACCACATTCGGACTCTGTACAGCTTCCTTCATTGACATGTTGAAAGTCCTTGCCCTGGGCTGATTTTGTGGTGGTAGTGGAGGCGGAGGTAATGCTAAAACCCTTAGAATGCTAGTGGCCATTGCAACTCCTCTGTAGTCCTTGGCGATATGTCGTTTTCTTTCGTACTGGAAACAAGTGATTTCTGTCTTTCCCATCGGACATTCTCCAGAGTAGTGTCCCCTTTGCTTGCACTTGAAACACGTGACATTTGGCTTGTTGCAAATCCCAGTATGCTTCTTACCACATGTTCTGTAATCAGCTATAAAAGGTCGAATAAGTTTCTGCAAATTTGGGGCTGGAAGTCGATTACCCGTCCTCTGGTTGCCCTGCTATGGTCTCCTGACATTTACTTTTCCCTGGGCTTGAAATCCCGACCTTCTGTTGAAACGGTTCTGGGAATTTCCTAGTCCCTTCTCTTTCTGAGCTGCTTCACTTTCACCTTCAATAATCATGGCCTTCTGAACAACAGCCGTATAAGTCGTCAGCTCAAATACGGCTACCCTGCTATGAATCCATGGCTTCAGTTCCTGCTGGAATCTCTTGGCCCGCTTTTCATCCGTACCCACTTGCTCAGGAACAAATCTGGCCAATTCAGTGAACTTGGTCTCATAATCCGCGACCGATAAGTTATCTTGCTTCAGTTCCAGGAACTTGATCTCCATCTAATTCTTCATAAAATGAGGAAAATATTTCTCCAGGAAAAGATCAGTGAATCTATCCCAGGTCACCACACCTTCACCTTCAAAAGCTTTCTTTGATTCCCACCAATAATTAGCTTCGCCCTTCAGAAAGTAGCTAGCAAAATCCGTCTTCTATTCTTCCTCAACCTTAACCAACGCAAAAGCCTTTTCTATCTTCTTCAGCCAAGCTATCGCCTTTGTAGGATCTGTGGAACCGATAAATTCCAGAAGCTTTACCGACTGAAATTGCTTGAAAGTAATTACAGGTGCTGCTGGTGGTACTTGATGTTCTGGATGAGCGGCTTACTGTAGCATTTGTTGTTGAAACTGTTGTTGTTGCTGCTGCATCATCGGCATCTGCTGTTGCATGAGATGAAACATCTGATCCATCTGATTATTATCATTTTGGCCCTCGGTATTTCCGTTAGATGAGTCGGGTCGTGCTTTTCTTTTGGGTGCCATATTTATGATAATAAAACAATGAGTTCTTTTAATAACATCCTCATGCTGATGCTCCTGAACCTCAGGGTTCGGTGCCCCGCTGCCCTATACGAGAACGAACTATGTTACTATCTGAATATTTATAAGGGTTCCCGTAAAGGTTTTAACTGTCAGTACTACGTTAGGTAGTCAGACTATGAACTTGGCAAGAGTTCTTATTATCTTAGTGAACTTATTATTTTAACGTCACATCATCTCTGAGGTTTATAACGCTTAGCTCTGATACCATTTCTGTAACACCCCCAAATCCGGGGTCGGGGATCCGGGTTGTCACGAGTTCCATTTCCCTTAATAACACTCAATCTTAATAAATAATCAACTACTCTGTATTGTGACCCCACAATAAACACACACACCACAAGTTATAGTCTCAGAGATGAATATCCAAAAATAATCACAAGTCGTTTTAGTCCATAATTATATGCCAATACACCTTAAAAGGGTTTCTGAATAAATTTACATTTCTTTGCCATTATTACAATTGATAAAGATACATAAGTCTGGTACATCAAAAGTTGAAAGCCTAGCCTATTGGTAGTTCCTACCTCAGCTACAGCGACATCAACGCCTATAGGAAACTGCGGAACGTTTCCTAATCGCTTGCGAATCGGGAGCTTGGTACTGTTCATCTTTTCCAATTTGTTGTTGTGTGATGAAAGAAGAAAGCAAGGGTGAGCAGCAAGCCCACCAAAATAATATGTATAATGATTAACAATATGTGAGCCTTCTCATAGTACTCATGAAAGTCTTGGTCAAAAGAAATGAACCAAGTTTGATATCTTAATGCGATGAAGTCGCAAAATATTCAGTATATGTACATATATACTTTTCACAATCCTTGAAATCCTCTGACGTGTATAATATACACAGAGTTCCAGTTTATAACTGTATAAAAATATCGTTGCAAGGTGATCTCATATATCTAACCTTGTCTCAACGTTTTTCCGAAAATCTTTGAAATGCACAAGATAATCATTTACTAGATATAAGTTTAAAAGATGAAGTTACAAGATACTCCAATATACTTATATCTTTTCCGAATACTACTTGAGCTACTACCGTTCAATGTATAAATAGTTCATCCTATAGATTAAGCTACAAGACAAAACTTGTATAGAATCAATCTTTAAAATATCATCAAAATAAAATGAAGTTATGAGATATTTCATTTGATGCACACATCATTTTGAAAACTTGACCCTGCCAACACTCAACAATCGCCCAATCGTAGCCTTTCTATCGAAGTGCTCTGGGTAGTGTTGCAGAAATATCCAATTGGATGATGAACTCATTACGGGAGTTTGCCGCGCCAGGAAGACCACTTACGATGATCAGTCGTAGTAGTACAACCCCACCATTTTCTACATGTAGAGGAGAACCTGTCGGATTTACTTGTCAACCGAACACTGGACTCCTAAGGAATGTACCGTCTTAGCAGAACTTCCAGACCATTTTGGGCCAATATAATAAGGCTGGGCCGGCGCCACTCGACCACTTACGCCACTCCTAGTTCAGATGAAATCCATGACTCTGAAACGTAAAGCTCGTCCCCCCTTTTCCCAAGTAGAAACTTGTTGATACGGCTCCACCAAGAAGTCGTATCTAGTTGGAAAGGAAAACTCACCGATATTTCCAGGCGATGCCTATTAATGGATTAACTTGTTCCAAGAATTTTACTTCCCGAGTGTTGGGTAAGTAATCAAAATTCTTTTATCAAGACAGCAACCTTGTTGCGAATATAAAACACACCACAGAGCCGGATCCCTCAGGTTTTGAGCGAGTATTTAAATCCCCTTTGAAAGGAGGATCTTAAATATAAAAACGAATTTTAGGATCCGCTCTAACTTTTAAAAATCATTTTGAAGACTCGCAAAACATTTTTAAGAATGTTCGGAGTGATGCTGATTTAATAAAATAAATCAGTCCCAATATATAAAAAATATCTAAATATTATTATTTAAATAATATTCCTATAAAGAATAATCTTTATAAAAATAATTGAAGTAGATGTTGTAAAACTTATACTTGAAATGACTATTAAATAACCAAAGATATACTTATACGAAAGTAATATCTTTATTTGAATAATCAAAAGTAAGTTTGATTACCGACACATTATTCTTTAATAAAATAAAGAATATTAATTAGTAAATAAATCGGAGCCATAAGTCCTCGAATGAATATTCAAAATAATATTCATTAATAAAATAAACAGAGTCATAAGCCCTCGAATGAATATTTAAAATAATATTCAATAAATAAAATAAGCGGAGTCATATGTCCTCGAATGAATATTCAAAATAATATTCATTAATAAAATAAAGTTATCGAATAAACCTTATTTGATTCATAGTTTTAAAAACTATTCATATATATATATATATATATATAAATATATATATATTATACTCGGGAGCCTCGACTCCCGGTTTTAGAAAAAGTTCACCTTTTGATCCCCTATACTAAGGGTAAACTCAAATACCGCTTATCTCTAGCATAGGTATTATGCAACTAATAAGCATTTGAACCAACTAATATATAATTCAAGAATATGAAACAGGCATGCATATATACCATATCACATGCTACAATATATCGGAAGAATTTGCTAATAACAAATATGCATTTATCGCAAGATCATGCATATACACATGTTCATCACAACAACAGTTATACGGGTAGAAAACTTGCCTGAGTGCTCTCGGATAGGCTTAAGCTTAGAGTGGGTCCGATAACCTATGAACAACAACATAAGTCAGAATTAAACCCCGGTCGCTTAAGAAACTAGACTTTAACCATTTAGAGTCCTAACGTTCGCTTTCGCGCTTAACGATTTACTTAAGTTGCTCGAGTACCCTCGGCTCCACCATTTTTAATAATTTAACCATTAAGGGTTTTAAGGCGATTCTTTCGCGAGTACCTTTCCCACTGCCTAATCCACTTTACATAATTGTTTCTTACCCCAATTAGTAATTTAAGGTCCTTAACCAAGGTTTCAAAGTAAGGAGAGGGGTAATGATTCTTTCGCGAAACGTCGTTACTTAAAACGGCCGTTTCTCCTAAACCGTACATCGGAATCAAACGAACTACATATCAAAATGAAGCTCGTAACATGAAATATCTAATCAAAGTAATGGTCAAAACCTAGCAGTGAGTTCACGGGTCCTAATGTTAAGAACAAAAACAGCCTAAAGTAAATCGGACATTACGACGGCTATGTTTACGCGATTTCCCAAATTTAAACCATTCCAAAACAACACCAAACTATCACCAATCAATCCATACAACCAAAATCCATCCTCACTACATCATAACAGCCCCAATCAACTCAACATTAACAATTTATACTTATTCTTAAACTTGAATTTAAACTATACTTAAGTCCTTTAACCAAACCATAAGATTTCAACCTTCAATTCACTACCATTCCAACCCAAACTCTAAACCAACAAGCATCAAGCTACTCTTTACCATAACTATCAAAATTACCCTAATATACAAAGTAAAGCTAGGGTTTGGAGATGTTATACCTTCCTTGAAGCTTTTAATCAATGAAAGATCCTTGGAATGCCCCTGGAAGCCTTGATCTATGCTTAAGCTACCTTGAACTTTCATAAAAAATCAAGAAAACCAAAGTTATTTCTTGAAGGTTACTATTCACCATCTTCTTCCTTGATTTATTGGAAGAGATTGTGAAGGAATTAGAAGCTTAAACTTATAGGATATCCATATCTATGTACAAGGAACCTTAGATAATTACCTTGTGATTTAACAATGCTTGGAACTTGATTTTTGATTTTTCTTCCTTTGAAAAGAAGAAAAAGCCGAGAGCAATGTTAAAGAAATGAAAAAAAAATTTGTGTTTGCTTTGATTTGTTTTAGCTAGCTTGGTTGTTTTGGTTTTGTTTTTGGTTAATTACCTTTCTAACCTTGAACTTTGTGTGGTTTACAATCATCCAACAATTCCTTCCCTTATGTCATGCTTATGTCACCTTGCACATGTCATAATTCTTCCACTTGTCCACACCTTGTGATTTGATGATGTCACAATCCTTGGATTCTTGTACAAGCTTGTCTCTTGGTCACTTATTTGTTTTACGGTTCGCTTATCTTTTGTTCTCGTTTATCGTTTGAGAGATCATATCCGGGATCTTATTACTTGGGTTCCCTTAACCTTTCTCAATACATTATATTTCTTTTATGATCCTCTCTTATAATCCTTTAATTTAAATCCTTTTTATCCTGTTACCTTATACTCAATTCTTTCTGTATCTAGTGGATTTCCGGGAAAATCAAAGTGTTCGGAATTGGATTCTGATGATCTTTACATACACTTATATACCATATAGAGTACTAATAAAATCTCAGAATATCCATAACGGAACCCCTACATAGTGTGGCATGAAAAGTTTATTGTTCAGAAATTTCAGCAAAAACACTATTCACTAGGGTTAAAAAAATTTCAAAATTTTGGGGTTATTACAATACAACACTCCACTGTCTGCTGAGATCAGAATCCCGGTGGCACATGGCTCAGCTCCTTCTGTAAAGCCTCTAACACTACCTCTGTGAGTCTCATCGCCCTGCGATATACTTCCTCTGTACTAATGTCTTGCTGCCTCAAGTCAGTAAGTTTCTGAGAACCAGCCCTATGGATCTGGCGTAGCCTCTCCCTCAAGATGTAGTCTGGTCGGTGTGCTCGAACTGGACCATCCTCATGTGTCTCAAACAACCCAAGAATCTCCCTACACTGATCCTGCCATCTGACCCTCTCCTCTCTCTCTGACTGGTATCGTTGATATGTAACCGTGCGATGCTCGCGAAGATCTGTGCGGGAACCTCGAGAAGGCAATGGTAATGGTTGATCCACCACTACCTCGTCCATAAACTCTGGCTGCGGGAACTGGTATACTCCGGCCACAGGGGCATAAACAGCTAACGATGCAGGAAACAAAATAGGCTGCTCCATGGGTGCATATACACGTGGCTCTAACTCTGGCTCCATCTGTGGAATTTTTGGAATCTCAAACTGTGGCACAGGAATCTGTGGCTCTAAGTCCTCCCACTGTGGAATGTCAACCATATCAGGAACATAAAACATCGGAAACTCCAAAGGTGGAAAGTCAGGTATCTCCGGCTCAAAATAAGGGAAATAATCAACAAAGTCCGGTACCTCTGGTGCAGGTGGTACCTCTGGTGCTGGTCCAGGTGGAAATGGTGGAGGTGGTGGTAATGGAGGAAAAACCTGCACTGATGCTGGGGCTAGTACTGGTGCTGCTACTGGATCTGACTCAGTCCGCTCCGTAGATGACGACGAAGAAGCCATATAATATACATAACAATAATAACACAAGAAAAATCAAATCACAATCCTAAAACTCATAACTTCTAATCACATAAACAAACAATCCTAACATTCTTACTTCTATCCAATATGATCTTCCTATCTTATCTTAACCCTAATGTTCTTGTTTTCAAGGGTCAAAACCTAAGCTCTGATGCCAACTATAACACCCTCCAAATCCGGGGTATAGATTTGGGGCATTATTAATATCAGCTACAAACTAAACCTGCACAAGCGGGATACAAATATAGTAATTACCCCGAACTACTGCTACTAAGGATCTTTTAAGGTTAAGAGTTGAAAACAAGAACGACACACTAACTTTATTACAAACCAGTTTAAAAACCATCTGTCTCAAGAACTCTCTTTATTACAAAACATTATTATATCTACATTCTCACCACCCAATTTTTATTCCAAACCAACATTACTACATATCCTGTTACACCTCATCTGGTAACTAAAAGCTCTCTTCTGGGATTGGGATGAACACTCTTGGTATAAGAGGGTCCCGCTGCTTGAATTGCTTCTTGACTATGCGGGTTCTGATGGGTTTCATTCTCTACCTTAACTGTAAAATAATAGGAATAACAATAAAAGGGGATGAGCCAAAATTGCTCAACAAGCCTGTAACAATATATGTAGTGTAAAGAGAGAAGAATAAATGAACCGATAATCTGTTGGTTTGAACAACCATCTGTTTCTGTATAGAATAATGATTTGCCATTGCTGGCGAGTGCCAAATGAATAAGACTGGAAACAAGAACTAACTATGCACTATAACCTGTTGATCAGTCAGGATACAGTGCGGATCTATACCGAACTGCATAGACCCAACCAACATAAGGAGTACTCAGGCAACTATAGCCTATTAATTAGAGGTATGGGTAAAACCCAGTCCGTATCGTAACCATCAAGTCCAAAGCTGAGCTTCCGGAACAATCAGAATGCTTTCGATGTATCCCAACATCAGGATATATCAGAGTATATATATATAACAAGGATAAAAGTATTGGAATATGAATAGAGGATTCAATAAATTGGGAGAAATCAAGAATCAAAATGAAATAGAAACCAGAATCAATAATTGTGTATCAATGTATATGAACAAGAATTATTAAAGTGTAACTGATATGGAAAATGGGGTATAATTCACTATTCTGAATTTAGAATAGGGGAAAAACTTGCCTGGCGCGTACTTAACCTGGTTCAACTCACCGCCTTCGGTCTCCTGCTTGATCTGCTTTGTTGATACTGAATCAATCATAGAAAGATAGTCGTTTAGATAACTTACTATATACGTGTATCTCGAATTAATACCACGTAACCCTATCAATCTACCCATGCGTTTCTAACTGACTCGCGTATATGCACGTATAATTAGATAGCACATAAGGTTCATATAATCATGTAAAGCACATAGTACATAAAGCACATAATTGATTTTTGGACTCATAAATACTTTTAGAATCGATACTAGACTTATACCTATATTAACTAACCCTATTGGATTTTATTATAATTTTTCAGAATTTATTTGACTCGATTCTACCCCTATTAGGGCCTATAAACAATTAACTAACACAAGACCACTCTTTTTTAGAGGAAATTATGACTTTCAATTATTTTTATTGGATTCGTTTCATTTTTCTAAGTCTAGGGGTCTTCGTTTCACTCAAATTGGACTAACAATTTAATTATTATGAATTAAACAATATTTAATTAATTATAAATAATTAATTATAATTAAATAATCCTTAATTATATTTTTAAATAATTAATTAATATTTATTGTATTTTAAAATAATTAATCCCTAATTATTAGGATTAATTACAATTTATTACAATTATTTACAAATTATTATCACTTACTCGATTAGATCGATTATTTACAAATAACCAATCGATACAATTAATTGATACGCTATTTATCGAATAACTAATTATTACTCGCACCATAATCTAATTCAACGATCAACTACTCGTATAAATACGAGCTACTCGCATTCCTCGTATAATTATCGAACTATTATATTATTACTATAACATATACGATTAATTAATCAATTAATTATCTGTATTTAATTATTTGATACGAATAATCATTACGATATTCTTCGAATAAATAAATTATCGCTCGAATACTAATTCCAACTTATCGAAATATTACTCATATAGATACGAGTTATTCGTAATATTCAACTAATTATAGAATTATTATTCATATTATTCAATTATTTTTAATCCTATTTATTAATTAATTACCTAATTATTAATTAATTAAATAACTAATAAATAATTAGATAAATAATTAAATAATTAATTAAATAACTAATTTCAAATTTATAAATTAATAAAATAATTTAGAAATTATTAATAATACTTTTCAGAATTTAAAACTGATTTTAATTGATTTTTAGAATTAATAAAAACTGATTTTGATTTTTATAAAATATAAATATTTAATTGTAATTCAGAAACACAAAACAGGGATTGGGTTTGGGAATTAGAGGATCAAACCCGGGTCGAAACCGGGTCGACCTCGGGTCACCAAGAACACGTCGCCGACAACGATGCTAGTGGCTTTTCGGCGAGCGAACCACGGTTGAACACGGCGATATCAACCCCGTTTCGTCACCGTTTCTGTTCTACAGCCGGAAAACTCAAGAACAGCCGCCGCGACGGTGGTTCTCCGGCGACACCAAAAACGAAGCCAAACTCGATATAACCGGTACGGTTCGATTGCAAAAACGACGATCTACTCATTCCCATCAACAAAAACATCAAATAATCAACCAAATAAGAACCCCCAATTCGAGTATAAATCCGAAAATCATGAAATTAAAATCAAGAAATCAGACAACAAAACTAATTACATAATCGAAAACTACGATCAATAAGCTTCAAAACGGATACTTACATGATCGATTTGGTTAACAGAATCACCTTCAAAATCCGATTTGATTCTCTGCTCATTCTTCACCAACACAAACCCTAATTCCTAATTTTCTGAAGTTTTATGATTAATTAGTAATTAATTAATAAAAATTAGGCTATTTATATTATGGAAAATAATACCCCTAAATAAAATTAAGGGGCTAATTACACATCTAATAAAAATTTTTGACCCCAATTTTTATAATTTTTAGGTATTAATAATGAATTTTTAAATATCCAATAGATACAAAATAAATGTTAAAAATTCCCAAAAATTATGAATATTACAAAAATGCAAAGAAAAATGATGTATGATAATTTTATGATCATATAAAAATAAATATAATTATTGTGGGGTTTTTGGTACTCGAAGGGGTCCAGAAAAGTCATTTTTCGTGAAAAAGGTAAATTTGTAAAATATCTAGGGGTTCAGAATAGCGATATGGTATAGGTTGTTTTTGGCAAAATAGGGCCAATGATTTTATTTGAAATATTAGCTTTTAAAACACTGTTTGAGCTGTACGGGTTTTGATATAAAATATATAACTTACGATAAAACACTCAATAAATATCCAAAACACGTTCGGATCAAAACAAACAACACGTAGCAGATAACAATTAGGGTTTAATGACTCAACACATTTAATCACATAATAATACACATAATTTATCTTTATAATAATATAATACAAGCATAATTTCTCGGTCGTTACAATATGTCTGAGATCTCTACATGTAGAAATGACTTATCGATATCTCTGAGATCTCTACATACACATTTTGACTTGTCGATATCTCTGAGATCTCTATATAAAAAATTGACTTGTCGATATCTCCAATTCTTCACATCTTCTTTTGAATTGTCGATATCTCTGAGTTCTCTACATGCAGAAATGACTTGTCGATATCTCATCTTCATTTGACTTGTCGATATCTCTGAGACTTCTCTATAAGTCATTTTGGACTTCTCGATAAGTCATTCTGGACTTCTCAAATGACTTCGCTATATAACTTGATTTGTGACTTGTCGATATCTTGAGTTATAACATTTTTCATAGAATAGTTTTATTCAAATCCAAACTTCTACACTTTTCTCTAGGGCATGATCATGGCTTGATCTTCTTCCAGAGTTTATACCTTAGCTTGAATTTGTTCACAGAAAAATCTTTCAGTCTTGTCTTCTAACCTTTTTACAGACTTAAGAAATACAATACATAATACAAAATTGATTATCAAACAACTAAATTTTAGGAATGTCAATTTGACTTAGTCTTGTTATTATACAGGCATGTCTTTGCACAACAATCTCCCCCAATTTGTGAGAATATTGCTTATCACAAATTCATGTCTGATAAAAGACTAACCCCAAGTTAAAATCAAATACATAAAATTTGACAAATTGACAAATATAAATTTTATACATTTAGTAGTTACATCAGTTCAAACAATTACAGCCATCAAGTGAATTTTTCATAGCCTGGTTCTTTCCTAATGAGTTCCCTAAGATTTACTAGCACTTGGCGTTCCACCATTATTTTTGTCCCTCTTAAGGCTTCTACCAGCTTGAGCCATTCATCCATTGGGTAACTGTTAAGATAACTCACTCTGAATCTTGAAAAGCTGCCAACTTAAATGTTTAGGAAATGTCCATTTTTAAATATTCTACTCAGCCCTCTTGCCTTGAGTTCATTTGATCTTTGCTCAAACCTCTCTATCTCCCTGGCATACTGCCTTTTCCTTTCATCCTTTTCAACCTTTATCCTAGCATGTCTTTCATTCCTGTCTCTCAGCCTGTCAGACATCATAGCCTTCCACATCCTTGTATTTGTATCCTTGTCCTTCATCAAGCTAATCACCCTATTCAATTCTGTGGTTGAGAATGTTTCCATTACTTCTCTGCTAAGCAAAATGAAGTCCAAATAGTAGATTCTTACTTTAGAAAAGTAAACAACCTGAACTTTGAATATTTTTTCAAATAGTTGTTGAAAGTAGTCATCATCTGTTATGCTTATGTTTAGAGGTAGAAAATCATCTTAGTTGAAGCAGTTCCAGATGACACCAGCATCAGCTTTCATTTTCATAGTTTTTCTCCCAACAATCTTGAAGTGATTTTTGTTAGAGGTTTGAATGAAGGTGGGTTTGTGATTTTCTTTAGTGTGACTTGACTGCATCTGATTGGGGTTTTGAATAAAGTGTTTGCAGTTTATTTGACTAGGAATTTTGGCTTTTGAGGTAAGATTGGTTGAGATTGTGTTTGGTTTGGATTGGTGGTTTGAGTAGATTTGATTTGTAACACTTTTATTTTCTAGAAATTCTGTTTCTTTGACTCCACTTCATCACTTCTTCTACTCTTCTTTCTATCTTCTTTCCCCTTTTTCTTCTCATACACCTTTCTACCTGTTGCCTTAGAAGATTGACTTGGATTTGAGCCAGAATATTTGTGTTCATCCTTCTTCTGCTCATCATCATCCAAATCATCTTTAGTATTGAATTGTGTATTTGGCAACTTGATTTTATCATTTTGTAAATATCTTCCCAATATCCTTATTACTTCCTCATCTTCAGCCGTCTTCTTCTTCTTGGTCTTTAGATCTGTTTCCAATGTCATGATCAGTCTGAGATTATCCCTAACACAGCGTTTAGGGATTGTGAAGTGTTTGCATTTTCTGGTTTGAGAACAGATGTAGGCCACCCCTTGCTTGGATAAAGACAGGCTTCAGGAAAAGCAGTTATCTAAGCATTTTTGAGTTCTACAAGTAATTGAGTGTCCTCTGGAATAACTAAATTGACCCTATCAATAATGACATCCAGCTCAGATGCTCTCTTGGATTAAATATTTGAGACAGACACATGTAAACACCTATCTAAACCACAGTCATTGACATTAACAACTATTTTTTCTCCATGAAGTTCCCATTCTTTACCAGCACCACTCTCAGAAAGTTAATATTGTTGACCAAAGCTCTTTTGTAGGTGATGTTGTTATTATGAAGAGAGACTCTCAGCACAGTGAGTAGCTCATTGAACTCCTTGTCTTGAGAAGTTCCTTCTGCAACTTTTTGGAGTCTGTGTTTACTAACATCTTGATTGATTTTAATTTGAATGGAGCTTTGGCCAGAGTTTGATGTTGATATTTGTAGTCCACCTTCTTTTGACTTTTGCGGTCTAGCTTCTATCTCCCCCTTAGTCTTGGTAGCAGGAAGGAGTAAAGGACTAGGAATTTCTGGCCTAAATACTTCTGGCTGGGTAGGAAGAGGAATGTTCAAGGCCCCCATAATAGCTCCCAGAGATACAGAATTTTGCATTTGGAGATGTTGATGGGAGTCTACCAGTGACTTGATATCATTCTGTTTACTCTAAACCAAAGCTGTTAGTTGGGAAACTTGAGTTGTTAAAGTAGCATTTGAAGATTGTAGGGATGAGATTTGAGCTTGCAAATTTTGGATTTGTAGGGATGTTGATGAAGATAAGGATTGTTGTGGGCTTGATGCTGCCAAAGGACCAACATAATTCTGCACAACATTTTTCACCTCCTCTATGACCAAAGCTGAAGGTCAAACCTAGCTTGGTAAAGTTTATCCAGCTTGACCTTGGAGTCATTATGTTGAGTGATATTATTCTGAATAACTTCATATAGAGCTATGAAAGATTTATTGAGCTTGAACATATTTTCATCTACAGGGGTGAGAGAGGGGGCTTGAAGTCTGTCGGAGAATTTGTTGAACTTGATCTTGATTTCCTGAAAAGTTGGCATCAACTCATCAATCCCGTTATTTACCAACTTCTTCACTTTATTTTGATTCTTGACCAGAGTGCTTTCCATGGCTTTCCAATATGATGAAACGCCTTCAATTGAGCTTTGTACACCGCTATCACAGCATCATACCGCTCAAAATTATGACATACTCTACTCTGAATTTTGCTAAGGCCTTCTCCATAATGGTTGCGAAATCATTTGAGAGCCATGCATCCACATTACCATCTGCTTCATCTGTAATTTTCTCTTGCTGCTTTTCTCATCCTCCTTGTATGAGATTATAATTGCTTGATAGTCTTGGTTTGACATATCTGTGGTAAGGAGTTGTTGGGAGATATTTTATAGGCCTGCAAGTTGCTCAACCAAAAGATCATCAATTGTAGTAGGTTGGGCTTGAGCATCCTGCAGCCATTGAGATAAAAGGTGGGAAGGTTGTGGTGTAGTGTTTGAGGTGGATGGGATGTCTGTTTGATTTAAGGTGGAGGGTATTGAAGTAGTAGGTAAACCTATGACTGGAGTCACAGTTAAACTCTCAGTGGGAACTCTGGTTGTGGCTGCGTGTTGTTCACCAATTATGGGAACCTCCATTTGAATTGGAGGGGATTTGACCAGGTTACTGTCATGTACCATGGCCTCAAACCCTTGTTCTTCTTGCAAAGACTAGCACCTGAATGTGCTATACTTGCATCCCCAATAGTTGGATCATAGGAAATTTTACTCCCAGCTTCTATTGACAATGCAATTTCAGCCAGGGTTTTGAGGGGAGTTGTCCCTACCTAAGGAACCTCCAATTGAATTGGAGAGGATTTAGATAGCTCCCCCTCTGAAGTACTACCCTCAAACCTTTCAATATGTGAAGATTATTTAGCAAATGAAGGTGATTGAGAAACATCCGCAGGGTCTTCAGTTAAAACTTATGAAACCCCTATGGTTTTGATGGTGTCATCAAGGTCTACCCCAGCTAGTAGCCTATCACCATCTAAATGTAGTACCTAGGTGGTGATCACAGTTTCTTGAACTGTATCACTTGATATTGGCAACACTTGAGAAGTAGATTCAAGTGTTTCATTGTATGAAGAAGAAATTTGAGATATGAGATTAATGATGTTAGCATTGAGTATTGGCAGCTCCCCCTGAATAGATGAGGGAGCTTGGATTGACGTGCTCTCAATTTGTGTGTTATCCTTATTTCTTCTTTCATCAACTTGAGAGTGCTCAATTCAGGGTGCAGACTCCTTACAAATTACACTAGGGAGAGTGCTTTGTTTAATAGAGACACTCTGTTGAGAGGATGCTTCTAGAGTCTGTTTAGTTCCCTCTTTTACAACTGCATCCTTTTGGGAGGATACAGAGGTAGCTCCATGAGTGGTTATGTGATGCCCTCAAACCCGAGGTCTAGATTTGGGAGTCACTAACCGATAAATAATACTATAATATACACAACGGAATAAAATAATAAATATGACCCCTTACATGCAACTGGATCGATCAAAGGTTAAAGTATGGAACAAGCACTTCTACAAACCAAATGTTATTACAACCCATAAGTCTATTTAGTTTTACAGGCTATTCAGATTTTATAACAACTACTAGACTAGTCAAACGTCTCAACACAAACTACCTGGAAGACACATCAAACTATTTACAAGCACACGACTCCTGATCAAACGTGGAACTCAGGCTAGCTCTGGCCTAGCTGAAAGATCAAAATAATAAACAAGTATGATCGAAAGGAATGCTCAGCAAGCAGTATATAGCTTATGATTGAAATAATAATATATCTGAAGAATACGACTGAATAATAATATCTGAATAAAACCAAAAGCTAATGTAAGATTTAATGTAAATAATATTTTAATAAAACTCAATTGTACACTATGATGTTCTTGATGATCAGTCACGAAACAACACCGGTATCTCTCGGCCATACCGTAATATCAATATCCCGTAACCATACCGTAAATATAGGATATCCTAAAAAGCATATATTCGCCTTGCAAGGTATTATACATTTATATAATAACTCGTGCTGAACCGGTGTCTCAGCCTCTTACGTTAACCAGTAATCAATCCATAAAACATTTTTATTAAAGGAGTCATATCAATGACATCCTTATCAATTTAACTTCCCATTTCGTATGGTTCGGAGTAATCGCAATAACTGATGGCGGAATAACTAGAATAAATAGTTATTCGCTAATCTCATAACAAAGTTTCACTATATAGAGTATATCTGGATATTATAGTTATTAACTATCTATCAAATGGAAGATTCGCTCTAGCAAAACAATTACTAGAATGAAAGGATTTCATTAAATCCCTGAATGTCTGTATGTAAAGTATCACACGAATATTTATAAACAATTATACTATTTTGAATATGTAACATAATGAACTATTCGGGAATTAGAATAGATAAGGCATACTAGCATGATCATAATTAAATAATCTGATATGTAAAATAATAAACTATTCTGAAAATAGAATAGTATAGAAAACTTGCATCTGGTATAAGAATAAATAAATCAGTTCATTATTCTGAATTTAGAATAGGGGAAAAAACTTGTCTGGTATGCACAATAACTTCTCACTATAACCTTGGCTTATAACTGCGGGCTACCAACTCAGTTTAATACCTGACTGCGCTCCTTGCTACTCGATACTATAAACAAAAGTACTATTTTAATTAACAAAACCAAACTCAATCGATATAACTATACGTCTCAACGTCTACCCGATAGTTTATATCTAGTCATGGCATTTAAACTATAAGCAGATAGCATGCGGGTCACATAGCACGTAATCATGTTATTCATATAACAGGTAAACACATAATTCATGTAACACATAAGTCATATCGTCAAAAGATAAGTCTCGGTACTTTTAGAATTAAAATCGGGTCAAAAATATGAATTTTCGATCAATAACCGACTTAGAATAACTCGCAGAACAAGTGACCTTTCGATACAAAAGAATTTATGTCTCGAAAGTATTTTTATTAGAAGCGACATATTTTTTAGAGTTTAAACGCGTTCATTTCGTATTAAACAGATGAACGGTCAATTTATTATGAATAAAATATGAATAAATAAATTAATAATAATATTAATAGATTTTTAAATAATCAAATATAATTTTAAAAGCGCAAAATAAATTTTTAGGAATTATTTGGCTTAATTATAAATAATTATATTTTATTTAACCATTTATAAATAAAAATTAATTGATTAAATGAATTAATCAATTAGTTAAATTCATAAAAAATTAATTAAAATAAATTATAAATAATTAAATCAAATTTGGATTTATGAAAATAATAAAAGGAAATAATTTTTTTGGAATGTAAAATAATTTAGTTAATTATTTAAAATAATTAACTAAATTATTTTAGGAATTTAAAATCAATTTTTGAATTTTAAAATGAATTTTGAATTATTTTTAAAATAAATTCTGTATAAACAGAATTGTCTTTGGGGTTTTTAGGGTTTTGAAGATTGAAATCGGGTTATAAATATAAGGATATCAAGTCGAGAAACGGGTCATCGGGTCAGGATAAACTCCGACCGGGTCTGGAAATTTCCAGACTTTCCAGCGGCTTTTTCCGACTCTGATGAGCATCATTTTCCAGCCACAATCAACCAGTTCCCAAAACTTCAGCCTCTTCCGGCATTTTCGACACCAAACCATTGCAAATCGGTCCAGCTACTCAGACTAAGACGCAACCACTGTAGAGGAGCTCTGTGTAGTGATTTCTGGCCAAAAAAGCCATGAAAACCGGCGACCTCGAGCTCACTTCCGGCCAACGGAGATTCAACCAATTCCAACCCCAATAAACCGATTTCGATTTCAAAATAAAGCTCGTAAAACACACAATCTACCACAATCGACAATAACATCAAATCATAAGCAAATAATTCAGAAAAAATCAAAATTAAAATTAAAAAATACAAGAACTCGACTTATATAATACCGAACTACAACATCAATAAAACCTGTTTAAATCAATTATAATGATCATGATAAAGCTAATGACAACTTCAAGAACAATCAAAAGTTCACAGAAATCGAGAACCCAATTCGAGCTCAAGAACAAGAAAAACGAATTCACGATTTACTCAACCTCAGTTGATGATCTTGGTATCAAAATAAAGGTCTTGAACCGAGCTTCAATTTGATATATAGAACTCTACAAACAGATCTTTGAGGCTTTGGGAATCAAAGGTTTTGTGTTCCAGAACGAATCATACCCCCAAAACTAATTTTCTATTTTTTTGAATTCTTTTGATAATTATGAAAATAAGAAATAAAATTCAGCTATTTATATTTTTGGAAAAATAAATACCCCAAAATCAGTTAAGGGTGTTTATCCCTTAATTAAAATAATTAGGTCCAAAAATAATAATTATGGGAAATAATTTTTAATCGAATAAATATAAAATATATGCCAAAATTTTCCAAAAATTATGAATAATCCAAAAATGCAAATATAATGGATATTTAAAATATGCATGATTTTATAAAAATAAAAATATGAATTTTGTGGCCTTTGACGTCTCGGGGGGGGGGGGGTCCCGGTCCTTTGATTTTTGAGAAACCGAAATATTTCATAAATTAACTGGAAAATCGCGAAAACACATATAATACATGTAAAAACACATAAAACAAGATAAAACAAGTACCTCGATAAAAATGCAAATAAACATGCGTTCAAATCGCGGATTCTTTCATACGATTCCATTTTAAACACGTAGCAAATAATCAAAAAAATTATGGTCCTTACAGGACCTCAGATAACAATTAACGCATGTCATATCATGGCAATAAACATTTTAAACTTATATAAACACATTATATTTATTTATTTATTTATCCTTCCCCCTTAACATGATTCTGTCCTTAGAATCAGCTTAAGAAATTAACTGAGGATACTTGGCTAGCATTTCGCTTTCCAACTCCCAGGTCGACTCCTCAACCTTGGGATTCCTCCACAAAACTCATACTAAGGACACAGACTTATTCCTAAGCACTCTTTCCTACCATTCAAAAATCTGTATCGGTCGCTCTACAAAAGACAAATCTGGATTAATGTCAATTGGCTCATATTCTATCACATGATTGAAATCGGGCATATAATGCTTCAACATTGACACATGAAAAACATTGTACATATGCTGCATGTGTGGTGGTAAGGCTAGCTCATAAGCGACCTTCCCAACACGCCTCAAAATCTCAAGAGGGCCAACATAACACGGAATCAGCTTTCCTTTCTTCCTAAATCTTGATAAACCCTTCCAAGGTGAAATCTTTAATATTACTGCTTCTCCAACTTCAAATTCCATATCCTTTCGGGAAGGATCAACATATTTGCGTTGACGATCTTGAGCTGCCACTAATCTTTTCTGAATGATTTCTACTTTTTCTTTTGTCTGCTGGATCAATTCTGGACCTGAAATCTTTCTTTCACCAACTTCATCCATATATTGGGGATTCGCATCTTTTGCCGTACAAGGCTTCATATGGTGGCATTCCAATACTTGCATGAAATCTGTTGTTGTAGGAGAATTCAACCAATGACAAATGTTCGTCCTAACTTCCTTTAAAATCTAGAGCTCATACTCTTAGCATGTCTTCAATCGTCTGAACTGTCCTTTCACTTTGACCATCTATCTGCGGATGATATGCGGTACTCATATTCAACTTCGTTTCGGGACAATCTTGAAAACTTCTCCAAAATCTTGAATTAAATCGAGGATCTATATCTGAAATTATGGATACTGGAACTCCATGTCGAACTACAATCTCTTTCAAATAAGTTGAACCAATTTATCCAATAAGAATCTCTCATTGATAGGAAGAAAATGTGCTGAATTAGTCAATATGTCAATAATAACCCAAATAGCATCGTGATTCGCCTTGGTCCTCGGTGATCCAACTATAAAATCCATCGCAAGATGTTCCCACTTCCATTCTGGAATGTCCACTGGCTGTATCAATCCACTGGGCCTTTGATGTTCCGCTTTAACCCTTTGGCGAGTGTAACACTTACTCACCCATTCGGCAATTTCTTTCTTCATACTTGGCCACCAAAAGCTTTCTCTTAAATCTCTGTACATCTTCGTACTTCCGGGATGAATTGAATATATGGAGTTGTGAGCGTCTCGAAGAATTTCATCTTTTAGATCGGCCACGTTGGGTATCTATATTCTGGAAGAAAATCTTAGTATCCCTTTATCATCCTTTTGATTCTTTTTCTCTTCTCCTGTTAACTTTTCTTGTTCATGGCTCATTACTTCTATATGACATCTTCTTATTTTCTCCTACAATTCTGGTTGAAAAGATATAGCACACAACATATCTGTAGACATACTTGAAATATTGACCTCTATTTCAAGCTTATCAAATTCCTTGATCAATTCCTCAGATGAAGTGATCATGTTTAACCTTTCTTTCCTGATTAGAGCGTTTTCCACCACATTTGCTTTTCCTGGATGATATTTAATTGTACAGTCATAATCCTTGATCAATTCTAACCATCTTCTCTGCCTCATGTTCAGCTCTTTCTGGGTAAAGATATACTTCAAACTTTTGTGATCCGTGTAGATTTTACACTTCTCTCCATAAAGGCAATGCCTCCATATCTTTAATGCAAACACTATCACAGCCAATTCAAGATCATGGGTTGGATACTTTTCTTCTTGTTCCTTCAACTGTCTTGAAGCATAGGATATCACCTTTCCATCTTAAATCAAAAGACATCCATATCCTTTATATGATGCGTCATTGTAGATAAAAAAAATTCCTTGATCATCTGGTAAGACTAGCACTGGAGAATATACTAATCTTTTCTTTAATTCCTGGAAACTCTCCTCACACTTCTCATTCCATTCAAATTTTTGGTTCTTTCTGATGAGCTTTGTCAATGGCGTAGCTATCTTCGCGAAGTCTTGCACAAATCTTCTATAATAACCTGACAATCCCATAAAGCTTCTTACTTCTATAATATAAATTTTCAATAAACAACCGGCTCAGTACAACTCGTAAAACAAGCGACTTTTTTATACAAAGAATTTTTGTCTCGAAAGTATTTTTATTGGAAGCGGAATATTTTTCGGAGTCTATACGCGTTCGTTTCGTATTAAACGGACAAACGGTCTATTTATTATGAATAAAATATGAATAAATTAATTAATAATATTAATTTATTTTTAAATACTCAAATATAATTTTGAAAAGCTCAAAATAATTTTTTATTCGGCTTAATTATAAATAATTATATTTTATTTAACTATTTATAAATAAATTTAATTGATTAAATAAATTAATCAATTAATTAAATTTATAAATATTTAATTAAAATAAATTATAAATAATTAAATCAAATTTGGATTTTTAAAAATAATAAAAGAATATTTTTTTGTAATTTAAAATAATTTATTTATTTAAAGTAATTAACTATATTAATTTTGGAATTTAAAATCAATTTTTGAATTTTAAAATAAATTTTAAATTATTTTTAAAAACATTCTGCATAAATAGAATTGGATTTGGGGTTTTTAGGGTTTTGAAGATTGAAATCGAGTTAAAATTATAAGGAAATCGGGTCGAGAAATGGGTCAATGGGTCGGGATGAACTCCGACCGGGTCTGGCAATTTCCAAACTTTTCGGCGGCTTTTTCTGACGCCGGTGAGCCCGGTTTTCCAGCCACTATCAACAAGCCCCTAAAACTTCAGCCTCTTCCAGCATTTTTGACATTAAACCATGGCAAATCGGTCTAGCTACTCAGACCTAGAATCAACCACTGTAGAGGAGCTGTGGGTCACGATTTCCGGCCAAAAAAGCCATGGAAACCGGCGACCTCGAGCTCACTTCTGGCCAATGGAGATTCAACTAAATTCCAATCCCAATCAAAGTATTTCTATATCAAAATAAAGCTCGTATAACACACAATCTACCACAATCGACAATAACATCGAATCATAAGCAAATAATTCAGAAAAATAAAAATAAAAATTCAAAAAAACAAGAACTTGACTTATATAATACCGAACTACAACATCAACAAAACCTATTCAAATCAATTATAATGATCATGATAAAGCTAATTACAACATCAAGAACAATCAAAAGTTCACAGAAATCAAGAACCCAATTCGAGCTCAAGAACAAGAAAAATGAATTCACGATTTACTCAACCTCAGTTGATTATATTGGTATCAAAATAAAGGCCTTGAAACGAGCTTCAATTTGATATATAGAACTATACAAACGGATCTCTGAGGCTCTAAGAATCAAAGGTTTTGTGTTCAAGAACGAATCATACCCCCAAAACTAATTTTCTATTTTTCTGAATTCTTTTGATAACTATAAAAATAATAAATAAAATGCAGCTATTAATGTTTTTGGAAAAATAAATAACCCAAAATCAATTAAGGGTGTGTTTATCCCTTAATTAAAATAATTAGGCCCAAAATAATAATAATGGGGAATAATTTTTAATCGAATAACTATAAAATTTATTAGAAAAAATCCCAAAAATAATGAATAATCTAAAAATGCAAATATAATGGATATTTGAAATATGCATGATTTTATAAAAATAAAAATAAGAATTTTGTGGCCTTTGACGTCCCGTGGGGTCCCGGTCCGTTGATTTTTTGAGAAACCGAAATATTTCCTAAATTAACAGAAAACCCTGAAAACACATATAATGCATGCAAACGCACATAAAACAAGATAAAACAAGTACCTCGATAAAAATACAAATAAACATGCGTCCAGATCGCAGATTTTTTCATACGTTTGTATTTTAAACACGTAACAAATAATCGAAAAAATTTATGGTCCTTACGGGACCTCATATAACAATTAACACATGTCATATTATGGCAATAAACATTTTAAACTTATATAAACACATATTTATTTATCATAATATATTCACAAAATTTTCCCAGTAATTACGTGTCAGCTTAGATTTCTGAGTCTTCTTTGGTTTTCTGACGAGATTAGATTCAGTTTCTGTTTGTTCCTCACCACTCTTAGTAATTACAGTTAAGGGTGCATTCTTTCTTTTCTTTTTACTCACTCCACCCTGTTGAGAGGATGAAGTGATTGGTTTTCTAGCTTCTAGAGGTAATGAAGGAATGGTCTTAGTTGTGGTAGGCCCCTGTTGGTGTTCACGTGTTTGTACTTCCACAAGAATAGAAGTCATAACTGTACTAGATGTGACATTAGACCTCATGTCAGGCATAGGGTAATGGTAAGTCCTAAATCTTTCTAACATACAGTTAGTGATTCTCAGACTTACATGTACCTTATTCTTTGTAATTAGTGAATCAAATAATATTTTGGACACTTGTTTAAAATTGACTATCTTGGTTCTACCAATGCCATTAAGTAAATGTATGTCTGAAACTTTATGATTTAAAGTAGACATAATAAACCTAGGAAATAAGATTTCCCTACCTCTTGTGGCCAAAGGTATTGTGAGCCTTGTAATGAGTTCCTCTAGGATCAATAGCCCCACATTAATGTGCATGTTGTGAGCCATGGAGAACACCATCTTTTGAACCTCACTGGATATATTGCCATACCCAGTCTTTCTGCAGGTGAAGGCTCTCACTATTGAATCAAACAGGAATGACTATTCCCTCCTTAGATGCTTCGTGTTCAAGCTGGCAAGGTTGATCCTCTCATTGTAATTTATAAAGTCCATAAATTCAGCTAGCTCCTGTTGAGTTGGTACCTCCATCATGCTATCAGTAGGGATTCTCAGGGCCTTGTTGACATCATCCTCACTAAACTCCACTTATTGCCCTTGGATTGAGCAGTTCACCACTAAAGATACAGCCCGAGTCTCATGCACAACTTTCCTAACCACAACTGAATTCTAGAATTCATTGAGAACATCCATGTACATAATAGGATTAGCAGTCAAAGCACCTGCAAAGTATGTCTCATACAAAAATTTGACAAAACACTTGAAACTGTCAGGAGCTTGGTTAACATCTGTAAAAGCTAGGTAGTTGGTACCATCCTTAAGGGATAACAACTCTAACATTGTTTGAAGCCATTGAAAGTGTTTGAATTTGAGTGGGTAAGAGATTTGAAAGAGAAAGAGCTCGAATGAGAGAGAACCGGGTCAACTGAGATCTCGAAAGTGTAAAGAGGGGTTATGTCGAGATGTCTGGGTATTTATAGAAAAAGGTAAGTGACTTATCGAGAAGTAGGAATAAATGTTTGGGATTTGCTTATCGAGAAGTCACGTGAAAGAATAGATACATATCGATATGTCACTTTCCTGACTCTTATCGAGAACTAGATAGTGACATTTTGAGATGTCAAATAAAATACCCAGTTTCACTTGAATGGACTGAATTTTTCCAATTTTTATTTGAATAAATTAAAATAAAATTAGAACTATTTTACATCAAATGTAAAGTTAGAGAAATTATGACTATTTTGTAAGATATTAAGTGAGTATTATGTGTTTTATTATATCATAAATAAGTGTTGATCAGAAAATATTAGTTGTTATGTGCTGTATGTGTTTCGTGTGGTTCAGGTATTTTTCGGGTAGTTTATTACGTGTTAAATGCTTTTATAGTAAACATTATACAGTTCAGACATCATTTTAATAGCTGTTATTTCATATAGAACTATTGGCCTTATTATGCATAATATGGCGTATACCATATTGATTTTCCAAACATACAGTTAATTTAGAAAATATCTCATTTCGTGAAAAATGATTTTTACGGGGCCCTACGGGTGCTCAAAACCCCACAAAAATCATATTTTTATTTTTATAAAATTTAGTGTCTTTCAAATATTTCATATCTTTGCATTTTTGGATTATTCACATTTTTTGGGAAATTTTGTCATATATTTTGTAATTATTTGAAATTAAAAATTTAAAATTATTCTCCATAAATTATTATTGAGGGCCAATTAATTTTATTAAGAGTTATAATTAAGGCCTAAATTATAATTAGGGGTATTATTTTTTAATAATAAATAGATTAATTTTTATTAATTAATTATATAAAAATCATTAAAAATTCATAAAAATCAGAATTCTCTGAAATTTGGGTTAGGCTTTTGATTTCGGGTCAAGAATCAATCAGTGATTTTGGGAGCTTCTGAGCATCAGTTACTATCATGTAAGTACTCAGTTTGAAGGTTTTGATATGTTATATCAGTTTATGTCATCAATTTCATGCTTAGATTCATAGATTTCCAATTTTGATTTTTAGGGTTCTTCACTGAATTTGGGGTTTTTTTTATTCTAGGGTTATTTGATTGATTTGATTGTTTTTATAGCTTTATATGATGGTTTATGATCGATTTGCATCATCTATTTCATCAAACGATATTTGTAATTGATAGTTCAATTTCTAGGGTTTATACTAATTTTTGATTTGATCGTTTTTTATTATAGACTAATATGAGGTATATAGGAGGTTAGGGGTTTGATTATACAGTTAATAAACTTTAATTGAAGCTATTAATCTTGAATTTTCATGTACGATTTAGCCAAATCGATACTTGGCCAGAGTTCAATCGAATTTGGCAGGAGATGTTTATTCCGGGATGATTCTGATTGTTTGATGGTTGAAATGAACTGTTGAAGTTGTTTGGAATTGATTCCATGTGAAAGACAGACCAAACGACGTCGATTTTGTCCTGAAATGGAGTGGCCGGACACTACGAAACCCACCGGAATCTGGGAATTTGCTGGTGTGTTCTTCCTGACCCGACCTATTCTTCAAGACCCAGTTACAACCCGTTTTGTAACCCGGTTTTGATACAATAAAACCCAAATCTAATTCTGAAAACTTGTTTTTGGATTTCATTTTTATTTTTATATTTATAAATTCAAAAATTAGTTTTATTGAATTAAAATAAAATAATTAATTTAATTAATTAATTAATTTATAATTAAATCTGAATTATTTTCCAAAAATAAAAATTTATTTATTTATTTATTATTTATTTAAATTTGATTAATTATTTTGATAATTAATTAGTTTATTTCATATTTTTTTTAATTAATTTAAATTCCAAAAATTATGGAAAATTATTTTTAATTATGATTTTTCCTCAATAATTATTTAAAAATATAATTAATATTTAATTAATTTGAATAATCAATTATTTTGATTAATAATTGAAGTATTCTTATTAATTGGATATTAATTGAATCGTTTGTCCGTTTTAAATAAAAAGGATGCTTGTAAATTCAGAAAAATGATTTGTTTCTGATAAACATATTTTAAATCCTAATTTCTTTCGGAAGAGAGTCGGCTTTCGATATTTATTTTTTTATAGACGAATACCCGAATTCAAATTTAAAATCATTTGATAATAATTACTGAGTCTTGAACATAACTTAGAAAATAATTAAAAGCTCGAAACTATTTTTCAAAATTTTTAAATCAAAAGAAATAATTAAATCTAATTAAATAAATAATTAAAATAATTAATAACTAATTTAAATTAAATAATAAATTAATATTTAAATTAATAGACTAATTAAATAATTAATTATTAACTAAAGTTAATTAAATAAATAATTTAGATTTATTTTTAAATTAAAAATAATTTTTGGTATTAAAATATTGATTTTTGGAATTAAAAATGAATTTTAGAAATTAACTAATGAATTTCTGAATTTATTTTAAAAAGAAAACCCAGAAACAGTTTTATAAAAATGAAACAGAATTGAAAGGGATCAAAACCGGGTTTTCAAGCGGGTCAAAAACGGGTCAACCCGGTCGAACAAGAACACCGGTCCAGGCCGGATTATTTCCAGATTCCGGTGAGACACTAGATTCCAGCGGCCTTAATTCAGGCTCAAAACAACATGTTTTAATAGGGTTTTTCCTTGTAAATCGTTTGCAACCTTCCTAGAAACACAAATCAAACAAGAAACAATACAAACAATTACTGAAACTCGAGGTCCGACCAAATCGACTAAAACCCGGCGACCGCGGTTTTTCCTCCGAGGAGCACTGATACGGATAAATAAATCCTTGATAGGGATAAATAAATCCTGATTGTGTAAATTAAATATTATATTTGGGCTGCTAGGTCTAATAAAAAGATGTATGACATTCAGACCAAAAAGGTTAACACATTGATCAGGCCTGATGGACCAGATCAGGCCTGATGGAACAAAGAAGGCCCAAAAACCCTGAATATTAATTAATTTCATAATTAATTAATAAGGGAAAAATCAGCTATTGAGAAGAGTCCCAATAAGGACATAAATCCTTGCAGATTAGCCTCTAAGGGACCTAGAAGGATAAGGAATCAGTTTCCTACTATTTAGGACTCCAAAGTCCATTCTAATTCTGAGACTTGGCTACCAAGTCTCCTATACCAAGTCCAATTCAAGGACCACCAATATCTATATAAGGGGCCTCACCCCACAAATCAGAACTACATTTTTGGCTTGATTCTCTAATTCACAGAGATACGTAGGCATCTTGTAAAGGCAGAGTTAAGCTACGAAACACGAGAGCAACCATTAAAGGCTTTGAGCTCCCGAACCTTAGTAATAAATACAGCAAATAATAACCTTAGTTTTTTATCCATATTATTTGGCGCCGTTTGTGGGAAAGCACAACAACAACCATGGCGAGAACACGGATAACAATTAGAGCTCTTGAGGAAAAAACACCATCGGGGACAACCCAAGTGATTTTGTGGCGCCCTCCAAACCCGGGTCAGAAGTTTGGGGTCCACACACACACTGTTTACAACCTGCTTATAACATTAATAAAGATAATAATAATAATAATATGTAGTGACCCTACTTACCAACTACCACGGATCACAACAGGTTAAAGTATGCACACAAGCCAAACACACTAATTTATTATATACCGATTAAATCCCAACCATTCAAACTCAAATTGAGTATTAAACAACATCGCACAAATGAGCTAACTAGCTCAGCAAGTCACAATGAAAAAACTGAGAATAATGATCATCAAGTGAATATGGTTATGATATCAAGTGAATAATGGATTATGATTTAGAATTGGATACTATATTTTTATTTTAAAACCAAGGTTAGGCTGCTGATCAGTCACGCACTAATCCCGAGCAAAGCACACAACATTGCTCTAACTACTGGATCCAAGGCACACATTGGCCTAACTTGACCATTATATGGTCTGACCACGAATCTGGTCCACAATTTTATAAAAACAATCCAATTCTAACATAATAACAAAATTAAACAATAATAAACAATAATTAGAATCATTAACAACAGTGAGTGTTTAACAATGAAAGGGTTTCAACCCTTGTGTGGATCAACAAGGTACTTTCAAGGCTTGGATGTTGGGTAATGAAAGAATTGGATAACAAAGGAATCAATGTTTCAGGGTTTCAAGAATTTGGTCTTTCAAAGCATAAGATACCATGGGTTGAGTATAAAATAATTCAGTTCAGTGTTTGGTATTTAGTTTGTATGTATTTGTGGAGTAGTATCGTAGATTTGTGGTTCGTGTTTGGGTATACAATAATCAATGGCTTAGAAAGAATATGGTTCATGGCTCAAGAACAATAACTGAAATTAGGGTTTAGGTTTCTGTGCTTCAAAGCACTTGCAATGTCAACAAGACTATCAAGTACCACAATATCTCGAGAAAGTTCAGAACACTTGCCTGGTATTAGCTTACTATCCTGCACTCGCTTCCAATCACAATCGTTTTACTCCTCAACTACCTGTTTCCCTTTCCTACATCTTGCCTCTTCTACTCATATATTATAAGCATCTATCAATCATCAACTCATAGGATTATATTCAACACATACTTCTATCTACCCTTCGTTTTACCCAAATCCGATTAACGGATTGAAAGTTATGCAATAATCAAGTAAACACCGAATGTATAGACCGATAGTCAATCAACAAGTCACATATAACACATAATACATCACATAATCAATGACAAATCATTTATAAAGAAGTCTCGGGTTATAAATAGGCTTTCGGGTATTTAAAATGATTTTTAAAACATTTTTCGGAATTAAAACGGGTCGTTGGATCAATTTCGGGTTAATAAACAGGGTTCGACTGGCCAATTCTGGTTCCGAAACAATTTTATAATAGTTATCGAGCCTTGGAAATAATTTAGAATAATATTTTAAAGCTCGAAACTATTTTTCGGAATTTTTAAATCATTTTTAAATAATTATATCTAATTAAATAATTAATTAAAATCAATTAATAATTAATTAAATCAATTAATCAATTAATTTTCGAATTAATTGACCAATTAATAAATTAAAAATTAACTGAAATTAATTAACTAATTAATTCAGATTTATTTTTGAATTAATAATAATTTTCGGAATTAAAATACTAATTTTTTTAGAATTTTCAGAAATTAAAAATGATTTTTTATAATAAAAATAAATAGGAAATATGATTTTTAAACATTTTATAAACAGGAATCCTATTTTTGAAAACTTTGCAAACTACCGGGACTAAACTTCACCATCTTCAAAACTACAGGGACTAAACTGCAATTTTGCAGTTCCAGTCGACGGAAAATCGGGGGTGGCCGGAGAAGACGATCCCGGCGTCCTCACCCCACCAACACCTCCAGATCAACACTACACAACACCAGGAACTTGTTCATGCAATCAAAACATTCTAATCATCCTTGTTCTGGCCGGAAATTGGCCAAGAACATCGCCGGTTTCCGGCGAACATCGTAAATCTTTAAAACACAACTCCCTTCGATTCAAGCATCCTCTGTTAACGAGCTATATATCAATCGATTGCAAATTTCATAAGGAACACAACCCACTATAAATCAACAGCTAATAACCCCTGGATCAAAAACCCCCAAATTTCAATTGAAAACATTCATACGGGTTATAAACCCTAATTTTAAAATTCGAAAATCAAACTCAAATTTGAACATGTTATTGAACTCCAAATCAGACGTATAATATACCAAAATCATCAGGAAAACAAGCTCTACAACATGCAATCATCAAATCATACAAACAATCATCCGAACAAAAATTCATATTTTTCATAAAAATAATTCGAAAATAAATAAATTTTTAGAAATTAAACCTTTGATTCTGCAGGTGTATGGATTACAGATTATGATAGAGCTTCTCAAGACCTTCAAATCCAGTACTCGAGCTTTTCAAACAAAGATCAATAACACCTTCAAAAGTTGGTTTGATTCTTGAAACAGTTTATGAATATAGGATTTTTCTCTGTAAAATTATATATTTATCTGTCTGCAAATGATTTTGATACGAAATAAAATACGGTAAAAGGCTATTTATATTTACGGAAAATTAGTATCCCGTTGGATCATTCCGGATATAAAATGGTACGTTTATTTGTAAAAACTGATCCAAACGGTATCGGTTTTCGGGATAATTATCCAAATCAGTACAATTTGTATTGCGGTCTTGGTCTCAGCGCCTGGTTATATGTATTACGAAGTGATAATTGTGATAGTTTAATAAAAAGCTCCCGTTTATCGAAAATACGGGTTTTTATTGATTTACCGAAACGAATACTGTATCGAAAATATTGCGCCGGGACCCGCGCAGGACAAACCGTACGCCGGATCGAAAAAGTCGAAACATGGAAAATGCTCGGAATATTACAATTAGGTTAGGAAGGAGTTCTCGGAAGAGTTTCGGGTTCCAAAAACGGAACAACGGTTGACGTCGGTTGGTTCCCTTTTTATAAAATAGATTTTAAATACTCGGAAAAAGATTTTAGAAATTTCATATGATTCATATAAATTCATAAATCAACATAAAAATAGTTAGGAAGATATGACAATTATCTATATTTTATTTTGGACATATAAAAATTGAAATACTCAATTAATACTATTTTTGAATATTCAAATACAAATAACACTTAACAGTTAATTCACAGAATAGATACCGAACACACATATTAATTATTTAATTAGCAAAAATAATTACACGGTATATCCCAGATATTACATCCTTCCCCCCTTAAAAGGATTCTATCCTCAGAATCTCCTAAGAAAACAAATGAGGGTACTTTTCTCTCATATCACTTTCTAATTCCCAGGTTGACTCTTTAACCTTTGGGTTTCTCCATAATACTCTTACTAACTTTACCACTTTATTTCTCAATACTTTCTCTCTCTCCTCTAGAATCTCTATCGGATTCTCTACATAAGACAAATCTGCCTGAAACTCTATTGGCTCATATTCTATTACATGCCTGGAGTCTGGATTATATTTCTTGAGCATCGATACGTGAAAAACATTGTGAATGTGCTCCATGTGCGGTGGTAACGCCAACTCGTAAGCTACTTTGCCAACACGCTTTAGGATCTCAAAAGGTCCGACATATCTTGGACTCAGCTTTCCTTTCTTTCCAAACCTCGTTAGTCCTTTCCACGGTAATACTTTCAGTAATACCAAGCTTCCTTCTTAAAATTCCATGTCTTTCCTTGACTGATCTGCATACTTCCTCTGACGATCTTGTGCGGCTATTAATCTCTTCTGGATAATTTTTACAACTTCCTTTGTCTGCTGCACCAATTCAGGTCCGAGTATTTTGTGTTCTCCTACTTCGTCCCAATATACTGGAGATCTACATTTGCGTCCATAAAGAGCTTCATAGGGTGGCATCCCAATGCTGGCGTGATAGCTGTTGTTATAAGCAAACTCTACCAGGGGTAAATACTCGTCCCAACTTCCTTTGAAATCAATAGCACAAACACGTAACATGTCCTCGATTGTCTGGATCATTCTTTCACTTTGGTCGTCCGTCTGCGGGTGATAGGCCGTACTCATATTCAATTTTGCTCCTAAACATTCTTGAAAACTCTTCCAAAATCTTGAATTAAATCTTGGATCTCGATCAGATACAATAGACACTGGAACTCCATAACGAACTACAATTTCCTTTAGGTACATATGGACTAACTTGTCGAGCAAAAATCTTTCATTTATAGGCAGAAAATGAGCTGACTTGGTAAGTCTATCCACTATAACCCAAATGGTATTATGATTAGCCCTTGTCCTTGGTAATCCAACTATAAAATCCATGGCAATGTGTTCCCACTTCCATTCTGGAATCTCCAATGGCTGTAGCAATCCGCTTGGTCTCTGATGCTCTGCTTTAACCCTCTGACAGGTATAACATTTGCTAACCCATTCCGCAATTTCCCTCTTCATGTCTGGCCACCAATAATTCTTCTTTAAATCTCTATACATCTTGGTACTTCCTGGATGGATGGAATACCTTGAATTATGTGCCTCCTGTAGAATTTCATTTTTTAACTTTGTCACCGGTAGAATCCAAATTCTAGATGAAAACCTCAGAATACCTTGGTCATCTTTCTGCGTGCATAACTCTTCCCCTACCAAACGATTTATATCTTGATCCATTACATCTTCCTGACATTTCTTTATTTTCTCTAATAATTCCGGTTGGAAAATCATACTGTATACTTTTACTTCCTCAGGCATGCAAACTCTAATCTCCAATTCCAATTTCTGAAATTCCTTATTGAAAGGCATATGTCATAGCCTACTCGTTTATTCGAGTATTTAACTCAACTCAAATAAGAATGTAATAAGTAAATAGTGGATCAATCATCAGAGAGATCTCACAAAGTAACATCTGTCAAAGAATAAAGAAACATTGTTCATCTGCAGACTTGGTGATTCACTGGAAGAAGTTCAAGAATTTGATCATGCCTCAGTGATATAAATCAAGATCGTGGATTTAATCAAGTGACAGAGATCTCGTCAGGGTATCATTTATTACAAGGATTCAATCAGAACAACAAAGTCAAGACATGAAGAAACGTCACGAAAGTTAGTCACTCATGAACCAGACAGTACATCGAGTGTCAGCATTGAAGTGGCGGAATTGATTCATAAGTCTCAGTGACTTTCAGAAGATTGTCAGAAGAATGGATGCTGCTCAGGGTTAGTATTAATTCTCTATTAATTAATTAAGTCATATAATTTAATTATGAAAATAAATTATATCTGCAAAGATTAATTTATTTGATTAATTAAATTAATTGATTAATTAATTCTGAATTAATATTAAGGTTTTTCAGAATTTTAATTGATTAAAATCTGTTTTAATTCTAAAAAGACAACTGATTGTACTAGTATGACAATCGGTATGACAATTGATTGTCATACCGAAAGTCATGCTAATTCAGTTGATTGTCTTGATAGAATTATTATTTAGATTAAAATCACTTATTAATTCAGTAAGACAATTTCATTTGAACTAATATGACAATCGGTATGACAATCAATAGTCATACCGAAAGTCTTGCTAGTTCATTTTAATTGTCTTGCTAGCTCTAAAAGATTGTCACACCGAAAGTATTATTGGACAAATGATTGTCATACCAGTTCATTTTGATCTCGGCTGTGTTGATTAAATAGAAGCAGAAGCATCCAATTAACTTACACATACAGAGAGCAATCAAATAGAAGCCAAGAACAAAAAGAGAACAAGCAGCCAAATATTTCATCTTATCTGCTAATTCAAGATTACAATTTCTAGCTTGTAAAGTTAAATCCAATCAACTAGAAATCACTCTCTTGTTCTTGTGTATCAATCTAGCGGATTAAAATCCCTAGAACTTAATCTCAAATCGCATTTAGCATTTGATCTTTTAATTACAAAAATAAAAAAAGTTCATGTCGAATTTATTCTAAATTTGTAATAATTGATTTGAGATTAATCCCTTGTAACCGATACCGTAGTTGTAACACCTTTCAAGTTTAATAAAAGTTTTATTTAACTTGAATTTTGTTTCACAAGTTTATTCCGCATTTTATTCGACTAAACGGTATTGTTTGCATTCAACCCCCCCTTCTACAAACAAATTGGGACCTAACAATTGGTATCAGAGCCTTCTGATTAACGTACAAATCTAGATCCTAGACTTTTGTGTTTCTTTCACTTCTTGAATTTTTTATTCACTCAAAAAATTTATAATGACTACACAAAAAGTTGAAACCGTTAAAATTCCACTTTTCGATAAAGAAAATTATGTTATGTGGAAGAAGAAGATGCTACTGTTTTTACAGGTTGCTAACCCCAAATATTTGCAAGTGTTGAAGAAGGGTCCAAAAATTCCTATGGTTATGGAACCAGAGGTAATAGAAAATGATGTGGTGATCACCAAAGCGAGAACTTATGTGAAGGATCCTGAGGACTTCTCTCCTGCTGAAATAGAAGAAGCTTCCCTGGATGCTAGCCTTCAATTAATCTTAGTAGATTCCCTTAATCCCCTGATGAATAGACATGTGATGAATTGTAAAGATTCCAAACATATCTGGGAAACTATTGAGATTATTAATGAAGGCACAGAGGAAGTTAGGGAGAACAAACTAGAAATCCTAACCTCTGAATATGAATATTTCAAATCAAATCCAGGAGAAGGAATCACTGAAGTGTTTGAGAGGTACAATGCATTGATCAACAACCTGAATATTAATGGTAAATACTATTCCATCAGGGAGGTCAACAAAAAGTTCCTTTTAACACTGCCAGCTCATCTCGAACATAGAATCACTGCCATAAGAGAAGCAAGAGATCTGAGTGAGATTTCTTTGGAAAGGCTCTATGGTGTGTTAAAGACTTATGAGTTGGAGCAGATTCAGCAGAAGGAAGTTTACGGGAAAGGAAGAGTGGTCAGCACGTCTACTGCTCTAGTAGCTGATGAACAACAACAACAACCACAATATCAACAACAATCTCAACAGTCAGAAAGAATGGTACAGTCTTCCAAGGTTGAAGATAATGTGATAGTAGCAGAATTTGATTCTCCTACTACAAATCAATCAGGAGATGATTATTATTCCTTGGAAGAACTGGAGCAATTGGAGGATGAGTCAATGGCCCTGATTGTCAAGAGATTCTCAAATGTCAGATTCAAAAGGAATCCCAAGTTCAAGTACAAGTCCAACTACAACAGATTCCAGAAAGGTGGATCTTCATCCTCTAACACCAGCAGTGGTGGGTATAAAACAGGGATGGTTGATCGAAGCACCATTCGATGCTTCAACTGTAATGAGTTGGGACACTTTGCCACAGAATGCAGGAAGCCAAAACAAGCTAGGAAGAACTCTTACGATTCTAATCAGAAGAGTAAATCTGAAAGTGCGTACCTGGCAAAGGGAAGAAGCTGGGATGATACTGACAGTGAAGATGAAGAAGTTGGGAATCTTGCTCTCATGGCTAGTAATGCAAGCACCTCATCGTCAAGAAAAGAGGTAAAACTTTCTGATGCTGAAATGGTTTATCATCTAAGAGGTAACTTAGATTGTGCTCGTCGTGATAATGAATTGTTAAATCAACAAATCAAAGACCTTGAGAAAGAGGTCAATGAATTAAGACTTGTGCACATTAATCAAGATAAACTTAAAGAACAAGTATCTTTTCTAGAAAATAGAGTTGACTGTTATAGACAACTCGAAACTATTCTCAAAGATAAGATCACCGGTCTTGAGGCTAAGGTTAAAGCTTACTTTAATTCTTGTTCGAAGTCCAAAGAGTTTTACAATAAGCAAGCTGTTAATCAAACACATGGAATAGGTTATGATTACAATGCTGCTATTGGAAAATTAGGCATAAACTCCCCTCCTCATGTATGTGCTAAAGGCAGGGAAGTACCACATGTGCTTAAGGGTGTTGATGAACCCCTCTATAAAGAATCAATTGCTGAACCATTTGATGAGACCTCTTTTATTATTCAAGAAGAAATCCGTGCTAAAGATAATGCTAATGGGAAAGCTGTCTCCAAGTCAAGTGTGTCAAAAGTTCCAGTCAAGGTTGTGAAAGCAACTGAGACTAACTCAGACACACATGAGTTGGATAACACAAATGCCATATCTACCATGCATAAGTTGCCTATTGTTAATCCTTCTCATAAAGCATGTGGTGTTCCTGATTGTATGTCTTGTGCTTTTAATCTGTTGTTTGCTTATTTTAATGGTAAGCATGTTTCTAATGATAAGACTACTCCTCGTCAGCATGTGAATAATAGAAAGCATGATAGGTCTAAGACTGCTAGTCCTCCTAAAGCTAGAAAGGAGACATTTGTGCCTAAGCCTAAACAGAAATTTGATAAGGCTGTTTTAAAGGTCAAATGTTCAGTCATTGAGAATGTTGAGAATAGTGAAATTAAGAATGTTGTTTTGCCTGATAAAGGCCAATTTTACAAGTATGCCGGACCCAGCCAAGCTTGGGTTCCGAAGAAGTTCTAATCCATTTGTATTGCAGGGCATTAAACAGGTACAACCGGTAGTGTGGATTCTTGACAGCGGATCATCAAGACATATGACCGGAGATAGAGCCCTGCTATCAAATATGGTTGAGAAAGCTGGCCCAGTGGTTACCTTTGGAGATAACAGCAAAGGTTTAACGGAGGGATATGGCTGTTTACAAGCTGGAAATGTTATCATTGAAAATGTATATGTTGTGCAAGGACTTGAACACAATCTGCTTAGCATTAGTCAGTTCTGTGACAACGGCTACAATGTTTTATTCGACAAGCTGAAGTGTCAGATTCTGCACAAGAAAAGTGAAAAACCCTCCTTAATGGGAATCCGGAAAGGAAATCTGTTCATAGCTGACATGAACTCTGGAAGCAATCTTGAAGTCAATTGTTTCCATGCAAAGGCATCGTCAGATGAGAGTTGGCTATGGCACAAGAGACTTTCCCATCTCAATTTCAAAACAATGAATTCTCTTGTCAAAAGAGAATTGGTAAGAGGTTTGCCTCAGCTGGAATTCTCTCCAGAAGGACTATGTGAGGCTTGCCAGAAAGGAAAGTCAAAGAAAGCAAGTCACAAAGGCACTGACACATCTTCCATAACTGGTGTTCTGCAATTATTGCACATGGATTTATTTGGTCCAGTTAATATCCTTTCTATGTCAAAGAAGTGTTACTGTCTTGTGATAGTTGATGACTATTCCAAGTATACGTGGGTTTTATTTCTTCACTCTAAGGATGAAACACCACAAGTTGTGATTGATCATATCAAGATGATTGAGTTAGATTCTAACGTCCCTGTTAGAGCAATAAGGTCAGATAATGGGACAGAATTCAAGAATACACTTCTCAATGGATTCTGTACAGACAAAGGGATTACCAGACAATTTTCAGCTCCTAGAACCCCTCAGCAAAATGGAGTGGTAGAAAGGAAGAATCGTACATTGATTGAAGCTGCAAGAACGATGTTAAATGAATCAGGTCTTCCAATGTACTTTTGGGCTGAAGCTGTCAATACTGCATGTTATACTCAGAATCGAACTCTAATCAACAAAGACTTCATGAAAACTCCTTATGAGATTTTGAATGAACAGAAACCATCTATCAAATACTTTCATGTATTTGGTGCCAGATGCTTCGTGCTCAAGGATGGAGATGATCGTCGTGGTAAGTTCGAGGCAAAGGCATATGAGGGTATTTTTGTTGGATATGGAAGAAGATCATATAGAGTGTATATCATTGATCAACACAAAGTAACTGAAAGTGTCAATGTTACATTTGATGACACTAAACTCCCTAGTATCCAAACTGAAGATCCTTCTGAGAAACTGAAGTTTGATGATACGTCAGATTCAGAATCAGAACATGGTCAAGAACCTGAGGTTGTTGCTGGTGAAGAACCTGTTAATCCTGATGATACTCAAGGTAATAGTGATGGAAACTTTGGCAACAATGGAGATACCACTGCTACTGACGGAGAATCTTCAAGTCAATATGGCAACAACTCAGGGGGAGATGCTGAAGGATCATCTAGTAGGACACAACATCACAATGAATTTTAAGGCGAATCATCAAGATCACATCTTCCAAGACAGACAGTCTGGAATAAAGCTCACCCTTTTGAGTTGATTATTGGTGATCCAGATGTTGGAGTCAGAACTAGACGTGCTACTCAAAATGAGTGTCTGTTCTCAGGATTTCTTTCTGAGATGGAACCTAAGAAAATTGAAGAAGCACTGACTGATCCAGATTGGGTGATTGCTATGCAAGATGAACTCAATCAGTTTGAAAGTCAACAAGTCTGGAAACTGGTACCTAGGCCTGTACACAAGAAAGCTGTTGGTACTAGGTGGGTATTCAGGAATAAACTAGATGAAGATGGTGTGGTTACAAGAAACAAGGCAAGACTGGTAGCTAAAGGGTATTCTCAAGCTGAAGGCATTGATTATGATGAAACCTATGCTCCAGTGGCTAGACTTGAGGCCATCAGAATATTTCTGGCATTCGCAGCATTTTCAAACTTTAAAGTTTATCAAATGGATGTCAAGAGCGCCTTTCTGAATGGAAAGCTGGATGAAGAGGTATATGTAGAGCAACCTCCTGGTTTTGAAGATCCAGATCATTTGGATTTTGTCTTCTTTCTTTTCAAGGCTATCTATGGGCTAAAACAGTCTCCAAGAAAATGGTATGACACTCTCTCTGAATTTCTTATTGAAAATAGCTTTATTAGAGGTGTCATAGACAAAACTCTCTTTTCTAAAAAAACATAAGAATGATACTATATTAGTCCAAGTCTATGTGGATGATATAATATTTGGGTCTACTAAAGATAATCTCTGTAAGAGATTTGCTAAGTTAATGCACAGCAAGTTTGAAATGAGCATGATGGGAGAGCTGAAGTTCTTTCTTGGATTACAAGTAAATCAAAGGTTAGATGGAACATTTATTTATCAATCCAAGTATCTCAAGGAACTCCTCAAAAAGTACAATCTAGAGGATTCTGCATCAGCAAGGACTCCATCAACTACAGCTGTCAAGCTTGGATCATGTGAAAACTCCATTAAGGTAGATGTCACAAGCTACAGAGGTATGATTGGCTCGTTACTCTATCTTACTGCAAGTAGACCAGATATTATGTATGCTACATGTTTATGTGCAAGGTTCCAAGCGGATCCTAGAGATATTCATCTCGTTGCTGTTAAACGAATCTTAAGATATCTTAAGGGAACACCAAATCTAGGTATTTGGTACCCTAAAGAATCTGGTTTTAACCTTGTCGGATATACAGATTCAGATTATGCAGGAAGTGTTGTTGATAGGAAAAGCACCTCAGGAAGTTGTCAATTCCTAGGAAGCAGGCTAGTCTCATGGTACAGCAAGAAACAGCAAACAGTTTCCAACTCAACGGCCGAGGCTGAATATATTGCTGCTGGAAGCTGCTGTGCTCAGATCTTGTGGATTAGGAACCAACTACGAGACTATGGCTCTGTATTGAACAAGATTCCTATTTTATGTGACAATACAAGTGCAATAGCCATCACCAACAACCCTGTGCAGCACTCGAGGACAAAGCACATTGACATCAGGTATCATTTTATTAGAGAGCACGTCATGAATGGTACTGTTGAACTATTTTTTGTTCCAACAGAAGAACAAATAGCAGATATTTTCACTAAACCACTTGACGAATCCACATTTACCAGATTAGTTGGTAAATTGGGCATGTTGAATAGTTTTAGTGATTAATTTAGTTAATATCTGGGATCTGTTCTTGAATGAATTTACAAATGAATTTTCCATAAATGAAAAATTCATTTGCAAATTTATTTTATCATTTTATCATATTTCTTGCTTATTTCTATGTAATATATATTATCTTATCTATTTTTATTTTCCCTACTTGTTAATTTAAAATACCTCAGAATATTTTATTTCCTCTAAAAATATTTTTCTATGAATTTTATTTGCTAAAATTCAATAGAAATCTATTTTTGGAATAAAAATAATAAATTCTGATATATTGTCTTTGTTTCTGTAAAACTTATAAGTTTTTATTTCAGTTTTACTATTTTGTAATATAGTTTCAGTACATATATAGTAGTCTGTTCCTTTTATTTTATTTTCTACTGCAATGACAATCGGCAAGACAATTGAATTGTCTTTCTGAAAGTCATTTCAGTATATGTTTGTATATATTTGAATATATCGGTATAGTTTATACTGGCAAGACAATCGGTATGACTATCGATTGTCTTGCCAGTTATAACCATATATATATAATTAGTTTCATTTTATTATTATACTGGTATGACAATCGGTATGACTATCAGATTGTCATACCAGTTATAATTTTAATACTTATTCTATTGTTTCTCTTTCTTTTTGCCTGGTATGACAATCGGTATGACAATCCCGGATTGTCATACCAGCTGTTATATAAAAGCGTGTGTGTGTATTGTTTTTAAACCATTTCAACAGTTCAGTTCATTTCAAAAAAATCGAACAGTTTTTCTCTCTTAATTTTCTCTCTTCTCTCTCTTCGAACTAAAACCAACAATCTGCTATTTCCTTGCTCGAGTTTTTACTCAGCAAACTAATTCATCACTTTGTGATATATACATACAAGTATATATATACAGAGGTGCTGTTGGATTTTTCTTAAATAAAAACAAAAACAATAAAAATCAGTTTGCCCCTTCAAATTCCATTTGTGTTGGTTGATTTTGAAACTTTTTTTGTTTTATTTTTATTTCTGATTTGTGTCGTTTGGCTTGTGTCATCTGGATTTGTGAGTTATAGATTTTAACGAGATACATTCCTGTCTAAATTTTTCGATTATAATTAATTTAATTCGAATTATTAAATTAATTTAATTAATTCGAATTTTCTTAATATTATTCTTAAAATTCTGAAAGTGTGTGTCTTATTATTATTTTAAAATGGCTCTCAATTTCCAACTTGTCGCGCATAATCAGGTTGGTTATTTTAATCCGGAAAAATGTGATGTTGAAAAATTTAAGCCTTGGATTAGATTTTTAAATGACCATTCGATTGTTAGCTCTGCTATTAAATCAAATGTGATTTTAAATATCGATCTTCTTAGACTGATTTGCACAACCTCTACTGTGGCCGATGATTCAAAATCTTTTTCATTCACCGTGGCAAACACACAGTATGTAGTTGATGAAACAGTCGTCAATCGTGCGCTAAATTTTCCACTTGACAATTTCTGTAATTTACCCTCTGAAAATGATATCACAAATTTTTTCAATGCTATTCACTATCAGGGGGTGATCAATTTAACCAAACTTTCTAAATCAAATTTGGTGTCTGAATGGGATATTTTCTTCGATACACTTTCCAAAGTGTTTGCCAACTGCACAAAATCCAATTTTCATAACATCACTTCCACTCTGCAGTATATTGGTCTTGCGGTTGTTTTCAATCAAAGGATCAATTTTGGCAAACTACTTTTTCCCATTCTCTTGAGACGTCTAACTTCTGCTTTACGTGATCATTCTACAAATCGTAGGGTATCATGTTACTATGCTCGTTTTCTCATGCTTATAGCAGATCATCTTCTCTCACCTGAACACAAAGCCCTTTTTGCTAACTCTGCGGTAACTGAACCCCCTCCAGTTAGCAAAAAGATTTACACTCGCCAAGACACAACCTTCAAATTCATGCAAGTTCCAGTACTTGTATCTGCTTTCATGGCCAATTATATTCCCTTACCTATTTTCAATCTTCCCGGCCATGAACAGCAACCTCAACCTCCAGTGGTTCAAGCCACCTAGACTCTTCCATTACAGGTAGTAATTCCTCACTCTCACTCTCTTCCTACTTCTGTTGAAAGACCCCCAGTGGTTGATAGGGCTGACCATGAAGTTGTAGAACCACAGCTTCAATCCCAGGTCATAGAGCCAAACACAGAGTCTCATTCTATCTCAACCTCTCCCCCACTGTCTAAAATGTTACCCAGGAGATTACTAGGAAGTAGTACATTGTTAAATATGAGTGAACCCTCAGCTCTGCCTCCTCCTAAGAAAAGAAGAACATATTCTGAGGCATCTGAAAGCCCATCCTTGTCCTCTCAACAGGACATGGACTTTGAAATGGCCAATGAACAGTTACTAGAGGCATTCTCTCAACAGGATGCATCTATTGAAATTCGCCATAGGGCCATGGCATCTTGTACTGAGTCAAGCACAATTCCATTACTCACAATGGAACCATACACTTCCCCAGATCATACTCAGGACACACAGCGAGGATTGCACGTAGAGTCGGTTACAGTGCCTGCCATAGTTACGACAGAAGAGCAGTCACATGCTTCAGAGGGAAAATCTGACTCTCCGCCATCTTTAATAGAGTCATTTTCTCCCCTCCCAGATCCAACACCTCTGGCTCCCTTATGGGATTCTCCACTCGCAGATTTATCTGGAGAAAATGGAGGGCAACTCGGTCAATCTATCCCTGAAGCAATTCAGACATCTATTCCAAAAGATTTGATAGGTTTGACTGAGGATCGGGACTCGCGAATTCCCATTGCACCACCACTGACCTCTCTTGAAGAAGCTAGGGTGATTTTTAATGCAGGTACAGAAGAACAGCAACTGGAAGACTCCTCACGAGCAATTATATTGAGAGAAACACATGCACGTGAGATGAGTGAACCAAACACGAGTGAAATTCAGGTGAGAGCACACACAGACACTGATACTGTAAACCTGTTAGCTCAGATTGCTGCCCTAAAAGAAGAACTTGCTAAAAGCCAAGCTGAAGCTCAAGCATTCAAAGCACAAGTGGTTGAACGGTCTTCTTCTTCCACCTCTGTCAACAATCAGCTTGCAATCATAAGGAATGACATCTCAGATCTAAAGACCACTGTAATACCAAAGCTCAATTCTATTCAGGACACTCCAAATTTATCAGCTGATGACATATCCAACTTCTGCTCTCTACATACAAGAATGACTTCTCTTGAAGACCTCGTTGAGATAAATCATTCACTGGACTCCTCAAGATTTCTAAAGATAGAAACGGGCATGGAACATCTCAATGAAGGGATGAAGCACTTATATTTCATGATCAAGAATTCTCATTGCCCTAATGAAGAACAAAGAGCTTATTTTGAAGGACCGTCTGGTGGAGGATCAGGCTCTGGAGGTGATAGAGGTTCCAAAGGAAAGTCAGTAGAGGATCCCTCAACTAAGGGGGAGAAGAAAGGGAGTAGTGCCAAAGGGAAGGAAAAAGATACCTCTGCTGGAGATAAAGGAAAGGCTGATGATGTCTACTACAGTGGAGAACAGGATGACTTTGATATTTTTGACATTCCCACTGAACCAGTTCAGGAAGATAAAGATGGGTTATTTGAAGCTGAAGAGGAAAGTGATTTTGGAGAATGGGAAGAGGAAGATATAGTGGATCCTAGGTTTGAGAAAGAATTTCAGAAAGAGCAGTCAGAGATGCTAAGAAAAGAAGCTGAACTCAAGAAGGTCTCTCAGATCATTGACAGGAGGAAAGACATACAAAGAACAGAAACTCTTCAAAAGCAACATCTTCATGACATTAAGGCTCAAGAAAGGAGAAGAGATGTCAGACTAAAGATTGGTGAAAAATGGGATGAAGCTAGGAGAGTACTTGATATGCCTCAGCTAAGCACTAACAATGATAGGCAGTTCTTACATCTTCTTGACAAGCTGGAAATCTCAAATCCTAACAATGACATGTACATGAATGCTATCAAGACTGAAGTCTCAAGGATCACAGCTGCTTTTGATAGATCCCTAAATGAGATGAGCATTTTTGTATATTGTCAGAGTGAAGGATCATTCAAGGTGTCACTTCATCTATTTGAGAATCGTTCTTTGTCAGAGATTTGGGTTCTTTTAAACAAAGTCAAAAGAAGCTCAGAATTGAATGAAGTTCTTCGAGAAAGGCTTAAAGAGTTTGCCAGCAGGGCTAGTCCTCAAGTGGTCAACAATCCTCATCAGGTGAGATTCTTTAAGTCTGATTGTCTTCAAATCTGTCAGCTAGATGTACAATCTCTTAAAGACTACTCAGCTAAGCATCTGGTCTGGATGGAACATCATTTGAGAACTGCTGGATATTCATCCATGTTGAAGACTCAAGCTGCTGACTTGATTCAAGCTTATTGTGAAAAGAATGTTAAAAGGTACAATCAACTCAAGAATAAGCTGAAGTCAGTTGGAGTTCAACCAGTCAGACCAGCAAGCTTCACTTCAGAAAAGGATCATGTCTTTGACAAGGAATTGCTTCAAGATTTAGAAGAAGGTGAAGTCAGAAGAGAAGACAACTGAAGTCAATTAGCTCAAAACTCAATGTAATATGATTAGAGCTTTATGAATCAAGATAGTCTAATGTAGTTATATGTTCAGGCTAGAGGAACATCTATCTTGTATTCACTTGTAAATTTCATTTGGAATCTGGAAAATGTTAAATATAATCCAGAACTTTTCTGCTATTTACTTTACATTACTGTTTATATCTTTTTCTTATTTGTTAGTTGAGTTATCCTCTAGGTATTTGTTGTTATTGTCTAACAAGCAAATAGGGGGAGATTGAAAGGCATATGTCATAGCCTACTCGTTTATTCGAGTATTTAACTCAACTCAAATAAGAATGTAATAAGTAAATAGTGGATCAATCATCAGAGAGATCTCACAAAGTAACATCTGTCAAAGAATAAAGAAACATTGTTCATCTGCAGACTTGGTGATTCACTGGAAGAAGTTCAAGAATTTGATCATGCCTCAGTGATATAAATCAAGATCGTGGATTTAATCAAGTGACAGAGATCTCGTCAGGGTATCATTTATTACAAGGATTCAATCAGAACAACAAAGTCAAGACATGAAGAAACGTCACGAAAGTTAGTCACTCATGAACCAGACAGTACATCGAGTGTCAGCATTGAAGTGGCGGAATTGATTCATAAGTCTCAGTGACTTTCAGAAGATTGTCAGAAGAATGGATGCTGCTCAGGGTTAGTATTAATTCTCTATTAATTAATTAAGTCATATAATTTAATTATGAAAATAAATTATATCTGCAAAGATTAATTTATTTGATTAATTAAATTAATTGATTAATTAATTCTGAATTAATATTAAGGTTTTTCAGAATTTTAATTGATTAAAATCTGTTTTAATTCTAAAAAGACAACTGATTGTACTAGTATGACAATCGGTATGACAATTGATTGTCATACCGAAAGTCATGCTAATTCAGTTGATTGTCTTGATAGAATTATTATTTAGATTAAAATCACTTATTAATTCAGTAAGACAATTTCATTTGAACTAATATGACAATCGGTATGACAATCAATAGTCATACCGAAAGTCTTGCTAGTTCATTTTAATTGTCTTGCTAGCTCAAAAAGATTGTCACACCGAAAGTATTATTGGACAAATGATTGTCATACCAGTTCATTTTGATCTCGGCTGTGTTGATTAAATAGAAGCAGAAGCATCCAATTAACTTACACATACAGAGAGCAATCAAATAGAAGCCAAGAACAAAAAGAGAACAAGCAGCCAAATATTTCATCTTATCTGCTAATTCAAGATTACAATTTCTAGCATGTAAAGTTAAATCCAATCAACTAGAAATCACTCTCTTGTTCTTGTGTATCAATCTAGCGGATTAAAATCCCTAGAACTTAATCTCAAATCGCATTTAGCATTTGATCTTTTAATTACAAAAATAGAAAAAGTTCATGTCGAATTTATTCTAAATTTGTAATAATTGATTTGAGATTAATCCCTTGTAACCGATACCGTAGTTGTAACACCTTTCAAGTTTAATAAAAGTTTTATTTAACTTGAATTTTGTTTCACAAGTTTATTCCGCATTTTATTCGACTAAACGGTATTGTTTGCATTCAACCCCCCCTTCTACAAACAAATTGGGACCTAACACTTATATATCTCTTCAGGTACGGACAACACATTTAACCTTTCCTTCCGACTTAACGCGTCTGCTACAACATTCACTTTACCGGGATGATAATTAATCGAGCAATCATAATCCTTGATCAACTCTAACCATCTCCTTTGCCTCATGTTAAGTTCCTTCTGGATAAATATATACTTCAAACTTTTGTGATCCGTATAAATTTCACATTTCTCTCCATACAGATAATGTCTCCAAATCTTCAAAGCAGACACTATGGCTGCTAGTTCCAAATCATGAGTAGGATACTTTTGTTCGTGTGGTTTCAATTGCCTTGACGCATACGCAATCACCTTGTCGTGTTGCATAAGAACACATCCTAATCCCTTGTAAGAAGCATCACTGATAGGGATAAATAAATCCTGATTGTATAATTAAATATTGTAAGGTGTGGGCTGCTAGGCCCAATAAGAAGATGTATGACATTCAGACCAAGAAGGTCAACACATTGATCAGGTCTGATGGACCAGATCAGGCCTGATGGAACAAAGAAGGCCCAAAAACCCTGATTATTTATTAATTTCATAATTAATAAATAAAGGAGAAAAACAACTATTAAGATAAGTCCTAGTGGGGATATAAATCCTTGTAGATTGGCCTCAAGGGGACCTAAAAGGATAAGGAATCAGTTTCCTACTATCTAGGACTTCAAAGTCCATTCTAATTATGAGACTTGCCCACCAAGTCTCCTATACCAAGTCCAATTCAAGGACTCTCAACATCTATATAAGGGGTCTCGCCCCACAAATCAGAACTACGTTTTTTGGCTTGATTCTCTAATTCACAGAGATACGTAGGCATCTCGTAAAGGCAGAATTAAGCTACGAAACACGAGAGCAGCCATTAAAGGCCTTGAGTTCCCGAATCTTAGTAATAAATACAGCAAATAATAACCTTAGTTTTTTATCCATAATATTTGGCGCCGTCTGTGGGAAGTGAACAACAACCATGGCGAGAACACGGAGAACAACTAGCGCTCTGGAGGAGGGAACACCGTCAGGGACAACTCAGGTGATTTCGTCAATCGTGGAGATTCCTCCCCACTCAACTTATGCATCTACTCAAGCGGAAACCCAGATAGGGGCAACTCAACCTCAGCCACAAGGGACGACTCCCCCGACTATTCAAGGTACGAATCCTCAAGTTCAACAAGTACATATACCTGTGAATTCTCGACCCGTCGGGTATGAATATTCAACTGTTGTTACTACTAACCCCCCTTATGGGATGCCCCTTTACCCCGAGGTTGGAGGAAGTGGATATGCTGGGCGAAGTGAAGCACGAGGGCAATCGCCCCCTTATATACGAGGTTTGGCTCCTATCCCCGAGGATCGGGAATTTTCTGGTCCTTACACTGAGAGAGATTCCGAATCTTCGGATGATGAAGTGGCCCCAAGAAGGAGACGTCCAGGCAAGGAGCCGATGGCCGATGGAAGGCAACGCCCTCGAAGCACCCAAGGGGCGAATCCCCAGGAAGTGCAGGAAAGGATAAGGGCTCATGAGGCTGAGATCCAAAGGCTGAGGCGTGATTTGGAAGCTCACCAGGCCACCAGACCCCAGATACCTCCTAGGGGGAGAAATCCTCCTCCTGTAATAGACCTGGATTGTCCGGTACGAAGAAGGGCTGTCTTCTCAAGAACTGATCCAAGCAATCTCCTTCCCCTTGGAGATCCTGATGATCCAACTCCACCCTTCACAGAAGAAATAATGAATGCCCATATCTCAAGGAAATTCAAGATGCCCACTATCAAAGCCTATGATGGCACCGGAGACCCCGCTAACCATGTCAGGACATTCTCTAATGCACTGCTGCTGCAACCCGTGAATGACGCTATTAAGTGCCGGGCCTTCCCTCAAACCCTGTCGGGTATGGCTCAAAGATGGTACAGTCGCTTACCCCCAAACTCTATTGGATCGTTCAGAGAGTTAAGTCAGGCTTTTATTAAGCAATTCATCAGCGGGAGAGTCCATGAGAAAAGTTCAGCATCTCTTATGAGTATTGTGCAAGGAGCTAAGGAATCCTTGAGAGATTACCTGAATCGTTTCATAAAAGAGGCTTTAAAAGTCCCGGACCTTGATGATAAGGTAGCCATGATAGCACTGTAACAAGTAACTAGGGACGAGTTTTTCAAGATGTCCTTGGCCAAACGTCCCCCTGAAAGCATGTTACAGCTCCAAGAGAGGGCAGGGAAGTATATCAAGGTTGAAGAAAGTATGAGGAAGACCGTAATAAGTAATGAGCCCACTGGAGGCAAGAAGCAGAAAACTGATCTAGAATATATTGCAAAGGACAAATATCCTAGAACCGAACAAAACCCTGATTCAACCCCCAAGAAGGGAGGACCTGGGCAAAAGTTCACTGAATACGCTAAGCTGAATGCTCCTAGAAGTCAAATTTTGATGGAGATTGAGAAAGATAGAGATATTCGCTGGCCTAAGCCCTTGAAGGCTGATCCCGCCAAGCTAGATAAGAGCAAGTATTGCAGGTTTCACAAGGATGTTGGTCATGACACCGATGAGTGTAGGCAATTGAAAGATGAAATTGAGTTTTTGATTCGAAAAGGAAGATTGAACAAGTATACTGGAGATGAAGGGGACAGAAATAATAGTGGAAGGAAGAATTTTGAAGATCATAGGAGGGACTGTTAGGTCACACACACACTGTAGAGGGGGTGAATACAGTGTATAGTACACTCAAATCGAACTTTAAGAACTTAAGTAACAGAAAACAAACTTTATTGAAACAATAAACTCTGTTACAGTATGGAACTGTTACCTCTCAGTGATGAACAAATATCACGAGAGCTGCTAGGGTTACAATGAATAATCTTCTCTAATAATGATAACACTTATAGTGTAAACCCTATATCTGTGTTTATATACTACACAGTTACAAGATAATCACTAATTGATATGGAATATAATTCTGCTTCCTAAAATATATCAATCAGATATCTTTTCTTCCAAGTATTCCATTCTTCACAAAATTCCTTCTTCATGCATATCTCTTCTTATGTTTATCTTGATCTTCTTTCCTTTAATCAGCTACTGTCCTTATCTGATTGTCCTTCAGCACTTAAGTTCTGATATCTATCTTCTGATGATTATCTCCTGATAACATACGTACTGATATCCTTAAGTCTTGACTTCCAGTATAAGTACTGATCAACAGTTAAGTACTGATTTATCCTGTTTAAATAAGATCTGAAAGCTAAACATAAAACATATTAGCCATGACATTATCAAATATATCTAACAATCTCCCCCAACTTGTAAATTAAAATAATATACAAGTTTAACAGATATTTGATGATGTCAAAAATATTAAGTACAAATGCATGAGAATTAGACTAGATAACTACAACTTACAGTCCTTAAAGCTTTTACCAATTTCAACTTCTGATAACAACTTCAGTCTGTATAAATATCAGAATTTAAGCAGTTGTAGATCTTCGACTTGGCTTCATCATTTTCTGATCTCTCTGATGTCAGGAGTTGTACTGAGATAGTTCTTCAACAAACATTTCTCAGCATATCTGAGTTCATCAATCATTCTCCTTTTGACATTTTTAAGCTCTGCAGTATCTTCACCAGTTTGAAAGATTGCAGCTCTGAGATCATTGATCTTTGCTTTTCTCAACTCCTGATCTAGTCTTATGACATAAGCTTTGTCAGACTCCAGATTGAATTCAAGTCCCTTAATACCAAGATATGTTCTGATCTGTGCAGTATTAGGCTTCATATCAACAATATCACCATTGTGATTTCTGTACTTTGGAACATATTTGCTGTCAGACTTAATAGAATAAAGCCTTTTCTGTCTCTGAATCTGTTCTTTTAAGTAGTTTGCAGCAGTCTCTGTTATTCTGTCATCCACTTGAAGTAAGAAAAGTACATGCTCCAATTCTTCAAAATACTTCAATGGAATGGCATTTTGTCTTATATGATAAACCCTACCATCTGTCATGAAATACAACATGATGTATTCTTTCAAGTAGGTATGGTAAACCATCTGTACAGATTCCAGTTGATTCAATCTCTCAGGAGTTGCTCCAATACCTGGTTCACTCAAGGAAGTTGGATCATTGGTAGTGTTGTGTACTCTTCTTTCATCAGCACTTCCCAATCCAGTTTTATCTCTAGCTTCCTTTCCAGTAAATACTCTTGCTTCAAAACCACTTGCAGTAGTCTTCAAAGATTGAGTCTGTTTTGCTTTAGTGAATCCTGGTAGGAGTGTCTTTGATCTATTTTCTGATATCAAGTTAACTTGAGCTCTGTCAGAGGTTACTTGCTTCTTCTGAATATCAGAACTTACAATTTCTTGACTCTGAACAACTTGAGCCATGTCAGAGGTTGTTTTAAGAACTTTTCTTGAAGTCAGAGCAAGATCAACTTTTTTATCAGTAATTTCTTCTTCCTCAGGAGGTACATAAACCTTGATAGGTTCACCAACCTTTTCTTTACCCTTGGATCTTGGATCTATCTGTGGTTGTGATCTAGCCAACGTTGCTTCAGTATGTGTCCTTTCTTTGATCACAATGCCTTTGAGTTTTGGAAGTGACTTTTTACCAGAAGCTTCAGATTTAGATGTGACTTTCTCTGATTTAAGTTTGGCTTCTTCTTCCTTTAAACTTTCCAAGTCCATTCCTGTATTTTCTTGAAGAAATAACTGTCTTGACATTTCCTCATCAAGATCTAGAAGTTCATCAGAACTTATCCTTTTACCAGCAGCAGAACTTATTCTTTTCCCAGTATCAGAACTTGTCCTGTGACTAGCTTGTCTTGATGTAAACCTTCTACCTTGACTATGACCGCTACCCATTCCAGAGTATCCTTGATCATCATTTCCATCATCCTTTCCTTGTAGTGTCTTGTTAGTGTTGCATTTGGACTTAATTACCTTCTCCCCCTTTTTGGCATCAGCAGGTAATAAAAGAGAGATAAGTAATTCCACTGAGGATTGGATTTCAGTAAGTTGCGATTGCTGAGAAGCTTGATTTGTCAGAATGTCATCAATCTGAGCTTGTTGTTTCTCTTGAGTTTTCTCAATATAAGCAATCCTGTCAATGGTAGGTTGAAAGAACTTTTTCTTATCAATTTTCCAAACTTGTTCTTGTTTGATAAAGTTCTCCTGAATCTTGTGTAGCTCTGCATGAGTAGTTGAATGAAGACCTTGTAGATGTTTAATACTCAATGCAGTGACTCTAAGTTGGGTTTTTAAATCATCAGAATTTAACATTTCATCAGCTTTAGTCAAGTGCTCAGCAAGATGTATTACAGTTGGAACACATGAAACTGAGTTCCATTCCTTAGTCCACTCCTGACCTGCAGGAGTTTCACTCCAAGGTACTGGTGTAGCCCTGGTAACAAACTTCTCCACCAGTTCAGACTTAGGAAGAGTCTGTTGAGGAGTATGTCCAGAAGGACCTGCTTCATCAGCATCTACAGTTGGAGCAGCATCACCAGTATCTCCAGCATTTGCAGCATCAGAACTTAAAGAATCAGTATCTTCTGATAAGACAACAGTGTGAGTAGCAATGGAGGCTTCAGCATCCTCTAATTGCTGATCTGATACTAAGTTCTGATCAACAGCCATATCATGATGCTCACCTAAAGTCTGATCATCAGCATCTTGATGCAGAGAAGGTGTTGTTGATAACTCTGGAGTTTGAACAGCATCAGTAACAGGTGTTGTAGAAGGATTATTTGCTGTTGGAGCTTCTAAGAGAAATACTTCAGACACAACCAAGTGTTGAACATCAATATCAGCACTTGTGCCTGGATCAACAAGAGACACAGATGGTGAGTTAGCCTTGTCAGATACAGTTTCCTGAGATGGAGTTGATGGAGAAGAAGTGACTGGAGCAAATTCCTTGTCTTGTGAGATCAGAGATTCCTGATCCCTTTCCTTAGCTGCTTCCTCTTCATCATCTGAAACTGGCCTTTGTGCCCTCTGTTTCTTGTACTTCCTTGTTGATTTGGATTCCTTGGGAGTTTCAGGAACTATCATTCGTCTAAGCCTCTTGAGAAGCCTAGAACCCCCAATTTCAGAATCCTTCTGATAAACTTCTTTCTCAGCTTCAGAAACAACAGGTTCTCTAGAAGAAACATGTTCCTCAGAATCAGATTCATCTCTCAATACAATCCTCCTTCTCTTTTGAGATGTTTGAGGAATAGTTTTTGTCCTCTTTGGCTTGGAGGATGAGGGTTGAACAGTCTGTGAAGTAGAGAGATAGGATTTGAGATAAGTCCTGAGGGTAGGTTGAGTAGAATGAGTGGTAGGTACTGAGGATGATGGTTTTTGGGTGTTTGTGGTTGGTTGGACATCAAAGTAAACAGATCTATAAGTATCAGGATCAGCATTTACTAGGATCTGTTTTACAGACTGAGGAATCTGTAATGGTCTAACCACTTTTTTCTTAGTATCAGCATTTACCAGATCATTAAAATATCGTTTTGCAACTCTAAAAGGTGGGGTTGAGGAACTGACTAATTGAGGTTCATCAGTACAAAAAGTATATAGAAGTTGACAGAATCTAGCAAAATAGACAATATTTCTATTCTCTATCATCCTATCCCCAATAAAACCAATTATTCCAGTTGCAAAATCAAAATGAGTTTGATGAATAATAGCATACCCTATGTGCTGACTCAGAATTGGGATATCATCAAAATTCGAACATTTGTTCCCAAAAGCTTTGGTGATGCAGTCAAAGAAGAAACTCCATTCTCTTCTGATATTAGCCCTTTTTAACTGCCCAAGCTTTGCCAAACTCTTTTCATATCCCAAATCAGCCATTAACTCCTGAAGTGCTGATTCCTCTGGAGTTGAAAAAGTATAATTTTCTGGGAGATGTAGAGCTTTGTGTATTGTACCAGGAGTGACTACATAAGATGAATCACCCACTTCAAAAACAATACTGGGAGTGCCATGTTTACCACAATCATCAAAGTGCCCAGTCCGCCAAAACGTCAGAACTTGTTGACTCGAAAAGACTTCAGGCTGTGTTAATGCGTACCCAATCTCACTATGTGCAAGAAGATCTTGCACAAAATGCAATTCAGATGGAGCTTCAGCATGATCAAGAATTGCAGCATAGTTGTTTGGAACAAACTTAGATCCATCAATGATTAAATCCTTTGGTGCCATGTGAAAAAAATAATTAGATTCAAGTATGCCTGTTAGGTGTATGAGATAATGTCTGTATGAAAAACCAACGTGAGAAAGAAAGAGAAAGAGAGTAAAAGTAAGGAGAGAGATAAAATATAAAGAAAATAAAAGATTAAAGAAATCTTCTCTCTGTTGTACTTATACTCTGAAAAAAATGTTACTGTTGGACACCTGTCAGACACGCAGTAATAACGGACAGTTACTGGGCTCGAGAAAACAGGAATCATTACTTACCCAGTTGCCTAGTTTCAAGGAAAAACCGTTCCATTTATCAAGAGAAACAGTTTTAATTCAAAATTTAAACCGTTAGCACTGATTGAATTATTTTTCACTGCATCATTGATATTCTGAAAATACATCACATGAAAATGACCAAGATAAATTAGATAAGTAAGTGCTGAAAATGAATCAGAACTTAATATAAAACAAAATTTTATAAGGTCATCAGAATATCAATCAGGATTTATCAACACAAGATAAAATAAGTCAAAGACAAAATCTTGAAGTAAAAACAACTTTCATTAATATATCAAGACAATACATTTATGAAATGGAAATTACATCAATACTTATACAAGATTTTCCCTATGCTTCTAATCCTAACATCAACAGCCTTAGTCCTAGCTAAGAAGCCTGACAAAGCTGATGATGAAGAAAAACAGGAAGAAGACGAGATTAAGTCATCTTCTTCTTCCTACTCTCGACAAACAAAATGGCGAGTCGGATGATTCGCTCTTGCTGGCGGAGAGCTTCCAGCCTTTCCTCCTCCAATCGCTCCAGATGGAGATGGTAGTCCATATAGAAGAACATAAGGTGTGTCAGTACCTCCTGTGGGACAGAGTCCCATATCTCCTCAGGAATGGCTGTGACATGCCATTCCTGCTGCCACTCGGCATAACTTAGCTCCATATTGAAGGTTTGGTAGTTCAAAAACATGTTGTATCTGACCATTGTGTTTTTGAAAGAAGAAGTATGAAGATAAGTGTGTGAGAAGAATTTGATGGAAAGACTGATGTGAAGTGGCTGCTTATATAGGCAAGAGAATGCCAGGAGACGCAAAGAAATTTAATGCTGATAGGTAGAATTAAGTCTACCTCTTCTCCCTAGACTTAACATTCATTGGAAAGAGGAATCATGGTTTAAAACGCACAAGAAACAAGAAACAGTGGACTGTTCAAGGACGAATACCATTAATCCTAATCATAGTGACTATTAATCTTCCACTTCAACATATTCTAGTTCGAACTGAGACTGTTACCAAATTTTATTCACAGATAAGCCAAGTAAAGGATTAGACTGAGAAATCAGAACTTAGACCTATACCAGAACTTAACAGTCATCAGAACATAATTTCTTAACTCGAAAAAGGAATGCCCATCTTAGTAAATCTTCATACAAGTTCTGAGTTATAGACTTCAGAACTTAATCATCAGAACGTGTAACTAGAACTTGTCCTCAGAATTTATGCAATAATGACACAATGACTGTTTATCTAAAATAACATAGACCACCACAGAAATTTTCATCATTCAGATGGAGTGATTAGTGTGTGCATTAAGCTAAATAACAGACAAAGAGTAAAGTCTGATTCACTTCAGTACATCTTAGAAATAAGGCATAACTAAAATTTTGCTAAAGAGCTGTCATTGTCCTGAAACCTACTGATGAATGAGTTCATGCTTGAGTCCACCTCAACTATTTTGTGCTAATTTTATGCATCTTTTGAAATTCTATTTTACAGTGGCTTCTCAGTGTAAGTGAGTCACGACTGTTTATCAGAATTTATGCTATTATCAGAGTATTTCTCCAGTAATCATAGAGTGTGAAAAGTCACCAAGAAAATATTTTTCTTTTCTAATGCATATTTACTTAATACCAGCAATGCACTTGGGTCGTCCCTTCCACATTTTTACTCTAGATCTCAAAGGAGTACCTAATTTTATTCTTTGATCTTTTTGCTTTTTCTTTTGATAAGTGAGGTTTATCAGCACTTAGTACATTCAGCAGTTTTACTAGTATCAGAACTTAACAGATGAGTAGCATTATTCTAATTTGTGACTTAGTAATAAGATATACAAAGTAAACTTAACTAAGCTCAATTATCAGAATTTGCTAGTGTCATAAGATTTCCACTGAAATAATTACTTCTTACATGGAATCATTTGTTTATTGAAGACTACTAGGTTAGTATCTAGCACAGTTATCCTCATAGGATTGAATAGGTACTAGAACAGACATATCACTTATCAGAGTTTAGAAACATATATCAGACAACAGTCAGTACTTAAAGACATTTATCAATTAAGCACAGAATACACAATGAGATTAATTCTGTAAATACTGAGCATAAAGTCTGATAACACAGAACAAGACTAAGCAAATTTAGAGAAAGAACCTGAAACCATTCCAAGTTCATTTACTAATCTTGTAAAAGTAGCTTCACACAGTGGTTTTGTGAAGATATCTGCTAGTTGTTGATCTGTGGGAACAAAATGCAATTCCACTGTACCTTTATCCACATGTTCCCTAATGAAGTGGTACCTGATGCTGATGTGCTTTGTCATTGAGTGTTGAACTGGATTACCTGTCATAGCAATAGCACTTTGATTATCACAGTAAATAGGGATTTTGAAATATGTTAACCCATAATCCAGTAACTGATTCTTCATCCAAAGAATCTGTGCACAACAGCTTCCTGCAGCAATATACTCTGCTTCTGCAGTTGATGTGGAAATTGACTTTTGTTTCTTGCTGTACCAAGAAACCAATCTGCCTCCAAGAAATTGGCAGCTTCCACTTGTGCTTTTCCTGTCAATTTTGCAACCTGCAAAATCTGCATCTGACTAACCTATTAGTTTAAAATCTGATTCTCTAGGATACCATAATCCCAGAGCAGCTGTTCCTTTAAGATACTTAAAGATTCTTTTTACAGCTGTTAAGTGAGGTTCTCTTGGATCTGCTTGAAATCTTGCACAAAGACAGGTAGCATACATGATATCAGGTCTACTAGCAGTTAGATAGAGTAGAGAGCCAATCATACCTCTATAGTCAGTAATATCTACTGATTTACCGGTATCCTTATCCAGTTTTGTTGTAGTGGCCATTGGAGTGGATGCACTTGAACAATCTTGCATTCCAAATTTCTTCAGCAAGTTTCTGGTGTACTTGGTTTGACAAATAAAAGTGCCTTCCTCATTCTGCTTGACTTGAAGGCCCAGAAAATAGCTAAGTTCCCCCATCATACTCATCTGATATCTTGACTGCATTAGCTTGGCAAACTTTTTGCAAAGTTTGTCATTTGTAGATCCAAAAATGATATCATCAACATAAATCTGGACCAGAAGTAAGTCCTTTCCATGGTTGAGGTAGAACAGTGTTTTGTCTATTGTCCCTCTGTTGAATCCACTTTCCAGAAGAAACTGAGCTAAAGTCTCATACCATGCTCTAGGAGCTTGCTTAAGTCCATAAAGTGCTTTGTCAAGCCTGTAGACATAATCTGGATGTTTGGTATCTACAAAACCTGGAGGTTGTTCAACATATACCTCCTCCTCCAATTCTCCATTGAGAAAAGCACTTTTCACATCCATTTGAAAGACAGTAAACTTTTTGTGAGCAGCATAAGCCAAGAATATCCTTATGGCTTCTAACCTAGCAACTGGTGCAAATGTTTCATCATAATCAATTCCCTCTTATTGAGAATATCCTTTTGCAACCAGCCTTGCCTTATTCCTTGTAATTATGCCATCACTGTCAGTTTTGTTTCTGAATACCCACTTTGTACCAACAACAGATCTATTCTTTGGTCTTGGCACTAGGGTCCAGACTTTGTTTCTTTCAAATTCATTCAACTCTTCCTGCATTGCTTGCACCCAATCAGCATCTTGAAGAGATTCTTCAACTTTCTTTGGCTCAGTCTGAGAGAGAAAAGAATTGTAGAGACATTCATTTGAAGTACCTGTTCTAGTTCTGACACCTGCATCAGGATTTCCAATTATCAAATCAGGTGTATGTGATTTTGTCCACTTCCTTGCAGATGGAAGGTTTTCTCTAGAACTGGATGCTCCCCCATGATCCATTCTATCTTCATTTTCTGATGCTCCCCCTGAAACTATGCTCTCTGAGTTGGATTCTTCAGTATTTAGATTTTCAGCACTATCAGAACTTGGCTTATCAGAACTTGACGAATCAGAACTTGAAGAGCCAGATGTATGTTCTGATGTTTCTTGAGCTGTGGTAGGATCTTGAGTATGCTCCCCCTGCATAGGTGCATCTTCCCTTGGCGTAGCCACCACAGTTTCAATAACATCAGAGTTGCATTTTGAGTAAAACAAGCAGTCTGCACAGCTTCAGCCCAGAAATAGGTTGGAAGCTTTGCTTCTTCAAGCATTGTACGTGCAGCTTCAATGAGAGTTCTATTCTTCCTTTCAACAACTCCATTTTGCTGTGGAGTTCCAGGAGCAGAAAATTCCTGCTTTATTCCATGGCTTTTGCAGAACTCTTCCATTATCAAATTCTTGAACTCAGTGCCATTATCACTCCTTAAAATTTTCACAGAATCTTTGACCATTTTATCCAGCTGTTTGACATGATCAATCAAGATAGATGCAGTTTCACTTTTTGTGTGCAAGAAATACACCCAAGTGTATCTGGTGAACTCATCCACTATGACCAACGCATACTTCTTCTTTACAATAGACATGACATTTACTGGACCAAATAAATCAACATGTAGTAGATGATAAGGCTCAAGAATTGATGATTCAGTCTTGCTCTTGAATGAAGATTTTCTTTGTTTGGCCTTCTGACAGGAATCACAAAGACCATCAGGAGCAAATACTGACTTTGGCAGTCCTCTCACAAGATGTTTCTTGACCAGTTCATTTATATTATTGAAATTTAAATGAGAGAGTTTCTTATGCCAGTTCCAGCTTTCTTCAATTGATGCTCTACTCATTAGACAGATTGCAGAACCATCAGTACTTGTTGAAAGCTTAGCTTCATAAATGTTACCACGCCTGTATCCTTTCAGAACAACTTTGCCTTTAGATTTACTCACAATTTCACAGTGTTCTTCAAAGAAATCAACATGATAACCTCTGTCACAGATTTGACTTATACTCAGTAGGTTGTGTTTAAGTCCTGAGACTAGAGCTACTTGTTTAATTATGACATTTCCAAGATTGATATTGCCATATCTCAATGTTTTTCCAATGTTGCCATCTCCATAAGAAACACTTGGGCCAGCTTTCTCCACAAAGTCTGATAGCAGGGCCTTATTTCCAGTCATATGTCCTAAACATCCACTGTCCAGAACTAGAATATTTTTCCAGTTGCCCTGCAATCACAAAGACCACTAATTATTAGTTTTCAGGACCCAGACTTGCTTGGATCCTTTGGCCTTATTAAGTTTGTTAACATTTGCAGCGGATTTAGCATCAGAGTTTATGTTAACATTTTTCTTATCAGAACTTACACTATCAGACTTTGAATCAGAATTTACACTAGAAGGAACAATGGAAACTTTCTTCAAAGAAGGTTTTATTTGATAATAATCATAGTACAAACTATGATATTCCTTACAAGTATAAATGGAATGCCATAAACTACCACAATGAAAACAAGGATTTTATGGTTTGTATCTAACAGACTGACTCTTAACTCCTGATTTTGAAGGAAAGGAGTTAATATTCTTATTCTTCCTGCAAAAAGAAGCCAGATGGTTAGAACTTCCACAGTTATGACATGTTTTCCTAGGAGCATCAGGAACAGGTTTATAATCATTGCTTTTATTCACACCTTCCTTTCCATTCCTATTTTTCCTAGGTGATTTTACCTTGTTTGCATTCTTGATATCTTTCAGCTTATGCTTAAGCTGCTTCTTTGTCATTAAGCCTATGTTCACTTCAGCTGTCTTTTCCTGTTTTAGTTTGTCAGAAGTTGATTCCTTTGTAACTTCTGATTTTTCATTTTCAGACTTTACAGTTACAAACTTAACAGGTTTTAACTTTGGCTTTTGCTTACCAACAGACTTAATTTCTTCAGTTCCTTTATCTTTCTTATCTTCTACATAACCTAAGCCCTCTTTCCAGTTTCCACTACTTAGAAAATTTTGAGTTATTTTGCCAGAGTTAGTCCAAGTCCTGATAATCTCTCTTTCCTTTTCTAACTCAGTTTTTAGAGATTCATTTAATTTTAGCACTTCATTCCTAACATAAAAAGCATCATCTCTATCCTTTTGAGTTTGATGGAACATGACTAACTCTTTTTCTAAGAAATCATTCCTTTTCTTAAATGCAAGATTTTCAGAAGTTAATCTTTCACATGTTAAAGTTTGATCTCTATAGCTAACAAACATGGTTTTAAGATATCTTCTCAACTCATTAATATCATCAGTATGAAAAGCATAAGTAGTCTGAGGTACCTTTGTTTCAGCAGCTTCAGAACTGCTCTCAGCACTTTCTTTATCAACATTTGCCATCAATGTATAGTTTTCCTCACTTTCAGAGTCTGAGGTGTCTGTCCAGCTTTTCTGCTTTGTGACAAGAGCCTTGCCTTTGTCACCCTTTACCTTCTTGCAGTCAGGAGATATGTGGCCTTTCTCACCACAGTTATAGCATTTAACATTGGTGTAATCTCCTCTGTCAGACTTTCCTCCTCTGCCTTCAGATCTTCTGAAATTCTTCTTATCAGAACTTATGCCTTTCCTGGAAAACTTCTTTCCCTTCCTGAACTTCCTGTATGCAATCTTTGTGATTCCTTTCACCATAAGAGCACACAGCTTCATCATCTCCTCATCAGCATCAGTCTCAGGAAAGCTTTCAGAATCTGAGTCATCATCACTCTCAGAACTTGATGACTCAGTATCAGACTTTATGAAAAGAGCTTTACCCTTGTCTTTCTTTGAGGAAGCTGCTTTGGGGAATTCTTCTTCAGCCTTAAGAGCAATTGTCCTTGACTTTCCTCCTTTCCTCTTGCTTCTTTGTTCCATCTCCAGCTCATGAGTCTTGAGCATTCCATAGATTTCGTCAAGAGTTGTTTCATCAAGATTGTAGTTGTCTCTTATTGTCGTTGCCTTCAAATCCCAGCATTCAGGAAGAGCTAACAGGAACTTAATGTTTGAATCTTCAATATCATACTCTTTATCAACCAATGACAAATCATTCAAAAGTTTGACAAATCTATCATATAAATCATTCAATGACTCATTAGTCTTTGAGTCAAAGTGTTCATACTCTTGAGTGAGTATTGTCTTCCTGTTCATCTTAATTGTGTCAGTTCCCTGACACCTTGTTTCCAGAGCATCCCATATCTCCTTAGCAGTCTTGCAGTTGATTACCCTGTTTGACATTACATTATCAATGGCACTATGCAGTAAGTGTCATACCTTAGCATCCTTAGCAATTGATGCTATGTCTTCAGCAGTATAATCACTCTTCTCCTTTGGTACGGTCTTTGCTGCTTCACCTGCAACTGCAACAACGAGTTTGGTTGGTTTGTGAGGGCCTTCCTTGATTCTATCAAGGTATTCTGGATCTGTTGCTTCCAGGAACATGGTCATTCTTACCTTCCATATGGGATATTCAGATGGTCTCAGTATGGGAACTCTGATGGTCTCATACCGACTCTGAATTTGTGTCTTTGGTGGTTCCTTAGTTTTGGTAGGCTTAGTTGGAGTTTCTGTGTCCGACATGATTGTGTTTGGATCTTTAACTGTATGTATGTTAACAGATTGGCTCTGATACCAATTGTTAGGTCACACACACACTGTAGAGGGGGTGAATACAGTGTATAGTACACTCAAATCGAACTTTAAGAACTTAAGTAACAGAAAACAAACTTTATTGAAACAATAAACTCTGTTACAGTATGGAACTATTACCTCTCAGTGATGAACAAATATCACAAGAGCTGCTAGGGTTACAATGAATAATCTTCTCTAATAATGATAACACTTATAGTGTAAACCCTATATCTGTGTTTATATACTACACAGTTACAAGATAATCACTAATTGATATGGAATATAATTCTGCTTCCTAAAATATATCAATCAGATATCTTTTCTTCCAAGTATTCCATTCTTCACGAAATTCCTTCTTCATGCATATCTCTTCTTATGTTTATCTTGATCTTCTTTCCTTTAATCAGCTACTGTCCTTATCTGATTGTCCTTCAGCACTTAAGTTTCGATATCTATCTTCTGATGATTATCTCCTGATAACATACGTACTGATATCCTTAAGTCCTGACTTCCAGTATAAGTACTGATCAACAGTTAAGTACTGATTTATCCTGTTTAAATAAGATCTGAAAGCTAAACATAAAACATATTAGCCATGACATTATCAAATATATCTAACAGGGACCAAGACGATCAGGGGCGGAATCCCCAACCTAGAGGGCCGGTTATAAATGCAATTTTTGGAGGACCACGATGCCCTCGAGGACCTGTGATAAACACGATCTTTGGAGGTCCGACTGCTGCTGGATTGTCCAAAAATTCAAGAAAGGCATATACTAGAGAGGTTATGCATATTGTTGGAGAAGCCCCGAAGAGGGCCAGGACATAAGTAACATTGGCTTTTGATGATTCTGACCTAGAGGGCGTAAAGTTTCCTCATGACGACCCGTTGGTCATAACACCAATAATAGGAAATAGCCCGGTTAAGAGGGTTCTTGTGGATAATGGTGCTTCTGTGGATATATTGCTCCACGACGCCTTTCTAAGGATGGGGTATAACGATTCCCAGTTGACACCAACCGACATGCCGATATATGGATTTGCTGGAGTAGAATGTCCTGTGGAAGGAATAATCAAACTGCCAACCACCATAGGTACGGAACCAAGACAAGCAACGTAGATGTTGGATTTCGTGGTAGTAAAGGCTAGTTCTACTTATAATGCTATCATGGGGAGAACAGGGATACATGCCTTTAAGGCAGTCCCCTCTTCCTACCATTCAGTTATGAAGTTTCCCACCCGAAACGGGATTGGAGAAGAGAAAGGAGATCAAAAAATGGCTAGAAGCTGTTATGTGGCCTCTTTGAGGGCAGATGGAGTCGGGGGGCAGGTTCTTCCTATTGAAGATATGGATGTCCGAGAAAATGACGAGAAGAAAGGAAAGCCAGTAGAAGACTTGGTTTCGGTTCCTTTAGACCCCGAGAATCCTGAGAGGATGACTTTCATTGAAGCCATACTAGAGGAGCCCCTTAGAGGGAAGTTGGTGAAATTTTTACAAGAAAATAGTGATGTATTTGCATGGTCAGCAGCTGATATGCCAGGCATAGACCCGGAGTTGATTACTCACAAGCTAAATATGGATCCAAGCCGGAAGACAGTGAAACAAAAGAAAAGAAATTTTGCCACGGAAAGACAAGAGGCTATAAAACAGGAAGTAGAGAAGCTCCTAGAGGCTGGTTTCATTGAGGAGATTCAATTTCCGGAGTGGTTAGCAAACCCTGTAATGGTGAAGAAGGCTAATAGAAAGTGGAGGATGTGTATAGACTTCACTGATCTAAATGATGCATGCCCTAAAGACTGTTTTCCATTGCCAAGGATTGATACTTTGATTGATGCCACTGTTGGGCATGAGATGCTGAGTTTCATGGATGGATTTAGCGGATATAATCAGATTAAGATGCACAAGGATGACATTCCAAAGGTATCATTTATCACTGACTTTGGTGTTTATTGTTATCTTGTTATGGCATTTGGTCTTAAGAATGCAGGAGCCACCTATCAAAGGTTGGTAAATAAAATTTTTAAGGATCTTATTGGTAAGACTATGGAAGTCTATGTTGATGACATGTTAGTCAAGAGTCTAGTAAAGACTGATCATATAACCCACTTGAGGGAAGCTTTTGAGATCCTGAGGTACCACAAGATGATGTTGAATCCTACGAAGTGCGCTTTCGGAGTAGGATCTGGAAATTTTTTGGGATTAATGGTCTCAAAGAGAGGAATTGAGGCTAACCCCGATAAAATAAAGGCAATCCTGGACATGGAACCACCAAAAACTGTCAAGGATGTTCAGAAGCTCACAGGAAGGGTCGCTGCGCTAGGACGATTCATCTCCAAGTCAGGAGACAAGTGCTTGTCATTATTCAAGTCACTAAAGAATATCAAAGACTTTGTATGGAATGAGGAAAGCCAGACGACATTCGAAGAGTTAAAGAAGTATATGGCTCAGGCCCCGTTGTTGGCCAAACCATCTTTGAATGAAGTTTTATTCTTATACTTGGCCATTTCAGAGAGCGCCTTGAGCGCGGTGTTGGTTAAGGAGGAGCTAAAAGTCCAGAAACCCGTATATTATGTCAGCAAAATTCTGCATGGTGCTGAATTGAATTATTCAACTATTGAGAAATTTGCTCTAACCTTGGTAATGGCTTCGAGAAAACTACGTCCTTACTTTCAGGCTCATCAGATTGAGGTGCTAACGAATCAGCCACTGAGAAATATCATTCACAGTCCCAAGGCAAGTGGGAGATTGATTAAGTGGGCAATAGAGTTGGGAGAGTTCGATCTCAAGTATAAGCCACGTACGACCATAAAAGCCCAGGCACTAGCTGACTTCGTGGTGGAATGTACCATACCCAACCAAGAAGTCGGGGGGCAGGAAGATACCATACCTCAAGACAAGGGAGTCGATAATGGGGACAGAGAGAAGGATGATAAGGAGAAAGAATATTGGGTTCTCTATTTTGATGGAGCATCAAAAACAAATTCCAGTGGAGCAGGGTTGGTTTTGCAAAGCCCTGATGGATTCTTAATTGAGTATGCTATGAAGCTAGACTTCCCAACCACAAACAATGAGGCAGAGTATGAAGCCCTGATTGTTGGCCTTGGTCTAGCTGGGACACTTAGAGTCAAAAACTTAAAGGTCCGTGGAGACTCGAAGCTGATCATATCCCAGGTAAAGGGAGAATTTGAGGCAAAGGATGATACGATGGCTAAGTATGTCCGCCTAGTAAGGGCTGTGATGACCCAATTTAATGAATGCCATGTTGAACACATTCCAAGGGAAGAAAATGCTAAGGCAGATGCGCTATCAAAGTTTGCTTCATCTGAGATAGAAGAAAGTTCGGGAAGTGTGTACTTCCGTGTTTTGAAGACACGAAGCATAGATGTTAAGCTTGTGGCTCCCATAGGCCTGGGGACGTCATGGATTGATCCTATCAAGGCTCACATTCAAACCGGTTGGTTGCCAAGTGATGCAACTGAAGCACGGAAGTTAACTGTTCGAGCACTAAGGTACTCTTTGATAGATGGGATTCTTTACAAAAGATCTTTCGTGGTTCCCTACTTGAGGTGTCTCAGGCCCGATGAGGCACGCTTGGCTCTTGAAGAAGTGCATGAAGGTATTTGTGGACAACACTTGGGGGGCAGGGCCTTGGCTCATAAGATAACTCGTCTAGGATTTTATTGGCCGGAAATGATGGCTGATGCCAAAGAATATGTGAAGAAGTGCGACCGCTGTCAGAAGCATGCACCTGTTGTTAGACAACCTCCCGAGATGCTGACATCTATCAACTCGCCTATTCCCTTTGCTATGTGGGGGATGGATATTCTAGGGCCTTTCCCTATGGCCACGGCACAAAGGAAGTTCCTGATTGTAGCCATTGATTATTTCACTAAGTGGATTGAAGCCAAACCCTTGGCCAAAATCACAACTAAACAAGTTGTACAATTTCTGTGGGAAAACATTATGTGCCGATATGGAATTCCCCGTGTCCTAGTCACCGACAATGGAACGCAGTTTAACAACGAGGAATTCAAGAAGTATTGTGAAGAAAATGAAATTGAGTTACGGTTCACCTCCGTGGCTCACCCACAAGCCAATGGGCAAGCAGAAGTAGCAAATCGAATAATCCTGGATGGACTAAAGAAGAGGATCGAGAAGTCAAGAAATAATTGTGTGGATGAGATACTTCCCATATTGTGGGCCTATAGGACTACTTGTAGAGTCACGACAGGAGCAACTCCCTTCATGTTGGCGTATGGGGCAGAAGCAGTAGTTCCAGTGGAGATATCACATTCCTCTCCAAGGATTCAGGCTTTCAATGCTGAGGAAAATGAGGAAGGACAAAGGTTGGCTCTAGACTTAATCGATGAAGTGTGAGATGAAGCACATGCAAAGATAGTAGAGTATCAGAAGAAGGCTTCATTCTACTACAACTTAAGGGTTAAAGAAAGGTTCTTTAAACAAGGTGACCTAGTCTTGAGGAAGATAGAAGCTTCTGGGGTAGGACAGAAAGGGAAACCTACAAGCTGGAGACTATGGATGGTTTTGAAGTCCCGAGAACCTGGCACGCACAAAACCTGAAGGTTTACTACGTGTAAGATAGTCGAAGTACGATTCTCACTTGTCATTATGACAAGTAGGTTTAAAAGCACCTTGAAGCTTTGTTTGCGTAGGATTTTTATTTTCTAGCTATTATTGATCAGGGTCGAACCCATATTATGTAAGGTTTTGGAAAACCAGACTTGAAATTGAAGAGTTCGAAATTATTTCAACCTATGGATGTTTGAGTTGTGATAATACTTGTGTGGCCCATTAGGCCAAGTTTGAATATTAAAGTATCGGAAAAATAAAGGAGAGAGATGCGAATAAGGAAAATAGCATATAAAATAACCCCGGAGGGTAATAAGTTTTAATACAAACAAAAGTCCAGACATAAGTTAAGGATAAAATTACAGAATAGAAAAACTACTCCTCCATGCGGGAGCCTTCATTCTCTTGCTCCTTATCAGCGCCTTCAGCATCCTTCGCAGGAGAAGCGGGAGGAGAAGCAGTGTTAGGATCCAAGATGCGATCATCTGGATGAGGGGAGTTGAAGAGGGTATCTATGCTGTCCTCTGCCTCAGCCTGCTCGGGACTTATAAAGTCCTTAGGGTCGACTAAGCCCGCGTGCTTCTCAGAAACCGCCTTTACGGCCGCATCCCATCCCTGAGTAAACTGTAGGGAATAAAGACCCTCATCATGAATCTCCATGAGATTCTTAAACTCGTCAGAATCCATGTAGTCATCAATGAGCTTATCCTTATCGCTCCTAAGTTTCACCAGCTCAGAATGAGCCTTAGCCAGCTCCTCTTTCTTCGTGTCCAGCTTCTTCTCCAGGACCTTGGCTCTCTCCTCCCATTTCTTCATCTCCTTCTCAAACCCATCTGAGTTACCCTTCCAGGACCTAGCCTGGTGGCGGGCCGCCTGGAAGTAGGTATTACTCTGCAAAGAAGTATGTATGAGTTAGCACAAGTTTCGAGAAAGTTGGGATTCAAAGAAAAAGAGAAAAAAGAAAGTTACCGCAGCTTGGGCTTGAGAACCCAGAAGCTCAATAGTCTCGATATCACTCCCCGTAACAATGTCAGTAAAGTCATGGGGAGTGATGGAGTGGTACGACCAATCCTTAGCATGTTTGGTGGATCCAACCACCGTATCGCTCCTCCTGAAGCCCTAGTTAGGCCTGAAGGAATGTGCCTTAAGTGGAGGATCCACATCGTCCCCCAACTCGACCACCGGGACGTGGGGCTTAAGAAAAGAAGGACCGTCAGGTTTGCTCCTGGGGTCCTTGTTTAACTTGGCCCTCTTCTGGCGGCCTGACTCCCCTTCCTTGGGCCTGTTGACATTATTGATGGCCTCGCAAGCTGAAAAAGAAAAATAGAAAGAATATTAAATTGCAGGAGAGATAAAATGTTACAATTAAAGGAAGGAAAAATGGTTATCCAGTTATAAATTTACCCTTATCACTGGCCTGAGAGAGACCGACTTTCTTCAAGGAAAACTCCTCTAAGAGGGTCCAGGTGTCTGTTTTCCCATTATCTGAAATTAAGGCTTGGTAGGCCACCTCCTCCTCATCAGATAATCTGATGCTACCTGGACTCCCATCTGACACTTTGCAAAAGGGCCTACAAAAGAGTGTGGCCCAATCACCCCCAGCCCAGGTCAGCCTCACAAACTCGTCCCTCCATTTGGTGTTGTTCTCAACTGTGGAATTACTATCAAAGATATGAGGGATTTTGGGCCGTTGACGAATTAAAACCCAACTTGGTTGACTCATGGCGCTATTATAGAATTGGAAAACTTTCCTAAAGATAGCTACGGAAAGAGGAAAATTGTTTCTAAGACAAAGGACCATAAAACAGATAATGTTCCTCCAAGCGTTAGGAGGGAGTTGACAAGGGTTAATTTGTACATCGGCAAGCAAGCGAGGAATAAATTCATGGAATGGGAACCTAAGACCCGCGGTCAGGGCTCCTCGATAGATAAACAAAGTATCCCCCTCCCAATTACAAGTCCTATCCCCAGGGGCGGCTGGAGTGATCCTAAGGTGGGGTGGAAGTCTGTACAGGGTGTTCATGGACTCTATCCTACCATCTAACTCATGAAAGGTGTTACCATGGTTATACGAATCTAACTCAGATAGAGAGGGATATTCATCACCTCTCGAGTTAATCATATCAAGTAGGGAAGTATATGGAGATTGAATTTGAATGATTGTACCTCTCTTAGAGACATTCATCTTCTGCAAACAAGCCAAGTCACGATCCGCCATTGATATGCTTCGATTGAAGGCTTGAAACCCAGAAAAACCTGAGAAAGGTGGAGCTGCGGTGGCTGAGGACGCCGGAAATCGCCTTCTCAAAGGGAGAACTCTAGAGAGATTTATGAGAGAAAATGAGAAATGTGAAGTGAAGTGAGGATTCTCACTTCACACTACACTTATATAGGAGAAAAGCTCGGAATACGAGGCATTTCTAGGCCCATTTAGCCAGGCCCAACCTAAAAGCCCATCTACCAGAAATATCAGGAATAATCTAGAAGCTACTGTGGAAAATGAAGGGTCGAAAATCGACCAGAATTTTAAAATGGTTCGATCAGAGTCCTAATCGATAAAGAAAAAAATCCTAATCAATACTTCAATCGATCAACAGGGAAGAAACCTATTAAGTTTGATCAGAGTCCTGATCGACGCCAAACAGGATCCTGATCGATACTTTATTCAAACAGAAGGAAAGAAATCCCCTAAGTTCGATCAGAGTCCTGATCGACCCTAAAAAGGATCCTGATCGATATCTCATTCGAGCAAGAAGGAAGAAAAACACTAAGATCGATCAGAGTCCTGATCGACACAGAAGAGAATCCAGATCGATATTTCATTCTATCAGAACGGTAGAAAGCCACCTAGTTCGATCAGAATCCTGATCGAAATCGATCAGGAATTCTGGTCGATTAAGCCCATGTTTCAGTCGACTAGAGTGTCACTTTGAAAGCCAGTTCGATCAGAGTGCTGATCGAAATCGATCAGGAATCCTGATCGATTCCGCATAGATCCTGATTGAAGATCACGTTGACCAGAATGTTAGTTCCTGAGCTAGTTCGATCAGGATCCTGATCGAAATCGGTCAGGAATCCTGATCGATTTTTTATACATCCTGATCGATAAATCCCAGAAAATAAGGGAAAAGTCCAGAAAAGTAGGGAAAAATCTAGAAATTAAGGATAAATCCCAGAAAATTAGGGATAAATCCCAGAAAATAAGGATAAATCCCAGAAAAGTAGGGAAAAATCCAGAAATTAAGGATAAATCCCAGAAAATCAGGGAAAAATCCAGAAATTAAGGATAAATCCCTGAAAATTAGGAAAAAATCCAGAAATTAAGGATAAATCCCAGAAAATTAGGGAAAAACCCAGAAATTAAGGGAAAAATCCAAAAAATTAAGGAAAAATTCCTGGAAATTAAGATAATTCCTGAATTAAAGGAAAAGTTGTTGTAAATATGTAGGTCGCTCCACACTTTACGCAAAAACGAAACCTTGTAAGGGAATGAATAGACTTAACTTCTGCGAAACCTAATCAATGTTTCCCAAAAGCTGGGGGGCAAATGATAGGGATAAATAAATCCTGATTGTATAATTAAATATTGCAAGGTGTGGGCTGCTAGGCCCAATAAGAAGATGTATGACATTCAGACCAAGAAGGTCAACACATTGATCAGGCCTGATGGACCAGATCAGGCCTGATGGAACAAAGAAGGCCCAAAAACCCTGATTATTTATTAATTTTGTAATTAATAAATAAAGGAGGAAAACAGCTATTAAGATAAATAAATCCTTGTAGATTGGCCTCAAGGGGACCTAAAAGGATAAGGAATCAGTTTCCTACTATCTAGGACTTCAAAGTCCATTCTAATTATGAGACTTGCCCACCAAGTCTCCTATACCAAGTCCAATTCAAGGACTCTCAACATCTATATAAGAGGTCTCGCCCCACAAATCAGAACTACGTTTTTTGGCTTGATTCTCAAATTCATAGAGATATGTAGGCTTCTCGTAAAGGTAGAATTAAGCTACGAAACACGAGAGCAACCATTAAAGGCCTTGAGCTCCCGAATTTTAGTAATAAATACAACAAATAATAACCTTAGTTTTTTATCCATAACAATCACTATAAATTACGAAATTCCCTTGATCATCTGGAAGTGACAAAACAGGTGCCGTGATTAATCATCTCTTCAATTCCTGAAAACTTTCCTCACATTTGTCATTCCATATAAACTTCTCATTTTTTCGTGTAAGCTTTGTTAATGGTGTGGCAATCCTCGAGAAATTTTGAACGAATCGACGATAATATCCCGCCAATCCTAAGAAACTTCTTACCTCGATGGGTGTTCTCGGTCTCTCCCAATTCATAATTGCCTCGATCTTTGCCGGGTCCACTTTGATCCCTTCATTACTAACTATGTGTCCTAAGAACTGAACCTCCTGTAACCAAAACTCACACTTCGAGAATTTAGCATACAACTTCTTTTTCCTTAAAATCTCCAAAGCTGTTCTTAATTGTTTCGCATGATCCTCTTCCGTCTTTGAATAGATCAAAATATCGTCTATAAATACAATAATGAACTTGTCCAAGTATTCCTTAAAAATTCTGTTCATCAGGTCCATAAATGCTGCCGGGGCGTTGGTCAATCCAAAAGACATTACTAGAAATTCATAATGTCCATACCTTGTTCGAAAAGCTGTCTTTGGTATATCTTCTGGCTTGATCTTCAGTTGATAATATCCCGATCTTAAATCGATCTTGGAGAAATACTTGGCTCCCTTCAATTGGTCAAACAAATCATCAATTCTAGGTAACGGATACTTATTCTTGATTGTAAGCTTGTTGAGCTCCCTATAGTCGATACATAGTCTCATGCTTCCATCTTTCTTCTTGACAAATAATACCGGTGCACCCCACGGGGACACACTGGGTCTGATTACTCCTTTCTCTAACAGCTCTTGCAATTGCTTCACTAATTCTTTCATTTCGACGGGCGCCATTCTATACGGGGCCTTGGATACTGGTTCTGTTCCAGGTGCTAAGTCGATCGCAAATTCAATTTCTCTATCTGGAGGAAGTCCTGGCAATTCGTTGGGAAACACGTCTGTAAATTCATTCACAACTGGAATATCTTCAAGTTTTGTTGGTTCTTGACTTCTGTCAATCACATATGCCATGAAATGCTCACATCCTTGTCGTAGTAACTTCTTGGCTTGAATCATCGTTAAGAACTTCTTTACTTGTTTTTGACCCTTGAACGTTACTATCCTTTCGTCTGGCGTTTTCCCCATTACCTTCTTATTTCGACAATCTATTTGGGCATCGTGCCTAGATAACCAATCCATCCCTAATATAACGTAAAATTCTCCTAACTTAAATGGTATTAAATCTACACAAAACTTACTACCAGAAATCTCAACCTCACAATTCCCACAAACTTGATTCACAGTTACACATTCTTGGTTTGCTAATTCCACAGTTATTATTTCATTTAAATACTCTACTGGACAATTTAACTTGCTAACAAAATCTTGTGAAACAAACGATCGAGTTGCTCCCGAATCTATTAACATTTTGGCACATAAAGAATTCACATTGAGCATACCTGCCACGATATCTGTATCCTGGATAGCATCCTTCACTGACATGTTGAAAGCTCTAGCCCTTGGAGTCTCATTCACTGTTGGGGTAGATCCCATAATCCTCAATGCATTACTGACTGGGGCTGGTGTCTTGCAATCCCTGGCCATATGTCCTGGCTTTCCACATTTGAAGCACGTAAATCCAATGGCTGGAACCTTCACTGCTGGATTCCGGATAGGTTGATCCTTATTTGCTGGTTCTCTTGCTGGCTGATTTCGGCACTCCCTCGAATAGTGCCCTTTCTGATTACATTTGAAACATACCACGTTCAACTTGTTACAAACTCCCCCATGCTTCTTTCCACAAACTTGACAATCTGGAAAAGTTAATCTCAACTGATTCGGCTGATTCACATTAGCTGGACGGTTGCCCTGGCCTCCGTCTCCTGCATTTTATCTCCTGAAATTAAAATTTCTCCCTGGCTGAAACTTTCCCTTCTTAAAATTTGGAAACGTCCCTGGTTGTGACTGACCCTCACTTCCCTCAACCTTCCTTTTCTTGCTCTCTTTCTCCTTCTGTGACATCTCACTTTCTGTCTCCGCAATCATAGCCTTTTGTACAACTCCTGCATAGGTTTCCAATTCAAAGATAGCTACCTTTCCTCTGATCCATGGCTTCAAGCCTTGCTGAAATCTCTTAGCTTTCTTCCTATCAGTATCAACATACGACGACACATACCTTGACAATTCCTCAAATTTACTCTCATAATCTGACACTGACATAGTTCCTTGCTTTAACTCTAAAAACTTCAGCTCCATCTGGTCTTGAACAAACTGAGGAAAATATTTTTCTAAAAACAATTCCTTAAACCTTTCCCAAGTAATAACATCTGTACCTTCCAATGTCATCACCATCTCCCACCAATAGGTTGCCTCATTCTTCAAATAGTAACTTGCAAACTCAACAATCTGCTCCTCTTTCACTTTTACCAAGGCAAATACCTTCTTTATTTCGTTTAACCAAACATTTGCTTCAATTGGCTCTAAGGAACCCTTAAATTCTGGTGGGTTTACTGCTTGAAAAGTTTTAAAAGTTACCTGGGGGTTGGTCTATTTTTTATTGTTGTTGTGCCAAGTGAACTATTTGTTGGGCCAAGATTTGAAGAATCTGGGCTATTGCTGGGTCCTGGGTTCACATTCGGGTTTGTATCATCTTGGTTGTTATTGTTGGTTTCTTCATTCTGGGTGTTGGTGCGGGTATTTCTTCTGGGAGGCATTTTCTGTAAAGAATCAAACAACTTATTCAGCTTTTGAATCAAATCTTTGTATAAAAGAAAAGTTTTGTAAAACAGAGGTATCTCTTTTTGAAAACAGTTGTAACTAAGTAAATTGCATGCTACTTTACAGAATATAAATAGTTATGGAAAACAGGGTACATGGTATCACAGGGTATAACTGGTGCAATAAATAAGGTAAAGTAAAACAAGTGTAATAAAATAAATGACAGTGCTGGAAAGGAAAATAGTACTGATATATATAGATCAAAAGTTTTAGGTAGTACAAGCGTAAAGACGCTTCGGAAGTAAAAGCAAAAGGGTACAACAACCTACTCACTAGTCAGCATAGCTAGTCTATAAAGACAACTCAAAAGTCTACTGATACATACTATACAACCATAACAACACTGCTCAGCATCTCCATCTCTGAATCTCTGACTCAACTCCAAGGAAACTCTGGTCCTGCCAGCCTCTCAAAGTCCTCCATCACCTCAGTAGCCCAGCCCATCAGTGCATCAGGGCCTCTGCCAAGTAGTGTAGCTCCATATAGCCTAGCCTCAAGAACCCTCTATGTCACATGGATCTCCTCTTGAAGCTCCCTCACACCACGATCAACATCAGTAGTCCTAATAATATGTTGTAGCTTTCGGATCTGGGCCAACAAGGACTCACGCTCCAATAGAAGAGCCTCATACCGGTAATAAGGAACTGGGGGCAATGTAGACTGGAATGGGGCACTCACAACTGAATGCCCAGTGGAATCGGAATCAGCTGGTGGGGGTCCTCTGATAGGTGGCCTCATACCTGGTGGAATAGCCTGTAGTGGTATGGGCTGCAACACAGGTGGAGGTAGTATAGCCAACACTGGTGGAATAACAGGACGTGGATCCGAGGAAGGCACTCCAACTGAAGGCTCTGAGTGATCAGCTGATACAGAAATAAAAGGGTCGGCCATCGCTGCTATCTGAAATCATATCACAATATCAGAATCTCAACCCATAACGCGAATTACACTAATACCTGATATACCGAAGCACTCAACCTCTCGACATTCTATCTTTCTATTCCTTACGTCTAATCCTAACCCTCTACCCATTCCCGTCAACCTAGGCTTGTGTCAGTGACTTATAACCTATAGCTCTGATACCAAACCTGTGGCGCCCTCCAAACCCGGGTCAGAAGTTTGGGGTCCACACACACTGTTTACAACCTGCTTATAACATTAATAAAGATAATAATAATAATAATATGCATTGACCCTACTTACCAACTACCACGGATCACAACAGGTTAAAGTATGCACACAAGCCAAACACACTAATATATTACATACCGATTAAATCCCAACCATTCAAACTCAAACTGAGTATTAAACAACATCGCACAAATGAGCTAACTAGCTCAGCAAGTCACAATGACAAAACTGAGAATAATGATCATCAAGTGAATATGGTTATGATATCAAGTGAACAATGGATTATGATTTAGAATTGGATACTATATTTTTATTTTAAAACCAAGGTTAGGCTGCTGATCAGTCACACACTAACCCCGAGCAAAGCACACAACATTGTTCTAACTACTGGATCCAAGGCACACATTGGCCTAACTTGACCATTATATGGTCTGACCACGAATCTGGTCCACAATTTTATAAAAACAATCCAATTCTAACATAATAACAAAATTAAACAATAATAAACAATAATCAGAATCATTAACAACAGTGAGTGTTTAACAATGAAAGGGTTTCAACCCTTGTGTGGATCAACAAGGTACTTTCAAGGCTTGGATGTTGGGTAATAAAAGAATTGGATAACAAAGGAATCAATGTTTCAGGGTTTCAAGAATTTGGTCTTTCAAAGCATAAGATACCATGGGTTGAGTATAAAATAATTCAGTTCAGTGTTTGGTATTTAGTTTGTATGTATTTGTGGAGTAGTATCGTAGATTTATGGTTCGTGTTTGGGTATACAATAATCAATGGTTTAGAAAGAATATGGTTCATGGCTCAAGAACAATAACTGAAATCAGGGTTTAGGTTTCTGTGCTTCAAAGCACTTGCAATGTCAACAAGACTATCAAGTACCACAATATCTCGAGAAAGTTCAGAACACTTGCCTGGTATTAGCTTACTATACTGCACTCGCTTCCAATCACAATCGTTTTACTCCTCAACTACCTGTTTCCTTTCCTACGTCTTGCCTCTTCTGCTCATATATTATAAACATCTCTCAATCATCAACTCATAGGATTCTATTCAACACATACTTCTATCTACCCTTCCTTTTATCCAAATCCGATTAACGGATTGAAAGTTATGCAATAATCAAGTAAACACCGAATGTAGACCGATAGTCAATCAACAAGTCACATATAACATATAATACATCACATAATCAATGACAAATCATTTATAAAGAAGTCTCGGGTTATAAATAGGCTTTCGGGTATTTAAAATGATTTTTAAAACATTTTTCAGAATTAAAACGGGTCGTTGGATCAATTTCGGGTTAATAAACAGGGTTCGGCTGGCCAATTCTGGCTCCGAAACAATTTATAATAATTATCGAGCCTTGGAAATAATTTAGAATAATATTTTAAAGCTCGAAACTATTTTTCGGAATTTTTAAATCACTTTTAAATAATTAAATCTAATTAAATAATTAATTAAAATCAATTAATAATTAATTAAATCAATTAATCAATTAATTTTCGAATTAATTGACAAATTAATCAATTAAAAATTAACTGAAATTAATTAACTAATTAATTCAGATTTATTTTTGAATTAATAATAATTTTCGGAATTAAAATACTAATTTTTTTAAAATTTTCAGAAGTTAAAAATGAATTTTTATAATAAAAATAAATAGGAAATATGATTTTTAAACATTTTATAAACAGGAATCCTATTTTTGAAAACTTTGCAAACTACAGGGACTAAACTTCACCATATTCAAAACTACAGGGACTAAACTGCAATTTTGCAGTTCCAGTCGCCAGAAAATCGGGGGTGGCCGGAGAAGACGATCACGGCGTCCTCACCCCACCAACACCTCCAGATCAACACTACACAACACCAGGAACTTGTTCATGCAATCAAAACATTCTAATCATCCCTGTTCTGGCCGGAAATTGGCCAAGAACATCGCCGGTTTCCTGCGAACATCGTTAATCTTTAAAACACAACTCCCTTCGATTCAAGCATCCTCTCTTAACGAGCTATATATCAATCGATTGAAAATTTCATAAGGAACACAACCCACTATAAATCAACAGCTAATAACCCCTGAATCAAAAACCCCCAAATTTCAATTGAAAACATTCATACGGGTTATAAACCCTAATTTTAAAATTCGAAAATCAAACTGAAATTTGAACATGTTATTGAACTCCAAATCAGACGTATAATATACCAAAATCATCAGGAAAACAAGCTCTACAACATGCAATCATCAAATCATACAAACAATCATCCGAACAAAAATTCATATTTTTCATAAAAATAATTCGAAAATAAATAAATTTTTAGAAATTAAACCTTTGATTCTGCAGGTGTATGGATTATAGATTCTAATAGAGCTTTTCAAGACCTTCAAATCCAGTACTCGAGCTTTTCAAACAAAGATCAATAATACCTTCAAAAGTTGGTTTGATTCTTGAAACAGTTTATGAATATAGGATTTTTCTCTGTAAAATTATATATTTATCTGTCCGCCAATGATTTTGATACGAAATAAAATATGGTAAAAGGCTATTTATATTTACGAAAAATTAGTATCCCGTTGGATCATTCCGGATATAAAATGGTACGTTTATTTGTAAAAACTGATCCAAACGGTATCGGTTTTCGGGATAATTATCCAAATCAGTACAATTTGTATTGCGGTCTTGGTCTCAGCGCCTGGTTACACGTATTACGAAGTGATAATTGTGATAGTTTAATAAAAAGCTCCCGTTTATCGAAAATACAGGTTTTTATTGATTTACCGAAACGAATACTGTATCGAAAATATTGCGCCGGGACCCACGCAGGACAAACCGTACGCCGGATCGAAAAAGTCGAAACATGGAAAATACTCGGAATATTACAATTAGGTTAGGAAAGAGTTCTCGGAAGAGTTTCGGGTTCCAAAAACGTAACAACGGTTGACGTCGGTTGGTTCCCGTTTTTATAAAATAGATTTTAAATACTCGGAAAAAGATTTTAGAAATTTTATATGATTCATATAAATTCATAAATCAACATAAAAATAGTTAGGAAGATATGACAATTATCTATATTTTATTTTTTGACATATAAAAATTGAAATTCTCAATTAATACTATTTTTAAATATTCAAATACAAATAACACTTAACAGTTAATTAACAGAATAGATACTGAACACACATAATAATTATTTAAATAGCAAAAATAATTACACGGTATATCCCAGATATTACAGATTTCGTCAACCGTGGAGATACCTCCTCATTCAACTTATGCAGCTACCCAAGGGGAAGCCCAGATTGGGGCAACTCAACCTCAGCCACAAGGGACGATTCCCTCGGCTATTCAAGGTACGAATCCCCAAGTTCAACAACTACATGCACCTGTGAATTCTCAACCCATTGGGTACGAGTCTTCAACTGTTGTGACCACTAACCCCCTTATGAGATGCCCCTATACCCTGAGGTTGGAGGAAGTGGACATGCTGGACGGAGTGAAGCACGAAGGTGATCACCCCCTACATACGAGGTTTGGCTCCTATTCCTGAAGATCAGGACTTTTCTGGTCCTTACACTGAGAGAGACTCCGAATCTTCAGATGATGAAGTAGCCCCAAGAAGGAGACGTGCTGGCAAAGAGCCGATGGCTGATGGTAGCCAACGTCCTCATAGCACCCAAAGGACGAATACCCAAGAAGTGCAGGAAAGGATCAGGGCTCATGAGGCTGAGATTCAAAGGTTGAGGCGCGACTTGGAGGCGCACCAGACCACCAGACCCCCACTACCTCCTAGGGGGAGAAATCCTCCTCCTATCATAGACCTGGATGGTCCAGTATAGAGAAGGGCTGTTGTCCCAAGGGCTGATCCAAGCAATCTTCTTCCCCTTGGAGATCCTGATGATCCTACTCCGCCCTTCACTGAAGAAATAATGAATGCCCATATCTCAAGGAAGTTCAAGATGCCAACTATCAAAGCTTATGATGGCACGGGAGATCCCGCTAATCATGTTAGGATATTCTCTAATGCACTGCTGTTGCAGCCCGTGAATGATGCTATTAAGTGTCGGGCCTTTCCTCAAACCCTGTCGGGTATGGCTCAAAGGTGGTATAGTCGTTTGCCCCCAAACTCTATTGGGTCATTCAGAGAATTAAGTCAGGCTTTCATTAAACAGTTCATCAGTGGGAGAGTGCATGAGAAAAGTTCAGCATCCCTCATGAGTATTGTGCAGGGAGCGAAGGAATCCTTAAGAGACTACTTGAATCATTTTACGAAGGAAGCTTTAAAAGTCCCAGACCTTGATGATAAGGTCGCAATGATAGCACTGCAACAAAGAACTAGGGATGAGTTTTTCAAGATGTCCTTGGTGAAATGCCCCCTTGAAAGCATGTTGCAGCTCCAGGATAGGGCAGGGAAGTACATAAAGGTGGAAGAGAGCATGAGGAAGACAATAGTGAGTAATGAGCCCACTAGAGGCAAGAAGCGGAAAACTGCCCTGAAATATATTGCTAAGGACATATATCCTAGAACTGAGCAAAACCCTGATTCAACCCCCAAGAAGGGAGGACATGGGCAAAAGTTCACTGAATACGCTAAGCTGAACGCTCCTAGAAGCCAGATCTTGATGAAAATCGAGAAAGATCTAGATATTCGTTGGCTAAGCCCTTGAAGGCTGATTCTGCCAAGCTAGATAATAGCAAGTATTACAGATTTCACAAAGATGTTGGTCATGACACCGATGAGTGTAGACAGCTGAAAGATGAAATTGAGTTCCTCATTCGAAAAGGAAGATTGAACAAATACACTGGAGAAGGAGGGGATAGGAATAACAATGGAAGAAAGAACTTTGAGGATCGTAGGAAGGACCAAGACGATCAGAGGCGGAATCCCCAACCAAGAGGACCAGTTATAAATGCAATTTTTGGAGGGCCGCGACCTCGAGGGCCTGTGATAAACACAATCTTTGGAGGACCAACTGCTGCTGGATTATCCAGGAACTCCAGAAAAGCATATATTAGGGAGGTTATGTGTAATATCCGGGATATATCGTGTAATCATTTTTGCTATTATATAATTGTTATGTGTGTTCAGTATCTATTCTGTGAGCTAATTGTTAAGTGTTATCTGTACTTGAATATTCAAAAATAATATTAATTGAGTATTTTAATTTTTATATGTCCAAAATAAAATATAGATAATTGTCATATCTTCCTAATTATTTTTATGTTGGTTTATGGATTTATAGGAATCATATGAAATTTCTAAAATCTTTTTCTGGGTAATTAAAATCTATTTTATAAAAACGGGAACCAATCGACGTCAACTGTTGTTACGTTTTTGGAACCCGAAACTCTTTCGAGAACTCCTTCCTAACCTAATTGTAATATTGCGAGCATATTCCATGTTTCGACTTTTTCGATCCGGCGTACAGTTTGTCATGCGCGGGTCCCGGCGCAACATTTTCGATACAATATTCGTTTCGGTAAATCAATAAAACCCGTATTTTCGATAAACGGGAGCTTTTTATTAAACTATCCCAATTATTACTTCGTAATACGTGTAACCAGGCGCTGAGACCAAGACCGCAGTACAAATTGTACTGATTTGGATAATTATCCCGAAAATCGATACCGTTTGGATCAGTTTTTACAAATAAACGTACCGTTTTATATCCGGAATGATCCAACGAGATACTAATTTTTCGTAAATATAAATAGCCTTTTACCGTATTTTATTTCGTATCAAAATCATTTGCAGACAGATAATTATATAATTTTCAGAGAAAAGCCCTAATTACATAAACTGTTCTAAGAATCAAACAGCAAAACGAAGGCGTTACCGATCTCTGTTTTCAAAGCTTGAGTAACCAAAATGAAGGATTTGAAGTGTTCTATCAGATTCTGAGCTTTGTTTCACTACAGAAATCAAGGTTATTTTTCTAAAAATTTATTTATTTTCGAATTTATTTTATTAAAAATATGAATTTTTGTTCGGATGATTGTTTGTATGATTTGATGATTGCATGTTGTAGAGCTTGTTTTCCTGATGATTTTCATATGTCATACATCTGATTTGGAGTTCAATAACATGCTCAAAAGTGGGTTTAATTTTCGAATTTCAAAATTAGGGTTTATAACCCGTATGAATGTTCTTAATTGAAATTTGGGGGTTTCTTATTCTGTGATAGATTGATGTTGTGTTATAGTGGGTTGTATTCTCTGTGAAATTTTCAATCTAGTCGTATAAGTTTCATGAACCAACGAGGTCTGTAGAGAAGGGAGTTGTGTTTTGAAGTTTTCCGATGTTCGCCGGAAACTGGGAAATTTCACGGCCAAATTCCGGCCAACTCAGGGATTGTTAGGATGAATTGATTGCATGGTTGTGTTCCTGGTGTTGTGTAGATGTGATCTGGAGGTGTTGGTGGGGTGAGGACGCCGGGAACGTGTTCTCCGGCCACCTCTGTGTTTTCCGGCGACGGGGTGTAAAAATTACAGTTTAGTACCCCAACTTTGGAAAACGATGCAGTTTGGTCCCTGTAGTTTCCAGACTTTGCAAATTTAGGATTCCTGTTTATAAAATGTTTAAAAATCATATTTCCTATTTATTTTTATTATAAAAATTCATTTTTAATTTTTGAAAATTCTAAAAATTATTATTTTAATTCTGAAAATTATTTTTAATTCACAAATAAATCTAAATTAATTAGTTAATTAATTTCAGTTAATTTCTAATTGATTAATTGGTCAATTAATTCGAAAATTAATTGATTAATTGATTTAATTAATTGTTAATTGATTTTAATTAATTAATTAATTAGATTTAATTATTTAAAAATGATTTAAAAATTCTGAAAAATAGTTTCGAGCTTTAAAATATTATAAATTATTTCCAAGGCTCGATAATTATTCTAAAATTATTTCGAAGCCAGAATGGGTCAACCGAACCCTGTTTATTAACCCGAAATTGATTCAACGACCCGTTTTAATTCCGAAAAATGTTTTAAAAATCATTTTAAATAGTAGAAAGCCTATTTATGACCCGAGACTTCTTTATAAATAATATATCATTGATTACGTGATGTATTATGTGCTATATGTGACTTGTTAATTGACTATCGGTCTATATATTCGGTGTTTACTTGATTATTGCATAACTTTCAATCCGTTAATCGGATTTGGGTAAAACGAAGGGTAGATAGAAGTATGTGTTGAATAGAATTCCATGAGTAAATTATTGATAGATGCTTATGATATGTGAGCAGAAGAGGCAAGACGTAGGAAAGGGAAACAGGTAGTTGAAGAGTAGAACGGTTGTGATTGGAAGCGAGTGCAGTGTAGTAAGCTAATACCAGGCAAGTGTTCTAAACTTTCTCGAGATATTGTAGTACTTGATAATCCTGTGATATTGCAAGTGCTTTGAAGCATAGAAACCTAAATCCTGATTTCAGTTATTATTCTTGAGCCATGAATCATATTCTTTCTAATCCATTGATTATTGTATACCCAAACAAGAATCACAAATCTACGATACTACTCCATAAATACATACAAACTAAATACCAAACACTGAAATGAACTATTATATACTCAACCCATGGTATCTTATACTTGGAAAGACCAAATCCTTGAAACCTTGAAATGTTGATTCCTTTGTTATCCAATTCTTTCATTACCCAGCATCCAAGCTTTTAAACTGCCTTATTGATCCTTACAAGGATTGAAACCCTTTCACTGTTAAACATTTATTGTTGTTAATGATTTCGGTTATTGTTTATTATTGCATATTCTGTTATTATGTTAGAATTGGATTGTTTTTATAAAATTGTGGACCAGATTCGTGGTCAGACCATATAATGGTCAAGTTAGGCCAATGTGTGCCTTGGATCCAGTAGTTAGAGCAATGCTGTGTGCCTTGCTCGGGGTTAGTGCGTGACTGATCAGCAGCCTAACCTTGGTTTTTAAATTAAAAGTATAATATCCAATTCTAAATCATAATCCATTGTTCACTTGATATCATAACCATATTCACCTGATGATCATTATTCTCAGTTTTGTCATTGTGACTTGCTGAGCTAGTTAGCTCATTTGTGCGATGTTGTTTATATTCTTACCAGTTAAAAAGGAACCAGTTGGTAAAGAGGATCCCCAGTCCAGCGCGAGAGCTAGGGGTTCAGATTGAGAAAGCTGAGCTAGTAGGCTTCTTTTGGAATAATTTAAGTTTGTAAAAGTTTGTAATAATGTTTAATACTCAGTTTGAGTTTGAAATAGTTGGGATTTGAACGGTTTGTAATATATTAGTGTGTTTGGCTTGTGTGCATACTTTAACCTGTTGCGGTCCGTGGTGGTTGGTAAGTAGGGTCATTGCATATATTATTATTATCTTTATTATTGTTATAAGCAGGTTATAATTAAGGTGTGTGTGTGGACCCCAAACTTCTGACCCGGGTTTGGAGGGCGCCACAGGTTTGGTATCAGAGCTACAGGTTATAAGTCACTGACACAAGCCTAGGTTGACGGGAATAGGTAGAGGGATAGGATTAGAAGTAAGGTATAGGATGATAGAACATCGAGAGGTTGAGTGTTATGGTATAACCGGTATTAGTATAGTTTGCGTCGTGGTACGAGATTCTTATATTACGATATGATTTCAGATAGCAGAGATGGCCGACTCTTTTATTCCTGTATCAGCTGATCACTCAGAGCCTTTAGTTGGAGCACCAGCATCGGATCCACGTCCTGTTATTCCACCAGCATTGGCTATTCTACCTCCACCGGTGTTGCAGCCCGTACCATTGCAGGCTATTCCACCTCCAGGCATGAGGCCACCTGTCAGAGGACCCCCACCAGCTGAGTCAGATTCCACTGGGCATTCAGTAGCGAGTGCCCCATTCCAGTCTACATTGCCCCCAGTTCCTTATTACCGGTATGAGGCTCTTCTATTGGAGCGTGATTCCTTGTTGGCTCAGATTAGAGAGTTACAGCATATCATTAGGACTACAGATGTTGATCGTGGTGTAAGGGAGCTTCGAGAGGAGATTTATGTGACACGAAGGGTTCTTGAGGCTAGGCTACATGGAGCTACACTACCTGGCAGAGGCCCTGATGCACTGCTGGGCTGGGCTACTGAGGTGATGGAGGACTTTGAGAGGCTGGCAGGACCAGAGTTTCCTTGGAGCTGAGTTAGAGATTTTGAGATGGAGATGCTGAGCAGTGTTGTTATGGTTATGTAGTATGGACAGTAGTGTGTAGTGTGTATCGGTAGACTTTTGAGTTATATTTATAGACTAGCGATGCTGACTAGTGAGTAGGTTGTTGTACCCTTTTTGCTTTTACTTTCGAAGCGTCTTTACGCTTGTACTACCTAAAACTTTTGATCCATATATCAGTACCTTTTCCTTTCCAACACTGTCATTTACTTTATCGCACCTGTTTTACTTTACCTTATTTATTGCACCAGTACACCCTGTGATACCATGTACCCTGTTTTCCATAACTGTTTATATTCTGTAAAGAAGCATGCAATTTACTTAGTTACAACTGTTTTCAAAAAGAGATATTCCTATTTTACAAAACTTTTCTTTTATACAAAGATTTGATTCAAAAGCTAAATAAATTGATTGATTCTTTACAGAAAATGCCTCCCAGAAGAAATACCCGCACCAACACCCAGAATGAAGAAACCAACAATAATAACCAAGATGATACAAACCAGAATGTGAACCCAGGACCCATGGACCCAGCAATAGCCCAGATTCTTCAAATCTTGGCCCAACAAACAGTTCACCTGGCACAACAACAGCAGAGACAGACCAATCCCCAAGTAACTTTCAAAACTTTTCAGGAAGTAAACCCACTAGAATTCAAGGGTTCCTTAGAGCCAATTGAAGCAAATGTGTGGTTAAAGGAAATAGAGAAGGCTTTTGCCTTGGTAAAGGTGAAAGAGGAGCAAAAGGTTGAATTTGCAAGTTACTATCTGAAGAATGAGGCCACCTATTGGTGGGAGATGGTGAAGACATTGGAAAGCACAGATGTTATTACTTGGGAAAGGTTTAAGGAATTGTTTTTAGAAAAGTATTTTCCTCAGTTTGTTCAGGATCAAATGGAGCTGAAGTTTTTAGAATTAAAGCAAGGGAACATGTCGGTAACAGATTATCAGGGGAAGTTTGAGGAATTGTCAAGGTATGTGCCATCGTATATTGATACTGATAGAAAGAAAGCTAAGAGATTCCAGCAAGGCTTGAAGCCATGGATCAGAGGGAAGGTAGCTATTTTTGAATTGGATACCTATGCCGGGGTTGTACAGAAAGCTATGATCGCAGAGACAGAGAGTGAGATGTTCCAGAAAGAAAAGGAAAGCAAGAAAAGGAAAGTTGAGGGAAGTGAGGGTCAGTCACAAACAGGGAAGTTTCCAAATTTTAAGAAGGGCAAGTTTCATCCAGGGAGAAATTTTAATTTCAGGAGACAAAATGCAGGAGACGGAGGCCAGGGCAATCGTCCAGCTAATGTGAATCAGCCGAATCAGTTGAGATTAACTTTTCCGGATTGTCAAGTTTATGGAAAGAAGCATGGAGGAGTCTGTAATAAGTTGAATGTGGTATGTTTTAAATGCAACCAGAAAGGGCACTACTCGAGGGAGTGCCGAAATCAGCCAGCAAGAGAGCCAACAAATAAGGATCAACCTATCCGGAATCCAGCAGTGAAGGTTCCAGCCATTGGATTTACATGCTTTAAATGTGGGAAGCCAGGAAATATGGCCAGGGATTGCAAGACACCAGCCCCAGTCAGTAATGCATTAAGGATTATGGGATCTACCCCAACAGTGAATGAGACTCCGAGGGCTAGAGTTTTTGACATGTCGGTGAAGGATGCGATCCAGGATGTGGATGTCGTGGCAGGTACGCTTAATGTGAATTCTTTATGTGCCAAAGTGTTAATAGATTCGGGAGCAACTCGATCATTTGTTTCACAAGATTTTGTTAGTAAGTTAAATTGTCCAGTTGGGTATTTAAATGAAATAATGACAGTGGAATTAGCAAATCAAGAACGTGTAACTATTAACCAAGTTTGTGGGAATTGTGAGATTGAGATTTCCTGGTAGTAAGTTTTGTGTAGATTTGATACCTTTTAAGTTAGGAGAATTTGACGTTATATTAGGAATGGATTGGTTATCTAAGCATGATGCTCAGATAGATTGTCGAAATAAGAAAGTAATGGTGAAAACGCCAGACGAAAGAATAGTAACGTTCAAGGGATAGAAGCAGGTAAAGAAGTTCTTAACGATGATTCAAGCCAAGAAGTTACTACGACAAGGATGTGAGCATTTCGTAGCATATGTGATCGACAGAAGTCAGGAGCCAACAAAACTTGAAAATATTCCAGTTGTGATGGAATTTCCAGACGTATTTCCCGATGAGTTACCAGGACTTCCTCTAGATAGAGAAATTGAATTTGCAATTGACTTAGCACCTGGAACCGAACCAGTATCCAAGGCCCCGTATAGAATGGCGCCCGTTGAGATGAAAGAATTAGCAAAATAATTGCAAGAGCTGTTAGAAAAAGGAGTAATCAGACCCAGCGTATCCCCGTGGGGTGCACCGATATTATTTGTCAAGAAGAAGGATGGAAGCATGAGACTGTGTATTGACTATAGGGAGCTCAACAAGTTGACAATCAAGAATAAGTATCCGTTACCCAGAATTGATGATTTGTTTGACCAATTGAAGGGAGCCAAGTATTTCTCCAAAATCGATTTAAGATCGGGATATCATCAACTGAAAATCAAACCAGAAGATATACCAAAGACAGCTTTCAGAACAAGGTATGGACATCACGAGTTTTTAGTGATGTCTTTTGGATTGACCAACGCCCCAGCAGCGTTTATGGACCTGATGAACAGAATTTTTAAGGAGTATTTGGATAAGTTTGTTATTGTATTTATAGACAATATTTTGATCTATTCAAAGACGGAGGAGGATCATGCGGAACATTTAAGGACAGCTTTGGAGATTTTAAAGAAAAAGAAGTTATATGCTAAATTGTCGAAGTGTGAGTTTTGGCTACAAGAAGTTCAGTTCTTAGGACACATAGTCAGTAATGAAGGGATCAAAGTGGACCCGGCAAAGATTGAGGCAATTACGAATTGGGAAAGACCGAGAATACCCACTGAGGTAAGAAGTTTCTTGGGATTGGCAGGATATTATCGATTATTCGTTCAGAATTTCTCAAGAATTGCAACACCATTGACAAAGCTTACACGAAAGAATGAAAAGTTTATATGGAATGACAAGTGCGAAGGAAGTTTTTAGGAATTGAAGTGGAGATTAATCACAACACCTATTTTGTCACTTCCAGACGATCAAGGGAATTTCATAATTTATAGCGATGCTTCTTACAAAGGATTAGGATGTGTTCTTATGCAGCACGACAAGGTGATTGCGTATGCGTCAAGGCAATTGAAACCACACGATCAGAAGTACCCTACTCATGATTTGGAGTTAGCAGCTATAGTTTTCGCTTTGAAGATTTGGAGACATTATTTGTATGGAGAAAAATGTGAGATTTTCACGGATCACAAAAGTTTGAAATATATATTTACCCAGAAGGAACTTAATATGAGACAAAGGAGATGGTTAGAATTGATCAAGGATTATGATTGCTCGATTAATTATCATCCCGGTAAGGCGAACGTTGTAGCAGACGCGTTAAGTCGGAAGGAAAAGTTAAATGTGTTATCCGTACCTGAAGAGATATATAAAGAATTTCAAAAATTGGAATTGGGGATTAGAATTTGCAAGCCTGAGGAAACAAAAGTGTACGGTATGATTTTCCAACCGGAGTTATTGGAGAAAATAAAGAAATGCCAGAAAAAGGTAATGGATCAAGATATAAATAGTTTGGTAGGTGAGGAATTATGCACGCAACAAGATGATCAAGGTATTCTTAGGTTTTCTTCAAGAATTTGGATTCCACCAGTAACGGAGCTGAAAAATGAAATTTTACAAGAGGCACATAGTTCAAGATATTCCATCTATCCAGGAAGTACCAAAATGTACAGAGATTTAAAGAAGAATTATTGGTGGCCAAATATGAAGAAGGAAATTGCGGAATGGGTTAGTAAATGCTATACCTGTCAGAGAGTTAAAGCAGAGCATCAGAGACCAAGCGGATTGCTACAGCCATTGGAGATTCCAGAATGGAAGTGGGAACATATTACCATGGATTTCATAGTTGGATTACCAAGGACAAGGACTAATCATGATGCCATTTGGGTTATAGTAGATAGACTTACCAAGTCAGCTCATTTTCTGCCTATAAATGAACGATTTTCGCTCGACAAGTTAGTTCATATGTACTTGAAAGAGATCATAGTTCGTCATGGAGTTCCAGTGTCTATTGTATCTGATAGAGATCCAAGATTTAATTCAAGATTTTGGAAGAGTTTTCAAGAATGTTTGGGAACAAGATTGAATATGAGTACGGCCTATCACCCCCAAATGGATGGCCAAAGTGAAAGAACGATCCAGACAATCGAGGACATGCTACGTGTTTGTGCTATTGATTTCAAAGGAAGTTGGGACGAGCATTTACCCCTGGTAGAGTTTGCCTATAACAACAGTTATCACGCCAGTATTGGGATGCCACCTTATGAAGCCCTTTATGGACGCAAGTGTAGATCTCCAATATATTGGGACGAAGTAGGAGAACGCAAAATACTCGGACCTGAATTGGTGCAGCAGACAAAGGAAGTTGTTAAAATTATCTAGAAAAGATTAATAGCCGCACAAGATCGTCAAAGGAAATATGCAGACCAGTCAAGAAAAGACATGGAATTTGAAGAAGGAAGCTTGGTATTATTGAAAGTATCACCGTGGAAAGGACTAACGAGGTTTGGGAAGAAAGGGAAGTTAAACCCAAGATATGTCGGACCTTTTGAAATCCTAAAGGGTATTGGCAAGGTAGCTTACGAGTTGGCGTTACCTCCGCACATGGAGCACATTCACAATGTTTTCACATATCAATGCTTAAAAAATATAATCCAGACTCCAGGCATGTAATAGAATATGAGCCAATAGAACTTCAAGCAGATTTATTATATGTAGAGAGTCCGATAGAGATTCTAGAGGAAAGAGAAAAAGTATTGAGAAATAAAGTGGTAAACTTAGTAAGAGTATTGTGGAGAATTCCAAAGGTTGAAGAGTCAACCTGGGAGTTAGAAAGTGATATGAGAAAAAAGTACCCTCATTTGTTTTCTTAGAGATTCTGAGGACAGAATCCTTTTAAGGGGGGAAGGATGTAATATTCGGGATATATCGTATAATTATTTTTGCTATTATATAATTGTTATGTGTGTTCAGTATCTATTCTGTGAGTTAATTGTTAAGTGTTATCTGTACTTGAATATTCAAAAATAATATTAATTGAGTATTTTAATTTTTATATGTCCAAAATAAAATATAGATAATTGTCATATCTTCCTAATTATTTTTAGGTTGGTTTATGGATTTATAGGAATCATATGAAATTTCTAAAATCTTTTTCCGGGTAATTAAAATCTATTTTATAAAAACGGGAACCAATCGACGTCAACTGTTGTTACGTTTTTGGAACCCGAAACTCTTTCGAGAACTCCTTCCTAACCTAATTGTAATATTGCGAGCATATTCCATGTTTCGACTTTTTCGATCCGGCGTACAGTTTGTCATGCGCGGGTCACGGCGCAACATTTTCGATACAATATTCATTTCGGTAAATCAATAAAACCCGTATTTTCGATAAACGGGAGCTTTTTATTAAACTATCCCAATTATCACTTCGTAATACGTGTAACCAGGCGCTGAGACCAAGACCGCAGTACAAATTGTACTGATTTGGATAATTATCCCGAAAACCGATACCGTTTGGATCAGTTTTTACAAATAAACGTACCGTTTTATATCCGGAATGATCCAACGGGATACTAATTTTTCGTAAATATAAATAGCCTTTTACCGTATTTTATTTCGTATCAAAATCATTTGCAGACAGATAATTATATAATTTTCAGAGAAAAGCCCTAATTACATAAACTGTTCTAAGAATCAAACAGCAAAACGAAGGCGTTACCGATCTCTGTATTCAAAGCTTGAGTAACCAAAACGAAGGATTTGAAGTGTTCTATCAGATTCTGAGCTTTGTTTCACTGCAGAAATCAAGGTTATTTTTCTAAAAATTTATTTATTTTCGAATTTATTTTATTAAAAATATGAATTTTTGTTCGGATGATTGTTTGTATGATTTGATGATTGCATGTTGTAGAGCTTGTTTTCCTGATGATTTTCATATGTCATACGTCTGATTTGGAGTTCAATAACATGCTCAAAAGTGGGTTTAATTTTCGAATTTCAAAATTAGGGTTTATAACCCGTATGAATGTTCTTAATTGAAATTTGGGGGTTTCTTATTCTGTGATAGATTGATGTTGTGTTATAGTGGGTTGTATTCTTTGTGAAATTTGCAATCTAGTCGTATAAGTTTCATGAACCAACGAGGTCTATAGAGAAGGGAGTTGTGTTTTGAAGTTTTCCGATGTTCGCCGGAAACTGGGAAATTTCACGGCCAAATTCCGGTCAACTCAGGGATTGTTAGGATGAATTGATTGCATGGTTGTGTTCCTGGTGTTGTGTAGATGTGATCTGGAGGTGTTGGTGGGGTGAGGACGCCGGGAACGTGTTCTCCGGCCACCTCTGTGTTTTCCGGCGACGGGGTGTAAAAATTACAGTTTAGTACCCCAACTTTTGAAAACGATGCAGTTTGGTCCCTGTAGTTTCCAGACTTTGCAAATTTAGGATTCCTGTTTATAAAATGTTTAAAAATCATATTTTCTATTTATTTTTATTATAAAAATTCGTTTTTAATTTTTGAAAATTCTTAAAATTATTATTTTAATTCTGAAAATTATTTTTAATTCACAAATAAATCTAAATTAATTAGTTAATTAATTTCAGTTAATTTCTAATTGATTAATTGGTCAATTAATTCAAAAATTAATTGATTAATTGATTTAATTAATTGTTAATTGATTTTAATTAATTAATTAATTAATTAGATTTAATTATTTAAAAATGATTTAAAAATTCTGAAAAATAGTTTCGAGCTTTAAAATATTATTATAAATTATTTCCAAGGCTCGATAATTATTCTAAAATTATTTCGAAGTCAGAATGGGTCAACCGAACCCTGTTTATTAACCCAAAATTGATTCAACGACCCGTTTTAATTCCGAAAAATGTTTTAAAAATCATTTTAAATACTAGAAAGCCTATTTATGACCCGAGACTTCTTTATAAATAATATATCATTGATTACGTGATGTATTATGTGCTATATGTGACTTGTTAATTGACTATCGGTCTATATATTCGGTGTTTACTTGATTATTGCATAACTTTCAATCCGTTAATCGGATTTGGGTAAAACGAAGGGTAGATAGAAGTATGTGTTGAATAGAATTCCATGAGTAAATTATTGATAGATGCTTATGATATGTGAGCAGAAGAGGCAAGACGTAGGAAAGGGAAACAGGTAGTTGAGGAGTAGAACGGTTGTGATTGGAAGCGAGTGCAGTGTAGTAAGCTAATACCAGGCAAGTGTTCTAAACTTTCTCGAGATATTGTAGTACTTGATAATCCTGTGATATTGCAAGTGCTTTGAAGCACAGAAACCTAAATCCTGATTTCAGTTATTATTCTTGAGCCATGAATCATATTCTTTCTAATCCATTGATTATTGTATACCCAAACAAGAATCACAAATCTACGATACTACTCCACAAATACATACAAACTAAATACCAAACACTGAAATGAACTATTATATACTCAACCCATGGTATCTTATACTTGGAAAGACCAAATCCTTGAAACCTTAAAATGTTGATTCCTTTGTTATCCAATTCTTTCATTACCCAGCATCCAAGCTTTTAAACTGCCTTATTGATCCTTACAAGGATTGAAACCCTTTCATTGTTAAACATTTATTGTTGTTAATGATTTCGGTTATTGTTTATTATTGCATATTCTGTTATTATGTTAGAATTGGATTGTTTTTATAAAATTGTGGACCAGATTCGTGGTCAGACCATATAATGGTCAAGTTAGGCAAATGTGTGCCTTTGATCCAGTAGTTAGAGCAATGTTGTGTGCCTTGCTCGGGGTTAGTGCGTGACTGATCAGCAGCCTAACCTTGGTTTTTAAATTAAAAGTATAATATCCAATTCTAAATCATAATCCATTGTTCACTTGATATCATAACCATATTCACCTGATGATCATTATTCTCAGTTTTGTCATTGTGACTTGCTGAGCTAGTTAGCTCATTTGTGCGATGTTGTTTATATTCTTACCAGTTAAAAAGGAACCAGTTGGTAAAGAGGATCCCTAGTCCAACGCGAGAGCTAGGGGTTCAGATTGAGAAAGCTGAGCTAGTAGGCTTCTTTTGGAATAATTTAAGTTTGTAAAAGTTTGTAATAATGTTTAATACTCAGTTTGAGTTTGAAATAGTTGGGATTTGAACGGTTTGTAATATATTAGTGTGTTTGGCTTGTGTGCATACTTTAACCTGTTGCGGTCCGTGGTGGTTGGTAAGTAGGGTCATTGCATATATTATTATTATCTTTATTATTGTTATAAGCAGGTTATAATTAAGGTGTGTGTGTGGACCCCAAACTTCTGACCCGGGTTTGGAGGGCGCCACATTGGTGGGGTGAGGACGCCGGGATCGTCTTCTCCGGCCATCCCCGAAGTTTTTCGGCGACCCCCCTGGAAAATTACAGTTTAGTACCTGTAGTTTTAAAAACGATACAGTTTGGTCCCCCAGGTTTTCAGAACTTGCATATTTTGGATTCCTGTTTTAAAAATATTCAAAAATCATATTTCCTATTTATTTTTATTATAAAAATTCGATTTTAATTTCTGAAAATTCTGAAAATTATTATTTTAATTCCGAAAATTATTTTTAATTCAAAAATATATCTGAATTAATTAGTTAATTAATTTTAGTTAATTTTTAATTGATTAATTGGTCAATTAATTTGAAAATTAATTGATTAATTGATTTAATTAATTATTAATAAATTTATTTAATTATTTAATTAGATTTAATTATTTAAAAATGTTTTAAAAATTCCGAAAAATAGTTTCGAGCTTTAAGATATTAATCTAAATTATTTCCAAGGCTCGATAATTATTATAAAATTGTTTCGAAGCCAGAATTAGCCAACCGAACCCTGTTTGTTTCTCCAAAACTGATCCAACGACCCGTTTTATTTCTGAAAAATGTTTTAAAAATCATTCTAAGTACCAGAAAGCTTGTTTATGACCCGAGATTTATTTATGAATGATATATTATTGATTATGTGACGTGCTATATGTTATATACGACTTGTTGATTGATTGTCGGTATGTGTATTCCATATTGACTTGTTTATTGCGTAACTTTCAATCCGTTAATCGGATTTGGGTAAAACGAAGGATAAATAGGAGTATGTGTTGAATAGAATCATATGAGTTGAATATTGATAGATGCTTATGATATGTGAGCAGAAGAGGCAAGACGTAGGAAAGGGAAACAGGTAGTTGAGGAGTAAGACGATTGTAATTGGAAGTGAGTGCAGTGTATTAAGCTAATATCAGGAAAGTATTCTGAACTTTCTCGAGATATTGTAGTAATTGATATTCCTGTTTTATATTGCAAGTGCTTTGAAGCACTGAACCCTAAACCTTGATTCCAGTTATTGATCTTGAGCCGTAACCTGATTCTTTCTAGACCATTGATTGTTGTATACCCAAACACGAACCTCAAATATACGATACTACTCCACAAATACATACAAAATAAATATTAAACACTGAACCAGATTGCTTACACATTCAAACCTTTGTATTTTACGCTTTGAAAGACCAAATCCTTGAAACCCTGAAACATTGATTCATTGTTAGCCAATTCTTTCATTATCTAGCATTCAAACTTTGAAAATGTTCTTTTGATCCTTATACAGATTAAAACCATTTCATTATTGAACGTCAAATGTTATTAATGATTCTGGTTATTGTTTATTATTGCTTATTCTGTTATTATGTTAGAATTGGATTGTTTTTATAAAATTGTGGACCAGATTCGTGGTCAGACCATATAATGGTCAAGTTAGGCCAATGTGTGCCTTGGATCCAGTAGTTAGAGCAGTGTTGTGTGCTTTCCTCGGGGTTAGTGCGTGACTGATCAGCAGCCTAACCTTGGTTTTTAACATGAAAATATAATATCCAATTCTAAATCATAATCCATTGTTCACTTGATATCATAACCATGTTCACCTGATTATCATTATTCTGAGTTTTGTCATTGTGACTTGCTGAGCTAGTTAGCTCATTTGTGCGATATTGTTTCTGTTCTTTTCCAGTTAAGAAGGAACCGGTTGGTACCGAGGATCCCCAGTCCAGCGCGAGAGCTAGGGGTTCAGGTTGATCGAGCTAAGTTAGTAGGCTTCTTTTGGGTAATTTAAGTTTGTAAAAGTTTGTAATAATGTTTAATACTCAGTTATGAGTTGGATAGTTGGGATTTGAACGGTTTATAATATAAGTAGATGTGTTTGGCTTGTGTGCATAGTTTAACCTGTTGCGGTCCGTGGTAGTTGGTAAGTAGGGTCACTGCATATTATTATTATCTTTATTATTGTTATAAGCAGGTTATAAATAAGGTGTATATGGACCCCAAACTTCTGACCCGGGTTTGGAGGGCGCCACAGGTTGTGCTTATTCGTCTTATATGCGTAGCTAACATATAAGATAGTGTGTTAATCTCTATTGAAGCGACAGTGTATATAGAGGTTTAGAACTTACCATGCTAGCATAGGTTCATGTATTGTATGCATGATTAGTGGGTAAATCTAACCGTTTTACTTGCCCTATGTAATCAAGATAGATACCTTATGCTTAAACCGTTATGTTGTCAAATTCTATAGACATATAGGGACTCAATATAATTGGTGTCTATTCATCTTCTATCTCTTTTATGGATGTCTGGTAGAATGATACTCGTGCAATAAAAGTTGGCATTTATCAGTTTCGTGTTATCTGATTAGTGTCATCACCATCACATGCTAAGGTTAAGAACAATAAGGCTATTGAATGAAGTATATAATGAAGTTAGAATCCCATGTTTGTCATATAAATTAATTTAACCATTCTTGTTCTCTTAGTTATAATTGTTAGTTTAATCTCTTAGTTTAATAAAAACCCAATTTGTTATTTGTCTTAGCATTGAGCGATCACCATACATTGTTGCATAGGTGCATAAATTGAACTTAACCTAAACCAGTCTCTATGGGAACGAATCTGATTTATATCTTATACTACTTGCGAACGCGTATAATTGCGTGAATATTAGCACGTGTTTTCGCCCTAACAAGGGTAATTCATTGCAAGACTACAAAGGAGATATGGGATGCTTTGGAGACAAGATTCCAGGGAACTGATACAATCAAGAAGAATAGGAGGACTATACTCACTCAAAAGTATGAGCACTTTGACTCAAAAGCTGATGAGTCATTAACTGACTTATATGACAGGTTTGTCAAACTCTTGAATGATCTGTCACTAGTGGACAAGGAATATGATCTTGAAGATTCAAATCTAAAATTCCTTTTAGCTCTTCCTGAAAATTGGGATTTGAAGTCTACTACCATAAGAGACAACTATGACCTTACTGAAACTACTCTTGATGAAATTTATGGTATGCTCAAGACTTATGAACTTGAGATGGATCAAAGGAGCAAGAGGCATGGAAGAAAGTCAAGGACAGTTGCTCTTAAAGCTGAGGAGGAATCTCCTAAAGTTGTTTCCTCAAAGAGGAGCAAGGGATAGGCTCTCATCATAAAGTCTGATTCAGAGTCATCATATTCTGATGATGATGATTCAGAAACTGAAAGTTTACCTGAAATGGATGCTAATGAAGAGATGATGAAATTGTGTGCTCTTATGGTAAAGGGTATCACAAAGATAGCCTATAGGAAATTCAGAAAAGGCAAGAAGTTTTCCAGGAAAAGTGGAAGTTCTGATTAGAAAGGGTTCAGAAAGTCTGAAGGCAAGGGAGGAAAGTCTGACAGAGGATACAACTCAATTGTCATATGCTACAACTGTGGTGAAAGAGGCCACATATCTCCTGATTGTAAGAAATGAAAAAGTGACAAAGGCAGGGCACTTGTCATAAAGAAGAAAAGCTAGACAGACACTTCAGATTCTGAAAATGAGGTGAACTATGCATTGATGAAAAATGCTGATGGCAGTCCTGAAAATGCTGAATTGAAGGTACCTCAAACAACTTATGCCTTTCATACTGATGATATTACTGAGTTGAGATTATATCTTAAAACCATGTTTATTAGTTACAGAGATCAGATTTTAACATGTGAAAGATTAACATCTGAAAATCTTGATTTTAAAAAGAGGAATGATTATTTAGAAAAGGAGTTAGTTATGTTTCATCAAACTCAGAAAGAAAGAGATGATGCTTTTTATGTTAGAGATGAAGTGCTAAAATTGAATGAATCTCTAAAAACTGAGTTAGAAAAGGAAAGAGAAATTATCAGAACTTGGACTAACTCTGGCAGAACAACTCAGAATTTACTAAGTAGTGGAAACTGGAAAGAGGGCTTAGGTTATGGAGATGATAAAAGTGAGAAAGGAACTGAACAAATTGAGCCAATTGTTGTTAAACAGACTGCTAAGCCAAAGGTAAATCCTGTTAAGTTTGTAGCAAAAACTGTAAAGTATGATTCTGAATAGATGAAAGAGTCTAGGACAGAAGTCAAAAAAAAGTCAACTTATGACAAATTAAAATAGGATAAACCAACTGAAGTCAACATAGGCTTAATGACAAAGAAGCAGCTTAAGCATAAGCTGAAAGAGATTAGAAATGTGAACAAGGTAAAGGAAGCTAGGAAAAATAGGAATGGAAAGGAAGGTGTGAATAAAAGCAATAATTATATGCCTATTCATAATGCTCCTAGAAAGAAATATTATAACTGTGGAAACACTAACCATCTTGCTTCTTTTTGCAGGAAAAATAAAGATATAAACTCTTTACCTCCTAGATCAGGAATTAGGAGTCACTGTTAGGTTTAAACCACAAAATCCTTGTTTTCATTGTGGAAGTTTATGGCATTCCATTTATACTTGTAAGGAATATCTTAGTTTGTACTATGATTATTATCAAATAAAACCTTCTTTGAAGAAAGTTAGAATTATTCCTTCTAGTATAAAGTCTGATGCAAAGTGTGATATAAATTCAGATAAACAGCATGTTAGCATAAACTCTGAAACTAAATCCGTTGCAAATGCTAACAAACTTAATAAGGCCAAAGGATCCAAGCAAGTCTGGGTCCTTAAAACTAATCATTAGTGGTCTTTGTGATTGCAGGGCAACAGGAAAAATATCCTAGTTCTTGACAGTGGATGTTCAGGACATATGACTGGAAATAAAGCCCTACTATCAGACTTTGTGGAGAATACTGGCCCAGGAGTTTCTTATGGAGATGGCAACATGGGAAAAACTCTGGGATATGGCAATATAAATCTTGGGAATGTCATCAATGAATCAGTAGCTCTTGTCTCAGAAATTAAACACAATCTGCTAAGTGTGAGTCAAATCTGTGACAGAGGTTATCATGTAGATTTCTTTGAAGAACACTGTGAAGTTGTAAGCAATTCTACAGGAAAAGTGGTTTTGAAAGGTTACAGGCATGGTGACAATTATGAAGCCAGATTTTCAACAAGTACTGATGGTTCTACAATCTGCCTGTTGAGTAGAGCATCAATTGAAGAAAGATGGAATTGGAATAAAAGACTCTCTCATTTAAATTTCAACAACATAAATGAGCTTGTAAGGAAAGATCTTGTGAGAGGACTCCAAAATTAGTATTTGCTCCTGATGCCCTTTGTGATTCATGTCAAAAGGCAAAACAAAGAAAATTTTCATTCAAGAGCAAAACGAAATCATCAATTCTTGAGCCTTATCACCTACTACATGTTGATCTATTTGGTCCAGTCAATGTTATGTCTATTGCAAAGAAGAAATATGTTATGGTTATAGTGGATGAGTTCACCAGGTACACTTGGGTGTAATTCTTGCACAAGAAGAATGAAACTGCATCTACTCTAACTGATCATGTCAAACAGCTGGATAAATTGGTCAAAGATTCTGTCAAAATTATAAGAAGTGATAATGGCACTGAGTTCAAGAATTCAATCATGGAAAAGTTCTGCAAAGAGCATGGAATCAAACAGGAATTTTCTGCACCTGGAACTCCACAGCAAAATGGAGTTGTAGAAAGAAAGAACATGACTCTCATTGAGGCTGCATGAACTATGCTTGATGAAGCAAAGCTTCCAACCTACCTTTAGGCTGAAGCTGTGCAGACTGCTTGTTTTACACATAATGCTACACTGATAAAAAAGCATGGAAAAACACCATATGAGATGGTGAAGAAAAAGAAGCCAAATCTGAAATATTTTCATGTATTTGGATGTAAGTGTTTTGTTCTTAAGACTCATCCTGAACAGCTGTCACAAATTGATCTAAAAGCTAATGAAGAAATTTTTGTTGGATATCCACTTTCCATAAAAGCCTTCAGAGTCTATAATTTAAGAACAAGGGTTTTCATGGGATCTATCAATGTATCTTTTGATGATAAGAAGATTACTGGACTTAAAGATTTCAATGATCATGATCAACTGAGATTTGAAAATGAAGATTTAAATTCTGATTCTGTAAATTCTGATGACTTAAATTCTGAACCTGTAAGTTCTGACGGGTTAAATTCTGATGTCATTAAAACTGTTATAAATACTCCAAGGGAAAATGTACCTGTCCAGGGGGAGCAAGCTGAAGATCCTACCATAACTCAAGACTCACAAGAAGTATCAGAACCTGTCACTGGCTCTTCAAGTTCTGATTCATCAAGTTCTGATGAGCCAAGTTCTGATAATTCTGGAAACTCTGATACTTCAAATCCTGAAGGATCCAACTCAAATTCTGAAGTTTCAGAGAGCATAACTACAGGGGGAGCATCAGAAAATGCTGATGGAGACAGCATGGATCATGGGGGAGGATTCAGTTCTAGAAATCAACTTCCATCTGCAAGGATGTGGACCAAATCACATACACCTGACTTAATAATTGCAGATCCTGAAGCAGGTGTCAGAACTAGAACTGCAACATCAAATGAATGTCTCTATCATTCTTTTCTATCTCAGACTGAACCAAAGAAAGTGGAAGAAGCTCTTCAAGATACTGATTGGATGCAAGCAATGCAGGAAGAGTTAAATGAATTTGAAAGAAATAAAGTCTGGACCCTAGTGCCAAGACCAAAGAACAGATCAATTGTTGGCACAAAATGGGTGTTCAGAAACAAAACTGACAGTGATGGCATAATTACAAGAAACAAAGCAAGGCTGGTTGCTAAAGGTTATTCTCAACAGGAGGGTATTGATTATGATAAAACATTTGCACCAGTTGCTAGATTGGAAGCCATAAGAATCTTTTTGGCTTATGATGCTCACAAAAAGTTTAAAGTCTTTCAAATGGATGTGAAAAGTGCTTTTCTCAATGGAGAATTGGAAGAAGAGGTATATGTTGAACAACCTCCAGGATTTGAAGATTCAAAATTTCCAGATCATGTCTACAGATTAGACAAAGCACTTTATGGCCTTAAGCAAGCTCCTAGAGCATGGTATGAGACTTTAGCTCAATTCCATCTGGAAAGTGGATTTCACAGAGGCACAATTGATAAAATACCGTTCTACCTCAACCATGAAAAGGACTTACTTTTGGTACAAATATATGTTGATGATATCATATCTGGTTCTACTAATGCCAAACTCTGTGAAAGGTTTGTAAAGCTAATGCAGTCAAGATATCAAATGAGTATAATGGGAGAACTTAGCTATTTTTTGGGACTTCAAGTCAAGCAAAATGAAGAAGGTACTTTTATCTGTCAATTTAAGTACACCAGAAATTTACTGAAGAAATTTGGAATACAAGATTGTTTAACTACATCCACTCCCATGGCCACTGCAACCAAGTTTGATAAAGATACTGGTTCATCAGTAGATATTACTAACTACAGAGGTATGATTGGCTCTTTACTATATTTAACTGCAAGTAGACCTGATATCATGTATGCTACCTGTCTTTGTGCAAGATTTCAGGCTGATCCAAGAGAACCTCATCTCATAGCTGTGAAAAGAATTTTTAAGTATCTCAAGGGTACAGCTGATCTAGGATTGTGGTATCCTAGAGAATCAGATTTTAAGCTAATAGGTTACTCAGATGCAGATTTTGCAGGATGCAAAATAGACAGGAAAAGCACTAGTGGAACTGCCAATTTCTTGGAGGCAGATTGGTTTCTTGGTTTAGCAAGAAACAGAAATCAATTTCCACATCAACTGCAGAAGCATAATATATTGCTACAGAAAGCTGTTGTGCACAGATTCTTTGGATGAAGAATCAGTTACTGGATTATGGGTTAGAATTTTCTAAAATACCTATTTACTGTGATAATCAAAGTGCTATTGCTATGACAGGTAATTCAGTTCAACACTCAATGACAAAGCACATCAACATTAGGTACCATTTCATTAGGGAACATGTGATGGAAGGTACAGTGGAATTACATTTTGTTCCAACAGATCAACAACTAGCAGATATCTTCACAAAACCACTCTGTGAAGCTACTTTTACAAGATTGGTAAATGAACTTGGAATGGTTTCAGGTTCTTTCTCTAAAACTGCTTAGTTTTTGTTCTCATGCATCAGACTTTATGATCAGTATTTACAGATTGTCTTATCTTCATGAAATATGTGCTTAAATTGTAATGCATTAAATGCTGATTGTTATCTGATGTGGATCTATATACTCTGATAGTTATTTGAATGTTCTGTGACTATTCAATCCAATGAGGATTCATGTGCTAGATGCTGACCTAGTAGTCTTTAACATACTAGAAATACCATATTTGAATTAGTTGTTTATGTGGAATTCATTAACACAAGCAAATTCTAATTTTGAGCTTAGTCAAATTTACTTTGTGTATCTTATTACTAAGTCACAAACTAAATTCTTGCTTCTTATCTGTCAAATTCTGATGTCAGTAAATCTTAAGGATAAACTACATGCTGATAAGCCTCACTTATCTGAAGAAAAGAAAAGAAAAGAAAATTAAAGTCAGGTACTCCTTTGAGATCTAAGGTAAATATGTAGAATGGAAGACCCAAGTGCATTGCTGGTATTAAGTTATATGCATTAGAAATGCAAATAAATTTTTCTTGGTGACTTTTCACATTCTCTGATTACTGGAGAAATACTCTGATAATAGCATAAATTCTGATAACAGTTGTGACTTATTTACACTGAGAAGCCACTGTGAAAAAGAATTTTAAAAGATGCATAAAATGAGCCAAACAGTTGAGGTGGACACATGCACAAATTTATCCTATAGTAGACTTCATTATTAATGACAGATTTGAAGCACTTTTCTTATTTATGCCTTATTTCTAAGATATACTGAAGTTTATCAGACTTTAATCTTTATCTGATATTTTGCTAAATGAACACACTTTCACTCCATATGAATGATGAAAATTATTGTGGTGATTGAGTTGTTTTTAACAAATAGTTAAGTGTCATTTGCATAAATTCTGAGGACAAGTTCTGATGGAAGTTCTGATGATTAAACTCTGAAGAAACAAGTCAGTATTTATATGAAGAATCACAGATATAAACATTCACTTTTTGAGTACAGAAGCCATGTTCTGATGACTGTTAAAATCTGATAATAGTCAAGTTCTGATATTAAATTCTGATGGAAACTTTGATGCTTATGTGGCATTATTTTTACTTGACTTATTTGTGGTAAATACTGAAATAGTCATATTTAATCAGAATATATTTAAGTGAGATAAAGACAGTCATAATCATTTGGGTTAGTGGTAAACGTGTTTGTCTTGAAAAACTGCATGTGCACAGTAATTATTACTTATTTCCCGTGCCCACTAACTCCTGCTTTAACTATTAACTGTTCACATATTGCCTAAATCATTACACATCGGTCTAGGGAGACGCTCATTAAGTTAACTCTACACTTAATCATTAATCAGTCCTCTAGTCCCTTGATATTCTATTGGCTATTTAACCAACATTTTATCTCAGACATATCATCTTCTATTCTCAAACAAAATCATTCTCTCTCTTTTAATTCTCACTATTTTCCTCCTTCATAAAAATGGTTCTTGTAAACATGTTTATGAACTATGAAAACTTCAACATCGAGTTCGGTTGTGGTGACTGAGAACAGGAATGGCACGTCACTGCCATTCCTGATGAGATATGGAACTTGGTTCCACAAGAGGTTCGGAAAAATCTCTTGTTCTTTGAGATGGACTATCAACTCCATCTTGATCGCTTGGAAGAAGAACGGAGAGAGGCTCTTCTTCAGCAAGAACGGATCATCCGTCTTGCAGTGCTAGTTGTCAGCAGCAGGAGGAACTAATCGATAGTTTTCCTTCTTAGACCAAGGCTGTTAATGTTCACCATCTTAGACGAGGATTATCTTGTAATCTTTTGCATGTAATATACAAATTTCATAAAATGTACTCTTTTGATATTTTAATGAAATTTCTTTTGATTGCAAGATTTAGTCTTTGTTTATCTCGTATTATGTGCATATGAATATTCTCTTTGAAGCCTGTTAATCTTTACTTCATCTACTTGAACTGTATTTCTTGATGAATGTTTTGATTAAAATTATGGTTACTAATAATTTGTGATGATTTGACAAACAAATGTTGAATTTGAATTGACATATCCTAACCTACACTTGAGAAAGTTGAAGCAATTGAGAAAGCTCAAGAGAAGCAACAGGCCCAAATCTCTGAGGTCCTGGCTAATCAAGCTTCTTAACAGGCTCAATTGAATGATATTCAATCTTCAGTGGAACTTCTTCTCTCACTCCTACTATCAGATGATGCCAAAAAGGGGGAGCAGATAGTTAAGTCCAAATGCTCTAATGATCAAATACTGAAGAAGAAAGATGATGAAGCTGATGACAAGGGAAACCCTAGCAAGGGTAGAGGTCAAGTTCAAAGTAAAGAGCACAGCAGCAAGGTTTCTTCAAGGAAACTAATTACTGATGCAAGCAAATCTTCTACTCAAAAGAAGATAAGTTCTGAAGCTACTCAAACTCAAAATTTGATAGCAAGTACTGAAACTCAAAATCTGATATTAAGTTCTGATGAGCAAAGTCTGATGACAAAGCCTGATGTTCTGATACAAGGTGGAAGTCAAGATTCTCAAAAGGTCATGCAAACTCTGAAGCTCAAGGGAAAGCAGACTGCTGTCTACTATAAGGATCCCAAGATTCAGACACTTGATGAGGAAATTGCTAGAAGATTGTTTCTGAAGCATAATCCAGGAATGGATTTAGAAAATCTCAAGGAGGAAGAAGCTAGATTTAAAGTTGAAAAGAAAAATCTAAAGACAAAAGCTTCTGTTGCAAAGAAACCTCCAAGGCCTAAGGTAAAAGGCATTGTGATCAAGGAGAAGTCATATACTAAGGCATCAAAGCCCAAAACAAGATCACAGATTGAGATTGATCCCAAAGATAAAGGAAAGGGAAAAGTTGATGAACCAATCAAACCACAGGAGATGAAAATTCCTCAAATCCTGATGAAACCAGTGTGCAAAATGGTTCAAGTTACTGATGATATTCTTGCTGAAGATGAAGATGTTCAAACTCTGAAAAGAAGGAAGATTTCTGAAGAATCTAAGACAACCTCTGACAAAGCTTAAGTTGTTCAGAGTAAAGAACTGCAAGCTACAACAGAAATAGCAAGTTCTGATAAAGTCATCAAGACATCAACCTCTGACAGTGCTCAAGTTGATTTAGACAAGATGGAAGTAGCTGATAAAAAGAAACTTTTGTGGAAAAATGTCAAACCATCAGATCCAAAGAAAAGCCAATTGCTGTCTACTTTCATGACTATTGGGTTAAATGCTAGAGAACCAAGAGACAGGGCTGGACTAGGTTCTGATGAAGCTAAGATCATGACAGGACATGAAGTTGCTACTAGAGATCCATTTCTTTTGACTGACAGACCTCTTGAAAATGGTACACAGAAACACCTTGATAAGGTTATCTCTGTTCAAGTGGTACTGGATATTCACGACAAGCACAATGTCAAGGAAAATCTGATTCTTTTTCTTGAAGATGGAAGGATATATCAGATGTCAGAATCAGATATGCTAAACAAATCACTAAAAGAACTTCAATTCTTTCATTAACTTTTAGAAGTAAAGTCTGATATTACCAGGAGATGGTCAAACTTCATATTGAAGACTATTAGAGATAAAGCAAGAATTTCTGGTTCAAGAGTTACAGAATTCATTCCTAGTATTGTTGAAAATGATGGAAGTGAAACTCCAATGAGGAAGAATTCTGCTAAGCTTGAACTGTTACTGAATGAGAAATGTATGTGCTACAATGAAGATTCTTCTCATTCAAGGGTAATAAGACTGAATGATGGTTTAGAAAGAAACCATATCTCTGCTTTAAGGACTGCAATCTACGAGATTGGGAGTCAGAATGAAGAGATGAAGCAAGTCAAGACTACAATGTCTCAAGTCCTGAGGATTAAAGAAGAAAAGCTGATATCAAGCATTGTCAAGAATCATTATGGATTCAGATTGACTCGGTAAGATTGGTAAAAACTACAAGGATTGTAAGTTGTAGTTAGTTATCTAGTTAAACTCTTATTTGCATTTGTACTTAAATGTTTTTGACATCATCAAATCTATTAACTTGTATATTTTGCACAATTTACAAGTTGGGGAGATTGTTAGATATATTTGAGATGTCATGTCTAATATGATTTGTGTTTAGTTTTCAGAACTTAACAACAGGACAAATCAGGACTTACTGAAATCAGGACTTACTGGAAGTCAGAACTTAATATCAGAACTTAAGGTTATATCATAACTTAAGTGCGGAAAGACTTACAGTTAAGGAAGAAAGCTGATTTACAGTAGAAGATCGAGACTAAAACAAAAGAAGATATGCATGGAAAGAGTTAGAAGACTGGAAGACTTGTAGAAGATATCTGATTGATATATTTTAGGAGATAGAATTATATTCCATATCAATTAGAAGTTATCTTGTAACTGTGTACTATATAAACACAGACTTAGGGTTTACACTATATATGTTATCATTATCGAGAAGATTATACAATGTAACCTAGCAGCTCTTAGTGATATTTGTTCATCACTGAGAGAGAACAACAGTTCTTATTGTAACAGAGTTTATTCAATATACTTGATCTTTATTACATACTTGTGTTAAATCGATTTGATTGTATTAACACTGTATTCAACCTTCTTCTACAGTGTTGTGTGACCTAACATTTACTGGTTGATCATCAATTGCAACAGAAAGCTGGGTAGGCTTATATGGTCCATCATTAATTCTATCAAGGTATTCTGGATCTATGGCTTCCAGAAACATAGCCATCTTTACCTTACATATAGGATACTCAGATGCTCTCAGTATGGAAACCCTAATGCTCTCATATCGACTGTGGGTTTGATTATTTTGATTATCTTGAGTTTTGGTGGGCTTAGGTGGAGTTTGTGTTTCGTCAAACATGATTGTAAACTGGATCTCACTGTTTGTATATCAACAGAGAGGCTCTAATACCAATTTTTGGGTCACACAACACTATAGAAGGGGGTTGAATATAGTGTTTATACAATCAAATTTAGAACACAAGTAGGTAATAGTAATCAAGTTTATTCAATATAATAAGCTCTGTTACAAAGTAGGTTAAACTACTCTCTCAGTGATGAACAATATCACTAAGAGCTGCTAGGGTTACAAAGAATAATATACTCGTGAATGATAACATATATAGTGTAAACCTTAAGCTGTGTTTATATAGTACACAGTTACAAGATATCTTCTAATTGATATGGAATATAATTTTGTCTCCTAAAATATATCAATCAGATATTATCTTTTTACAAGTCTTCTAGCTGTCCAACTCTTCATGCATATCTTCTTTTGTTTTAGTCCAGATCCTCTCCTAAAAATCAGCCGCACTTTACTTTTGAAGCATATCCTTCCTTAAGTTCTGTTATCACAAGTTCTTGATAACTTAAGTTCTAATATCTTCCTGTCTTCAGTAAATCCTGATTTTCAGTAAGTCCTGATAAGTCCTGATATTAAGTTCTGAAACTAAACAAATCAGATTAGACATGACATCACAAATATATCTAACACATGACATATTACTTTGGCAGTTGGAAGTGTTTGCATCTTCTAGTATTGGGGAAAATATAGGCCACTCATTTGCTTGGTTGTTAGTAGACTTCAGGGAAAGCTTATATTTAACCATTTTTCAGTTCATGAAGCAAAAGAGTGTCCTCTAGACTCATCACCTTGACTTTGTTGATGAATAGGCCACTCATTTGCTTGGCTGGTAGTGAATAATGAACCCGCTGGTAGCAAGAAGAGAAAAACTGATCTGGAATATATCTATAAGGACAAGTATCCTAGAACTGAGTAAAACAATGATTCAACCCCGAAGAAGGGAGGACCTGGACAAAAGTTCACTGAATATGCTAAGTTGAATACTCCTAGAAGTCAGATCTTGATGGAAATTGAGAAGGATAGAGATGTTCATTGGCCTAAGCCTCTGAAGGCTGATCCTACCAAGCTAGATAAGAATAAATATTGCAGATTTCACAAGGATGCTGGTCATGACACCGATGAGTGTAGAAAATTAAAGGATGAAATAGAGTTCCCTATTCGAAAAGGAAGGTTGAGCAAGTATACTGGAGATGGAGGAGATAGGAATAACAATGGAAGAAAGAATTTCGATGATCGTAGGAGGGATCAAGATGATCAGGGGCAAAATCCTCAGCCCAGGGGACCGGTGATAAATGCAATCTTTGGAGGAACATGACCCCGGGGCCTGTGATAAATACAATCTTCAGAGGACCAACTATTGCTGGTTCATATAAAAACTCAAGGAAAGCATATACTAGAGAAGTTATGCATATCATTGGAGAAGCCTAGAAGAAGGCTAGGACAGGAGTAACAATGGCATTTGATGATTCTGACTTAGAGGGTGTGAAATTTCCTCATGATGATCCGATGGTCATAACACCGATAATAGAGAACAGCCCTGTGAAGAGGGTCCTTGTAGATAATGGTGCCTCGGTGGACATTTTTCTCTATGATACCTTTATAAAGGATGGGTTACAATGATTCTCAATTAACCACGACTGATATGCCGATATATGGATTCGCTAGAGTGGAGTGCCCCGTAGAAGGGATAATTAAGTTGCCAATGACCATAGGTTAGGAACCAAGACAAGCAACACAGATGTTGGATTTTGTAGTGGTAAAGGTTGGATCAACTTACAATGCAATCATGGGAAGAACGGGAATACATGCTTTCAAGGCAGTCCCTTCTTCTTACCATTCAGTGATGAGGTTTCCCACCCGAAATGGGATTAGAGAAGAGAGAGGAGATCAAAAGATGGCTAGGAGTTGTTATGTGGCCTCTCTTAGGGCTGATGGAGTTGGGGGGCAGGTTCTGCCTATTGAAGATTTGGATATCCGTGAGAATGATGAGAAAAGAGGGAAGCCAGCAGAAGACTTGGTTCTGATTCCTTTGGCTCCCGAGGATCCTGAGAAAGTAACTTTCATTGGAGCATCACTAGAGGAGCCCCTTAGAGGGAAGTTGGTGAAGTTTTTATAAGAGAATAGTGATGTATTTGCATGGTCAGCAGCTGATATGCCTGGCATAGACCCGGAGCTGATCACTCACAAGCTGAACGTGGATCCAAATCGAAAGACTGTGAAACAAAAGAAAAGAAGTTTTGCTCCTGAGAGGCAGGAAGCTATTAAGCAAGATGTGGAGAAGCTCTTAGAGGCCAGTTTCATTGACGAGATACAATTTTCGGAATAGTTAGCAAACCCTATAATGGTAAAGAAGGCTAATGGAAAGTGGAGAATGTGCATGAACTTCACTGATCTAAATGATGCATGCCCACAGGATTGTTTCCCCTTGCCAAGGATAGATACATTGATAGATGCAACCGCTGGTCACAAAATGCTGAGTTTCATGGATGAATTTAGTGGATATAATCATATCAAAATGTATAAGGATGACATCCCTAAGGTATCATTCATCACTGACTTTGGTGTTTTTTATTATCTTGTTGTGGCGTTTGGTCTCAAGAATGCAGGAGCCACCTATCAAAGGTTGGTAAATAAGATTTTCAAGGACCTTATTGGCAAAACTATGGAAGTTTACATTGACGATATGTTAGTCAAGATCTTGCTAAAGACTGATCACATAACCCATTTGAGGAAAGCCTTTGAAGTGTTGAGATATCACAAAATGATGTTAAATTCTGCAAAGTGTGCTTTTGGAGTGGGATCTGGAAAGTCTTTAGGTTTGACGGTCTCCAAGAGGGTAATCGAGGCCGATCCTGATAAAATAAAGGCTATCCTAGATATAGAACCGCCGTGTTCCATAAAAGACGTTCAGAAACTCACTGGAAGAGTTACAGCTCTAGGATGTTTCATTTCCAAATTCGGAGACAAGTGCTTGCCATTCTTCAAATCCCTGAAGCAGGTTAAAGATTTCATATGGATGAAGGAAAGCCAAAAGGCAATTGAAGGATTGAAAAAATATAAAATTCAAGCCCCGTTGTTGGCCAAGCCAGCCCCGAATAAAATTTTGTACTTAAACTTGTCCGTTTCAGAAAATGCCTTGAGCGCTGTATTAGTTAAGGAGGAACTTAAAGTCCAGAAACCCATATACTGTGTAAGTAAAATTCTGCATGGAGCTGAGTTGAATTATTCAACTATTGAGAAGTTTGATTTGGCCTTAGTGATGGCTTCAAAGAAGTTGCGTCCTTACTTCCAGGCTCATAAAATTGAAGTGCTAACAAATCAGCCCTTGAGAAATATCATTCATAGTCGCAAAGCTAGTGGACGGCTGATTAAATTAGCTATAGAATGGAAATAAAAGCCCAGGCATTGGCTGACTTCGTGGTGGAATGTACCATACCCAAACACGAAGTCGGGGGGCAGGAAGGTACTATACCTCAAGACACAGGAGATGACAAAGGAGACTAAGAAAAGGGCGTTGAAGAGAAGGAATATTGGGTTCTCTATTTTGATGGAGCATCAAAAATAAATTCAAGCGAGGCAGGGCTAGTTTTACAAAGCCCAGATGTGTTCCTGATTGAATATGCTATGAAGCTAGACTTCCCAACTACAAATAATGAAGCAGAATATGAAGTTCTGATAGCTGGCGTCGGCCTAGCAGGAACATTGAGGGTCAAGAACTTGAAACACTGTGGGGATTCGAAGCTGGTCATATCCCAGATCAAGGGAGAGTTTGAGGCAAGGGATGATGGAATGGCTAAGTATGTCCGCCTAGTAAGGGTTGTGATGACTCAGTTCGATGAATGCCATGTTGAGCACATTCCAGGGGAGGAAAATGCTAAGGCGGATGCGTTGTCTAAGTTCGCTTAATCGGAGATAAAGAAAAGTTCAGGAAGTGTGTACTTTCATGTTTTGAAAATATGGAGCATTGATGTTAAGCTTGTAGCCCCTGTAGGGCTAGAGACATCGTGGATAGATCCCATTAAGGCCTATATTAAAACTGGTTGGATACCAAATGATGTGACAGAAGCACGAAAATTGGCTGTTCGAGCACTGAGATATTCCTTGATCGATGGGATCTTGTACAAAAGATCTTATGTGGTTCCTTATTTAAGATGTCTCAGACATGATGAGGCACGCTTGGCTCTTGAAGAAGTACACGAAGGAATCTGTGGGCAACACTTGGGGGGCAGAGCACTGGAACATAAGATAACCCGTTTAGGCTTTTATTGGCCAGAGATGATGGCCGATGCCAAAGTTTATGTTAAGAGATGTGATCGATGTCAAAAATATACTCCTGTAGTAACGCAACCTCCGGAAATGCTGACTTCTATAAACTCCCCAATCCCTTTTGCTATGCGGGGAATGGATATTCTCGGACCTTTCCCGATGGCTACTGCACAAAGGAAATTCTTGATTGTGGCTATTGATTACTTTACCAAGTGGATCTAAGCCAAGATCACAACCAAACAAGTTGCACAATTCTTGGGGGAAAATATCTTGTGCAGGTATGGAATTCCTCGAATCCTGGTTACCGATAATGGAACACAATTCAATAATGAAGAGTTCAGAAATTATTGTGAAGAAAATGAAATCGACTTGGGATTCACCTCTGTTGTTCACCCCCAAGCTAATGGGCAGCAGAGGTTGAAAATCAGATCATCCTTGATAGGTTAAAGAAGAGGATTGAAAAGTCCAGAAATAATTGGGTGGATGAAATACTGCCAATACTTTGGGCATACAGAACTACATGTAGAGTCACAACTGGAGCAACGCCTTTCATGTTAGCATATGGGGCAGAAGCAGTTGTACCAGTAGAAATATCACATTCGTCTCCTAGGATCCGAGCTTTCAATGCTGAGGAATGTGGAATTAACCCGCTCATTTATTTTAGAAAGAAATTAAGGAATGAGGAGGGGCAAAGATTAGCCCTTAATTTAATTAAATGAAGTATGAGATGCAGTACACGCAAAGATAATGGAATATCATAAAAAAGCCTCTTTCTATTATAACTTGAGGGTGAAAGAGAGATTCTTCAAGCAAGGAGATTTGGTCCTGAGAAAAGTGGAAGCTTCTGGAGTAGGGTAGAAAGGAAAGCTCACCCCAAATTGGGAAGGGCCATATAAGGTTAAGAGTGTTCAAGGAAGAGGAACTTACAAGTTGGAGACCATGGAAGGAAAAGAAATTCCTCAGACTTGGCATGCTCAAAACCTGAAAGTTTACTACCTATAGTTTATACATACTATAGTGGTAACAAGGTTGAAAAGCACCATGAAGCATTGCTTGCTTAGGATTTTATATGCTATTTTTCATTAGACTATTATTTCAAATTCTAGTTCTACGAAGAATTATGTAAGGGATGGATCCCAAGAGTTTATAATTAATAAAGTTTCCATAAACTTATCCTAGAACTGTTTGGTTCATCGCATGTATGTTTGAGTTTACTTATCTATTCTGGTACAAGTACGAGTAAATATAAGGGAAAGCTACGAAAAGGCTAGAAAACTAGCTCCCATAAAATAGTACAAGTACTTAGAAAAATAGTAAAAACAAGAAAACAACTTAAGATAACATAAATAATCCCCGAAGGGAAATAAGTTCAGAGTACAATAAGTTAAGATAAAAACAACAAACATAAAGTCTATAAAGACTAAAAAAACTACTCCTCCATGTTGGAGCCATCCTTCCCCTGCTCCTTCTCAGTATCTCCCTTCTCAGCATTAGCAGAAGGCTCGGCATCCCTTGCAGGAGAAGCTGGAGGAGAAGTTGTGTTGGGATCTAAGATACAATCATCAGTCATGGGAGAGTTGAAGAGAGCATCCAGGCTATCCTCTGTCTCTGGCTGCTCAGGACTTATATAGTCCTTGGGATCTATTAAGCCCGAATGCTTCTCAGAAATTGCTTTTACAGCTGCATCCCACCCCTGGGTAAACTAAAAAGGATAAAGACCCTCATCGTGAATTTCCATGAGATTCTTAAATTTCACAGAATCCATGTAGTCATCAATGATGGTTTCTTTATCACTCCGGAGCTTCACCAGCTCAACATGGGCCTTGGACAGCTCCTCCCCCTTGGTCGTTAGCTTCTTCTCCAAAACCTCAGCCCTCTCCTTCCACTTTTTTATCTCCCTCTCAAACTCATCTGAGTTCCCCTTCGAGGACCTAGTTTGATTAAGGGCCACCTTGAAGTAGGTGTTGCTATGCACAAAGAAATATGAGTTAACATAGATTTTTTTTTAAAAAAAAGAGAAGTTGAAATTAAAAGGTAAGGCAGAAATGTTACTGCAGCTTGGGCCTGAGAACCCAGGAGCTCAATGGACTCAATGTCACTCCCCGTGACAATGTCAGTGAAGTCGTGGGGAGTTATGGAATGGTATGACCAATCCTTAGCGTGCTTGATGGACCTAACCACCGTGTCACTTCTCCTAAAACCCCAGTTGGGCCTAAAGGAGTGCGCCTTAAGTGGAGGATCCACATCATCCCCCAGTTCTACAACTAAAGTTTGAGGCCTAAGGAAAGAAGGAGCATCAGGCTTGCTCCTGTGGTCCTTGTTTAGCTTGGCCCTCTTTTGGCGGACAGATTCCCCCTCCTTAGGCCTATTAATGTTATTAATGGCCTCGCAAGCTGAAATGAAAAAGAAAGGAAAATGTTAAAATCTGGAAATGATCGAGTTTCAATAGAGAGAATGAAATAATAACACATGTAAAGTTACCCTTATCACTGGCCCGAGAGAGACCAACTTTCTTCAGGGAAAACTCTTCTGAAAGGGTCCATGTATCTGTTTTGCCATCATCTGAAATGAGGGCTTGATAAGCGACCTCCTCTTCATCAGTTAACCTAATGCTAGAGGGGCTACCATCGACTACTTTACAAAAGGGCCTATGGAAAAGAGTGGCCCAATCGCCTCCGGCCCATGTCAGCCTAACAAATTCATCTCTCCATTTTGGGTTATTCTCGACAATGGAGTTACCATAAAAAATGTGGGGAATTTTGGACCTTTGGCATAATAAAACCCAGCCCGGTTGAGTCAAAGCACTGTTATAGAACTGAAATTTTTTTCTAAATACGGCGACTGAAAGAGAGAATTTATTCCTAAGACATAAACCATAAAGAAAATAATATTCCTCCATGCATTAGGAGGGAGCTGACATGGGTTTATTTGCACATCTGCAATTAGACATGGGATGAATTCGTGGAAGGGGGACCTAAGACCCGCGGTTAAGGCTCTTCGATAAATAAAGATTGTATCCCCCTCCCAATTACAGGTCCTATCCCCAGGGACGGCTGGAGTAATTCTAAGGTTAGGCGGAGTCTGTACATGGTGTTGAAAGCTTCTATCCTACCATCTAGCTCATGAAAGGTATTACCATGGTTGTAAGAATCTAAGTCAGACAAAGATGCATATTCATCCCCTCAAGTGTTTATCATGTCTATAAGAGAAGTATAAGGAGAGCGTATTTGAATGGCAGTACCTCTTTTTAAAGAATTCATCTTGGCCAACCTAGCAAGATCACAATCCGCCATTAATATTCTCGGGAAGAAGGATTGAAACCCAGAAAAAGGTTGAAGGTGGTGGAGCTGCGGTGGCTGACAACGCCGGAAATCGCCTTTTTTAGAGAAGAACTAGAGAGATTTTTGAGAGAATTTGAGAAGTGAGAAGTGAAATGAGAATTCTCACTTCTCACCTCACTTATATAGCCGAAAATTCAGGAATGTGAATCAACTAAAGCCCACAGAGGCAAGGCCCAATCTAAGAAAGCCCACTAAAAAGGAAACTTCAGGGACATTCTAGAAATAGAATAGGAAATCGAAAGGTCAAAGATCGAGCAGAATTTCTATTACATCGATCAGAGTCCCGATCGATGGCAAATAAAACCCTGGTCGAATTTTCATTCAATTAAAGGGGGAAAATCACTTAAGTCAATCAGAGTCCTGATCGAAAAAGGAAGAATTCTTGTCGAATTTTCATTCGATCAAAGGAGTAAAAAATCACTTAAGTCGATCAGAGTCCTAATCGAAAAAGGAAGAATTCTTGTCGAATTTTTATTCGATCAAAGGGGTAAAAACACTTAAGTCGATCAGAGTCCTGATCAAAAAAGGTAAAATTCTGGTCAAATTTTCATTCGAGTAGAGAGATAGAAATTCGCTTAATTTGATTAGAGTCCTGATCGATAAAGAGAATAATTCTGATCGAATTTCAGAAAGACCACAGTGTCAAAGGCAAGTCCAAATCGATGATGATCCTGACTAAATCGATCAGAATTCTTGGTCGATTTTCCTATAGATCTCAATGTCAAAAATAAGTCTAAGTCGATCAGAATCCTGATCGATTCGATCAGGATTCTTGGTCGATTTTCCCTTAGAACACATCAACGAAATCCAAGTTAATTCGATCAGGATCCTGATCAATTTAGATCAGGAATCCTGATCGAAATCTTGTCGACTAGAATGACAAAATAACTGTTAATTCGATCAGGAATCCTGGTCGATTTTGCTGGACTTCTGGTCGATTTAAGTCAGAAAATTAGGGATAAATCCTGAGAAATTAAGGAAATTCCTTATAAATTCCTAGAAATTATGGATATTTTCCGGAAATTGGAAATAAATCCCAAAAATTAAGGAAAAATCCTAGAAATTAAGGGAAAATTCTTGGAAAATAGAGGAAAAATCTCATAAATTAAGGGAAAAAATCCTGAAAAATACCAGAAAAATCCTAAAAAGAGGGAATTGGGTAAAAAGAAAGTAATAGGGAGTTTCCAAAATGACCCTGAAGCTATGTACAAGGCAAATCGTTGTAAATATGTAGGTCGCTCCACACTTTATGCAAAAAAATGATACCCTGTAAAGGAATAAATAAACTTAACTTCTGAGAAATCTTTCACAATTTCCCAAAAGTTCAGGCGCAAATGATAAGGAATAAAATAAACCATGATTATGTAATTAATATCGCATCAATTATACAAGAATTGGGATAACACTAAAGTCCATTAGATAGGGCCCAAAACCCTGAATGTTAGTTAATTTCGTAATTAATTAATCAGGGATAAATCAGCTGATAAATAAAGTTCAATTAAGGATACAATTCCTTGGAGATTGACCTCCAAGAAATATCATAGGATAATGAATCAGTTTCCTACTTCCTAGGACTCCAAAGTCCGTTCTAATTCAGAGACTTACCCACCAAGTCTCCCAATTCCAGTCCAATTCAAGGACTCCCAACATCTATATAAAGGGCCTCACCCCACCAAATCAGAACTACGTTTTTTACTTGATCCTTGGCATACCGCAAGGTACGTAGGCATCTTGTTAAGGAAGATTGAGTCACGAAACACAAGAGCAGTCAAATCGAGCCTCGAAGTTCACGAACCCTAGTAGTAAATACAGTAATTAATACCATGGGCTAATCGGAACCCACGTTGATGATGAGTCCGATTATGGGCTAATCGTTATCGTGGGGTTCGAGCGGATTTATTTATGGATTTCTTTAGTTAAATTGTTTGATGCCTTAGTATGTGGTGATTGTATGATATCCTAGTATTAGTTGTGCGTATTCGTCTTATGAGCGTCACGAACTTATAAGATAGTATGTTAATTCTTAATGAAGCGAAAGTGAATTTAAGGATTTAGAACTTGCCATGCTAGCATAGGTTCATGTATTTGTTATGCATGATTCGTAGGTAATTTTAACCATCTTACTTGCCCTGTGTAATCAAGATAGATAACTTGAGCTTAAACCGTTATGTTGTCAAATTCTATAGACATATAGGGTCTCAATATAATTGGTGTCTATTCAGCTTTTATCTCTTTTGTGGATGTCTGGTAGTATGGTACTCATGCAACGAAAGTTGGCATTTATCAGTTTCGTGTTAACTAATTAGTGTCATCACCATTGCATGCTAAGGTTGAGAACAATAAGGCTATTGAATGAAGTATTTAATGAAGTTAAAATCCCATGTGTGTCATATATATTATTTCAACCAAACTTATTTTCGTAGTTATAATTGTTACTTTAATTCTTAGTTATAAACAACTTCAATTTGTTACCGTCTTAACATTGAATAATAACCAAACACTGTTGCTTAAGTGCGTGAATTAATTAGTTAACCAATACAGTCTCTGTGGGAACGAACTAGAAAGATTCTATACTACTTGCGAACTGGTATACTTGTGTGTATTATTAGCGCATGTTTAGCGACTAACAAGTTTTTGGCGCTGTTGCTGGGGACTGTAGTGTTAATTTATAGTTTATGTGCTTTCCATCAGTGGTCGTTAAAGTTCATTGACTCGGACATTGTTACTCATTTGTTCCTAGCGAGGGTGTATGCGTACGTGTTCGTGTACTCGTAAGAGAATACTGGATAAAGCCGAGGAAGAACTTGCGGTGGTTCGAAGGGAAGTTTTTGAGGAAGAAAAGAAGGTAAAAAAAAGAAGAGAAAATTGAAGAACCAGCTTTAGTAGAGATGGGTGATCAAGCAGAAAATTCGAAGGCTTTGATGGGCTATTCTCAGCCTAATATTAATGATATTCAGTCAAGCATCATCAGGCTAACTATCAGGGCTAACACTTTTGAGATCAAGTCATGCACGATTCAGATGATACAAAACTCAGTTCAGTTTGGGGGTTCTCCTACTGAAGACCCCAATATGCACATCAGGGATTTCATCGAGATCTGCGACACCTTCAAGTTTAATGATGTGACTGAAGATGCTATCAAGCTACGCCTCTTCCCATTCTCTCTGAGGGACAAGGCTTAGTGCTGGTTACATTCTCCAACAGCAAGGTCTATCACCACTTGGGAAGATCTTGCTCAAAAGTTTTTCACTAAATTCTTCCTTATGGCAAGACTGCTGCAATCAGGAATAATCTTACTCAGTTTGCTCAGCAAACTGGGGAATCTCTGTGTGAGGCTTGGGATCGATATAAGGAGATGCTGAGAAAGTGCCCACACCATTGCATGCCTGATTGGATAATTATTAACTATTTCTACAATGGATTGGGTGCTACTTCTAGACCCATGCTTGATACAGCATCAGGAGCAGTCTCGTGGGCTAAAAGCTACGATGAAGCTTATGAACTTATTGAACTGATGGCTGCTAATGAGTACCAGAATTCTTCTCAGAGGCTGACTCAGGGAAAAGTTGCAGGCATTCTGGAGTTGGACGCAGCAACTGCTATCGCTGCCCAACTTAAGGCTTTGACGATGAAGGTTGACACTTTGGCTAATTATGGAGTTAATCAAATCACTAGTGTCTGTGAGCTTTGTGCTGGTGCGCATGAGACTGATCAGTACGCAATTTCTAGTGAATCAGCTCAGTTCGTGAGCAACTTCCAGTGATCGCAACAACTAGTGCCAGCCACCTATCATCCCAACAACCGTAATCATCCTAATTTTAGTTGGAGCAACACTCAGAATATGATTCAACAGTCTTATCAGTAATATCCAGCTAAGCAGTACAACCCCCTGGTTTTCAGCAACCACAATATGCACCGAGATAACAACTTCAGCTGTAACAAGCTAATGAAAAATCTGAATTAGAGGAGTTGAAGCTTATGTGCAAAAGTCAAGTTGTTTCTATCAAGACCTTGGAAAATTAAATTGGGCAAATTGCCAATGCCTTGCTTAATCGTCAGCCTGATACACTACCTAGTGACACTGAAGTGCCAGGAAAGAGGGAAGCTAAGGAGCAGGTACAGGCAATCACTTTGAGGTCTGGAAAGGTTGCGAATCCCGAACAAACTCAAGAGTTAACTGAAGAACCTGGGGCTAAGAATAAAGTAGAGTAGTAGGATGAAGAAGTGGAACCAAGGAAGACTACTGTTGAGCACACTCCGCCTGAGGGTAATAAAGGAGAGAAACAGATCTATCCTCCACCACCTTTTCCTAAGCGGCTATAGAAGAAAAAGATGGACAAGCAATTTGAGAAGTTTCTGGAGGTGTTCAAGAAACTTCATATCAACATACCTTTGGCTGAGGCTCTTGAGCAGATTCCTAGTTATGCAAAGTTTGTAAAAGGTATTCTCTCTCGGAAAGTGAAGCTAGATGATTTAGAGATTGTTGCTCTCATGGAGGAATACGGTGTTGTGCTGCAACAGAAATTACCTCTGAAGCTTAAGGATTCAGGAAGCTTCACTATTCCATGTACTATTGGAAAAGTGTCTTTTGACAGATGCTTATGTGACTTGGGAGCTAGCATCAATCTGATGCCTTTGTCAATCTTCAAGTAGTTGGACTTACCTGATCCCAAACCGACTTATATGACTTTGCAGTTGGCCGACCATTCTATTACATATCCGTGAGGTATAGTGGAAGATGTCTTGGTCAAGGTTGATAAACTCATCTTCCCTGCTGATTTTGTAATTCTTGATTTCGAGGAGGATAAGAAGATTCCCATAATCTTAGGGAGACCTTTCTTGGCAATTGGCCGAACTTTGATAGATGTGCAGAAGGGTGAGCTCACAATGTGAGTTCTGGATCAGGATGTTACTTTGAATGTGTTTAACGCTATGAAATTTCCTACTAATAATGAGGAGTCCTTAAAAGTAGAGTTGGTCGATTCGGTGGTTACATCAGAACTTGATCAACTACTAAGGTCCGATTCCTTAGAGAAAGCCTTGTTGGGGAATTCAGATAGTGAAGATGACAAAGGTGAAGAACAATTATAATATTTGAATGCTTTTCCCTGGAAAAGGAAGATTGATATACCTTTTGAATCTCTTGGAATGGAGGAATTGAACAAAGCTCCTAAACGCCTCAAGCCATCTATTGAGGAAGCTCCCACTCTTGAGCTTAAGCCTTTACCTGAGCATTTGATGTATGCATTTTTAGGTGATGCATCTACTCTTCCTGTTATTATCGCATTTGAACTTTCAGGTAGTGATGAGGAAAAGCTTCTGAGGATTCTGAGAGAGTTCAAATCGGCAATTGGCTGGACTATAGCGGATATAAAGGGAATCGGCCATTTTTACTGCATGCATAAAATTCTGCTAGAGGAAGGTAGGAAGCCTACGGTCGAGCAGCAAAGACGCTTAATCCAATCATGAAGGAAGTAGTGAAGAAGGAAATTCTTAAGTGGCTAAATGCAAGAATCATCTATCCTATATCTGACAGTTCATGGGTAAGCCCGGTTCAATGTGTGCCAAAGAAGGGTGGTATTACAGTGGTAGCAAATGAGAAGAATGAGCTTATTCCTACTATAACAGTCACGGGGTGGAGAGTTTGCATAGACTACAGGAAGCTGAAAAAAGCCACTAGGAAGGATCACTTCCCTCTTTCTTTTATTGATCAGATGCTTGACAGATTGGCTGGGCATGATTACTATTATCTTCTGGATGGCTATTCGGGTTACAATCAGATTTTTATCGCTCCAGAAGATCAAGAGAAAACTACCTTCACTTGTTCATTTGGTACTTTCACTTTCAGACGCGTTTCTTTTGGCCTGTGTGGTGCACCAGCCACATTTCAGAGATGTATGATTTCCATCTTTTCTTATATGATTGGACAGAATGTGGAGGTATTCATGGACGACTTCTCTGTATTTGGCGATTCTTTTGATAAATGCTTGCAAAATCTTGGACATGTTCTCAAGAGGTGTGTTGAGACTAATCTGGTTCTCAATTGGGAGAAATGTCACTTTATGGTGCGTCAGGGCATTATTCTCGGGCACAAGGTTTCTAGTAAGAGTCTAGAGGTGGACAAGGCCAAGGTGGGGGTCATTGAGAATCTTCCTCCACCCATTTCTGTTAAAGGAATTCGCAGTTTTCTTGGTCATGCGGGTTTCTATAGGCGTTTCATCAAAGACTTCTCAAAAATTTCAAAGCCATTGTGCAGTTTGCTAGAGAAAGATGTTCCTTTCAAGTTTGATGACGAGTGCCTTGCAGCTTTTGAGACATTGAAGAAGAATTTAATCACAACACCGGTCATAACTGCGCCTGATTGGAATGAACCTTTTGAGATGATGTGCGATGCAAGCGACTATACAGTTGGAGCAATTCTTGGGCAGAGGAACAATAACATATTTCATGTGGTCTACTACGCTAGTATGACCCTAAATGGTGCTCAACTGAATTATACTACTACGAAGAAAGAACTTTTGGCTATTGTCTATGGTTTTGAGAAATTTCGATCTTATCTCCTTGGGACCAAGGTGACAGTTTTCACTGATCACGCTGCAATTCGATATCTCATCTCAAAGAAGGACTCGAAGCCTAGATTGATTAAATGGGTTCGTTTGCTTCAAGAATTTGAACTAGAGATCAAGGACAGAAAGGGAACTGAAAATCAAGGCACTGATCATCTCTCGCATTTAGAGAATCCTAATGCTACTTCATTGGATAAGACATTGATAAATGAATCTTTTCCCGTTGAGCAGCTGTTTGGAGTGCAAGAAGAAGAATCGTGGTTTGCAGATATTATGAACTACCTTATGAGTAATATCATGCCTCCCGACTTATCTTATGCTCAAAAGAAGAAGTTTCTACATGAAGTAAAGTGGTGTATGTGGGATGAGCCGTTTCTTTTTCGTCAAAGAGCTAACCAAATTATCAGGAGATGTATTCTTTACAGCGAAATGGGAGGGATCTTGCGAGATTGCCACTCAACGGCTTATGGAGGACATTATGGTGGAGAAAAGACAGCAGCTCGTGTTCTCCAAGCAGGTTTCTTTTGGCCGGCATTTTTTAAAGATGTCCATCAGTTCATTTTGTAATGTGATCGATGTCAACGTGTGGGTAATATGTCTAAGAGGGATGAGATGCCTCTTAATGTGCTTATCGAGGTTGAGGTCTTCGATGGTTGGGAAATTGACTTCATGGGGCCATTTGTCTCATCTTGTAACAATCAGTATATCTTGTTGGCGGTTGATTACGTGTCGAAATTGGTTAAATTTAAGATGTTGCCAACGAACGATGCGAAAGTGGTGCTTAATTTTCTTCACAAGCAGATATTCACAAGGTTTGGAACTCCAAGAGTCATAATCAGTGATGAGGGGTCGCATTTTTTCAATCGCAAGTTCACTGCTATGATGAAAAGGTATAATGTGAATCATCGCATTACTACGACTTATCATCCTCAGATGAATGGTCAAGCTGAGGTATCTAACAGAGAGATCAAGCGCATTTTGGAGAAAGTAGTGTGCCCATCAAGGAAAGATTGGTCTTTGAAGCTTGATGAAGCTGTTTGGGCTTATAGAACAGCTTACAAAACTCCTTTAGGAATGTCACCATTTCAGTTGGTCTACGGTAAAGGGTGTCATTTTCCTGTGGAGCTCGAGCATAAAGCATACTGGGCTTTGAAAAAATTGAATCTTGACTTGGATGCGGCTGGAAAGAAGAGGATGCTTCAATTGAATGAACTCAACGATTTTTGACTTCAAGCTTATGAGAACAACAAAATATACAAGGAAAAAGTCAAAAGGTGGCACGACCGGGGTCTAGTGCTCAAATCATTTGTGCCGGGGCAACAAGTTATTTTGTTCAACTCTCGTCTCCGTCTTTTTCCTGGAAAGTTGAAGTCAAGGTGGTCAGGGCCCTTCATAATCAAAACTGTGTTTCCACATGAAGCGGTGGAAATTTTTGAGAATGATCTGGGCCAAGCATTCAAGGTAAATTGTTAGAGGTTGAAGTATTATTATGGTGACACGGCAAACCGCGAGGTGGTTAGTGTCGTCCTATTGTTCGTTTGAGCTCAAGGTTCTACGTCGAGCTAGCGACGTAAAAGAAGCGCTTCTTAGGAGGCAACCCAAGTATGTTGTACATTAGTAGGTAGAGGAAACAAGAAGAAAGGAGAAAAACACAAAAAAATCAGAAAAAAGGAAAAAATTCAGGGCCAACTACAAAAGCTGGGCACGCCCGCGCTGACCAAGAGGGCTGCCGCGCCATTTTTCCAGTAACCAAGAGCGCCCGCGCTGTCCTAGCGCGCGCCCGTGCCGTCCTAGCGCGTGCCCGTGCCGGTTTTCCAGAGAGTGAGCGCGCCCGCGCTGTCCTGGCGCGCGCCCGCGCTGTCCTGGCGCGCGCCCGCGCCGTGTCCCTATTCGAAAAAAAATAAAACAGCAGATTTATAAGGTAATTTTGGGACTTTTAATCAAAAATCAATTCCAAAATGATTTTTACTCTTCCACATCCCATAATTCCCTCTCCAAATCAAACCCATTATTCCCCCAATTCCCATAATCAATTTCCACTTCTATTCCTTATCAAATTCACACCTCTCCACCTATAAATACATACACTTATACACAACTTCTCCACCACATCATAAATTTTCAAACACAAATCTCTCTCAAAAACTTAAACTTTTATTCTCTCCCATTCAATCCCAATGGCACCCAAGAGATAAAGAACACAAGTTGGCAGCAGCACCACCGATTCTTCATCTGCGGGCGTGATGCCCAGGTTTTCTACTCCTGAGGTTGTGGAAGAGTACACGAGGCTTCTCTCGAAGCCTATTGCTAAGGAGCGAGGTTTTCAGCCATCGGGCAAGGATGGTAAGCTGTTAGAGATGATTCTAGAGATGGGTTGGGTTTCCTTTTGTGAGGTGCCTGCTGCTGTGCCCATGAGTGTGGTGCGGGAGTTCTATGCGAACGCCAAGGTGGAGAAGAATGGCTTCACGGTGGTGAGGGGGAGGACTGTTGTTAGGAATATGTGTATTAGTTTGATGATAAGTTAAACAAAACACTTAAGTAGAAATCTAGTCTTTGTAGCCTCAACGGATAAGACCATCTTGGCTATCCGTTGAAGGAGTAGCTTTACTTAGCAATAAGTTTAGTATTGTAGCACATTTCATTCTCTGGATTCAAGTTGTAATTCTTAGATGTTGTAGGAAATTATCAGTCATGTTGACTACTAGTGGATATGCAAATAGGAGGGCTAATTATAAATATTTCATGCCTTGTAATTTTGTATAAGTGAAGAAGTATCAACTGATATTGAAGACCTTCAACAGATAAGAAACAAAGCTTCAACAGATGTCTCTAATGCTTCAATGGATAATATCCATCAATGGATGAGTGCTTCAATGGATAAAGACTTCAACTGATAATGCATCAACGGATGAAAGCTTCAACGGATGCTTAGTTCATTAGCAGTTGATAGTGACAATTCACAAGCTGACAGAGGCACATGGGTTGACAGAGACAAACTGGAATGTGGAAGCCTCTAGGAGGAATCAAGATAATGCAGCATTTCCATTCTGATGCAAACAAGGAAGTATTCAAAGATCTACAACCAAGCCTAAATTGCATTTGATAGAGAAATGAAGAAGAAACATGTGAAGAATCTTTTCAATTATATTTTACAGTTTTGTCTTCACTTTTAAACTTGGTAATATATAAACCAAGTAGCAGCTAGTAATTAGATAGGAATTTTCCTGAGCTGTTTAGAAATATCCAGAGAGAAAATCATCTAGTTTGTACTAGGAAGCACCTGTGATTTAATTCTTTGAATCACAGATTTTCTGAAATAACACATCTCTGGTGGAACAACAAATCCACCAGAAAAGTTTTTAAGTTCTTTGTGTTCTTTACATTTGTGTTTGAATATATATATCTGTCTGTATTAGCTTCAAGCAATTCACACACATTTGTTCACTAAAACACTTAGCCTTGGAAACTACTCAAAACTTGAAAAAGTTTTGAGATTTACATTCAACCCCTCTTCTGTAAATCTCATTGTTAGTCCACTGGGAATAACAATTAGTATCAGAGCTTGCTCTTAACATACAAAGAGTTTAAAGATCTATTCTGCTAATATCATGAGTAAGAAGGATATTGGTGTAAAGATTCCAATCCTGGAAAGAGATAACTATCATCACTGGAAGGTGAAGATGCATTTACATCTTCTCTCTCAAGATGAAAGCTACATCAACTGCATTGAAAATGGTCCTCACATCCCACACAAGGTGGCAACAGCTGCTACTGCAACAGTTGTTGTTGGACAGTCTATTCCCAAGCCAAAGGCAGAATGGACTGTTGAAGATATTGAATAGGTCCACAAGGACAAGAAAGCCATGAACATTCTGTTTAATGGCCTGGATCAAGATATGTTTGACAATGTCATCAACAGCCAAACTGCTAAGGAAATTTGGGATACTGTGCAGCTTATCTGTGAAGGCACTGAGCAAGTTAGAGAAAACAAAATACAGCTTCTCATTCAACAGTATGAATATTTTCACTTTGAAGAAGGAGAATCATTGAATGATACCTTCAACAGATTTCAGAAACTGTTGAATGGATTGAATCTGTATGGGAGAATTTACCAAGTCAACGACTCCAATTTAAAATTTCTAAGGTCTCTACCAAAGGAATGGAAGCCTATGACTGTTTCTCTAAGAAATTCTCAAGATTATAAGGACTTCACACTTGAAAGATTATATGGAATTTTGAAGACATATGAACTTGAGATGGAGCAAGATGAGCTGTTGGAAAAGGGAAAGAGAAAAGAAGGATCAGTTGCACTTGTAGCTGACAGTGAGAAGGTTGAAGCCAGGAATGAGGAAAAGACAATGCCAAGTCTCAAAATTGGCACAAGCAATCAGAATCAAGCAAGGGTAAAGAGCAAGTAGCTGAGGATGAAGACAATTCCAGTCAGGATGACTCTGATGATATTGATGAACATCTGGCTTTTCTGTCCAGGAGGTTTGCAAAGATGAAGTTCAGGAAAAATACAAAATTCACTAAGCCAAACAAAAACATGGTGGACAAATCAAAGTTCAAATGTTATAACTGTGGCATTAGTGGACACTTTGCAAGTGAGTGTAGGAAGCCAACCTCTGATAAAAAGAAATTTGAGCAAGTTGATTACAAAAAGAAGTATTTTGATTTGTTCAAACAAAAGAAAAGAGCTTTTCTCACTCAAGATGATTGGGCAGCAGATGGGGTCAATGAAGATGATGATATGGAATATGTCAACCTAGCCCTGATGGCTAATTCTGATGAAAATGAAACTAGTTCATCAAGCAACCAGGTAATTACTACTGATCTCTCTCAGCTTTCTAAACATGAATGCAATGAAGCCATAAATGATATGTCCAATGAATTATATCATTTGCGTGTTTCCCTTAAATCACTAGCTAAAGAAAACACTAGGATCAAAGAGAATAATGTGTTTTTAAGTGATAGGAATGCTGTGTTAGAGAATCAGGTAATTGAGCTTGAAAAGATTAAACTTAAATGCTTGACTGTTGAAAGTGAACTAGAAGAAGCTGTTAAGAAAGTAGAAATTCTTTCTAAACAGTTAGAAAGTGAGCAAGAGGTAATCAAGGCCTGGAAAACACCTAGGGATGTTAGCGTTCAGATTGCCAAGGTTCAGGGAATTGAATCATTCTGTGAGGATGCCTGGAAGAAAAACAAAAAGGAGTTAGAATTAATTGATGGATTGTCAACGGATGTGGAATCAACGGATGATGAAAGTTATCCGTTGAAGGAAGAAAAGGAGCATCCGTTGAAGGCTCATCAATTAAAACAGGCAAGTAATTTTAAAAATAAAAATCTCAATAAGAAGAATGATTCAACTCTCAAGAACTTTGTCAAAGAAGGAGCTAGCACATCCAAAGATGTTAGTAAGGTGAATATAGGACACATGACTTTAGATCAGCTGAAAAATAGGCTTAAGTTGGTTGAGGATAAGAAGGAAACTAAAAGAAAATCTAAAAGAAATGGGAAGGTAGGGATTAATAAACATAACAATTACACACCTGATAGGTATGCTCCTAGAAAAAGCTGTGTGCATTGTAAAAGTGTTAATCACCTATCTGATAATTGCAAATCTGTTAAAAATGCTCCCATGTCTTCAAATCCCTCCATGCCTAACATGTCTATGTCACCTCTGCATGCCATGCCTGTTATGTCTCATCAGAATCCCCATGCACATTTTGCAAACATGCCATATATTAATAATCCTTATTTTACTGCATTTAGTATGCCTCAAATGCCATACAATATGCCTATGTGGAATAACATGTTTGCACAATCTATGCCTTATCAAATTTAATCAAATGTGCTAAATGATTCTGTGACTAACCCTACACTTCAACCAACCACAACTGAGATCAAGGTTGACCCAAAGTTACCTAAGTCAAAAGATGCAGGAGGAATGAAGTCTAGGAAAAAGACTAACAAGGCTGGACCCAAGGAAACTTGGGTACCAAAATCAACTTGATTGATTTTGTTGTGTGCAGGGAAAAAGAAGGAATCTATGGTACTTGGACAGTGGCTGTTCAAGACACATGATAGGAGATTTCATCCTGCTCGCAGAGTTTAAGGAGAGAGCTGGCCCTAGCATAACCTTTGGAGATGAAAGCAAAGGATTCACTATGGGATATGGCTTGATTTCAAAAGAATATGTCATCATTGATGAAGTTGCATTGGTTGATGGTCTCAAACACAACTTATTGAGCATCAGTCAACTATGTGACAGAGGGAATACTGTTTTCTTCAATTCTGAAGCCTGTATTGTCACAAGTAAAAAGGACAATAAAGTGGTTCTAACTGGAGTTAGAAAAGGGAATGTGTACTTAGCTGACTTCAACTCTACAGATGCATAATCCATTACTTGTCTTTTCAGCAAAGCAAGTGTAGTTGAAAGTTGGCTATGGCACAAAAAGCTGTCCCATTTGAATTTCAAGACAATGAATGATCTAGTCAAAAAGGACTTAGTTAGAGGAATGCCTCTAGTGGAATTCACAAGGGATGGACTGTGTGATGCTTGTCAGAAAGGAAAGCAAAAGAAAGTATCATTCAGTAAGAAGCTTGAATCTGCAATTGATGAACCATTACAACTGCTACACATGGATCTTTTTGGACCAGTCAATGTATTGTCAATTTCAAGGAAAAGATATTGCCTAGTGATTGTTGATGATTTCTCTAAGTTCTCATGGGTCTATTTTTTTGGATCAAAGGATGAAGCTAGTGAAATCATTATCAATCATATCAAGCAAGTCAACAATCATCCTGATTTCAAAGTAAGGAATATTAGGAGTGACAATGGAACTGAGTTCAAGAATTCAACCATGAAGTTGTTCTGTGAAGAAAATGGGATCATGCATGAATTCTCAGCTCCAAGGACTCCACAACAAAATGGTGTGGTGAAAAGGAAGAATAGATCACTAATTGAAGCTGCAAGGACAATGCTTGAAGAGTCAAAACTCCCAACTTACTTTTGGGCTGAGGATGTTAACTGTGCATGTTACACTCAGAATATTTCTCTAATCAATCAGGAAAAAGGCATGACTCCCTATCAATTATTCAAGAGAAAAAAACCAACTTTAAACTTTCTGCATGTCTTTGGTTGCAAATGTTACATCTTAAGGAATCAATCTGATCACAAAGGGAAGTTTGATGCAAAGGCTGATGAAGGAATATTTGTTGGCTATTCTGCTGGAAAATCTTATAGGGTCTACAATCTAAGAACCAACATTGTCATAGAATCTGTGCATGTTGTGTTTGATGATAAAAAGATTGATGGACTAACAGATGAGGGACATCATGAAGGACTCAAATTTGACAACATTGAGATATATTATGATGATAGTGAAGATGAGAATGATGAAGAAGGCATCTCAAGAAGAATTCAGAATCTGCCTTTGGATAATGCACAGAATGCTGCATCCGTTGAAAGTCATAATTCAGCTTCCGTTGAAAGAAGCAATGCAACATCCGTTGAAAGACAAAGTGCATCATCCGTTGAAGTTCATAATGAAGCATCCGTTGATCACAGTGTGTCAACGGATAATCAATTCACTTCATCAGTTGATAGAGCTCCCAATTCCTTTCAAAGGATCAGCAACTCAGGGGGAGTTTCAACCAATCAACATTCTATCTCACATCATGAAAATACTGAGGCAACCTCATCTAGAGCTAATCTACCACCTCAAAGGAAATGGACCAAGAATCACACTTTTGAACTGATCATTGGTGATGCTACATCTAAAGTGCAAACTAGAAGGGCTACTCAAGATGAATGTCTGTATAGTAGCTTTCTATCACAGGAGGAACCTAAGAGAGTGGAAGAAGCTCTATTGGATCCAGATTGGATTTTAGCAATGCAAGAGGAGCTAAACCAATTTGAAAGGAACAAAGTATGGAAGCTGGTACCCAAGCCAAAGAACAAGAGTTCTATTGACACAAAATGGGTATTCAGAAACAAGATGGATAAAAATGGCATTGTCATAAGGAATAAAGCCAGATTGGTTGCTAAAGGCTATTCTCAACAAGAAGGAATAGATTTTGATGAAACATTTGCTCCAGTTGCCAGACTTGAGGCCATCAGAATCTTTCTAGCCTATGCAGCCCATGCCAATTTCAAAGTCTATCAAATGGATGTCAAGAGTGCATTTCTAAATGGGGAATTGGAGGAAGAAGTTTATGTAAGCCAACCTCCAGGATTTGAAGATCCAAACTTTCCAGACTATGTGTATTATCTGTTGAAAGCACTCTATGGACTAAAGCAAGCACCTAGAGCCTGGTATGAAACTTTGTCAAAATTCCTTCTAGATAATCACTTCACAAGAGGTACTGTTGACAAAATTCTCTTCTTTAGAAATGTTAATGGCTCTAAAATACTTGTTCAAATTTATGTAGATGATATTATATTTGGATCTACTGATGATAAGCTTTGTAAAAAGTTTGCTAAGTTAATGCAAAGTAAATATGAAATGAGCATGATGGGAGAGCTAACTTATTTTCTTGGTTTACAAGTTAAACAAGTTAGTAGTGGAATTTTCATTAGTCAAACTAAATACATTTATGATCTTTTAAAGAAGTTTGACTTAATGGATTGTTCATCTGCAAAAACTTCCATGGCCACTGCCACCAAGCTTGAATTAAACAAGGCTGAAAAGTCTGTGGATATTTCAAGTTATAGAGGCATGGTTGGCTCACTTTTATGTTTAACTGCTAGTAGACCTGATATAATGTTTTCTACATGTCTCTGTGCTAGATTTCAAGCTGACCCTAAAGAATCTCACTTAGTGGCTATTAAAAGAATCTTCAGATATCTCAAAGGGACTCCAAATCTAGGAATTTGGTACCCTAGAGAGTCTGGTTTTGATCTAATTGGCTACTCAGATGCAGATTATGCAGGTTATAAAATAGACAGGAAAAGCACAACTGGCACCTGTCAATTTCTAGGGAACAAGCTTGTGTCATGGTTCAGCAAGAAGCAAAATTCTGTTTCTACATCAACAGCTGAAGCTGAGTACATTGCTGCTGGTAGTTGCTGTGCACAGATACTATGGATGAGGAATCAACTATTTGACTGTTGAAAAAATTCCAATATTCTGTGACAACACAAGTGTCATTGCCATTACTGAAAATCCAGTGCAGCACTCAAGAACCACGCACATTGATATCAAGTACCATTTCATTAGGGAACATGTGATGAAAGGTACAGTGGAACTTTATTTTGTTCCAAGTGAAAAGCAGATTGCAGACATATTTACCAAGCCACTTGATGAATCAACATTCACAAGATTAGTAAGTGAGCTAGGTATGCTTAATTATTCATAAATTTATGTCCTCTATATAATCTGCATTGAAGCCTGAAATGAATTTGCTGCAAGAACAAAGTTGGCTTTAAGAAAGACCTATCCTATCAACGGATATTCCCTATCCGTTGAAAGCCAAAATTGTTCTATCAACGGATGTTCATTATCAGTTGAAAGAAAAATATATTTCTGGTAATTTTATTCCTCAATGGATAAAATAGTGTTGGTCATTAACGGATAACTATTTACCTTATCCGTTGAAGTGTCATATCAGTTACTTTCAGTAAGTCACAGCCGTTGATTTCTTTACTTAACCGTTGATACAGATATACACTGTTGTATGTATTTGTATTAAAGGCAGTTTAGAATTTCTACAGTTTTATTTATTCTTGAACGGCTGTAATTTACTTAAAAGTATCATTTTATTTACATTTTAATTCAAGAAAGTATAAAAGCCCATTGAACTCTTATTTTCACTTTACGCTTTCTTGCAATTTTCATTCTCCTTCTCTCCCAAAATTCTCAAGTTTTTCTCTACAACCTCTACTCACAACAATGGCACCAGTAGTCAAAATTATGTCTCAAACAGGATTTGTTTATGAAAAGAATAATTTCGTAGCCTTGGTTGAAAAGAATGAAGCCCATTCTGATTATCACAAGATGATGGACTTCATCAAAAACTGCAAACTGAGCTATACAATGCTGGAAGCCCCAACCATCTACTGTGAGGTGATTGAGGAGATTTGGACAACTGCAGAGTTCAACTCCACAAATATGACTATTGCCTTCTCTCTCAAAGGTAAGGATTATTGCATTAACTGTGATGATATACAGTCTTGCTTTAAGTTGCCTGAGAATAATGCCATAACACCACACACTGATAGAGATGTATCTGCTATGTTAGATTCCATAGGCTATGCTTTTGATTCTGCTAGTTTAGGTAGCATTAGAAGGAATGGCCTTAGGAAAGAATGGAGTTTTCTTGGAGATGCCTTTATTAAGGTTTTCTATGGGAAGATTAGCAATTTTGATGCCATAACTTCATCTCTTGTTAATATGCTTTATATCACTACTAGAAAATCAGCATTAGACATTGCACATTAGACATCAGTCAGAAAAGTCACTGATATTAAAAGCATTTTTTACATCACATAAAAAATAAGTGATGTCTTTTTGGTATGTTTACATCAGCTTTTCAGTATAGCGATGTCTAAGTTGTTCTTTTAAAAACTACGTTACATCAGTTAACATATAAACCGATGTCCAATTCACTTTTAACATCGGTTGACATATAAACCGATGCCTAAGCTCAATTTTAAAAAATTAGAGCCCGCTACTTCTCCCTTTTGCTCCCGCCCTTAGCCAAATATTTTTCTTTCCCCCCTTAGTATATTTCCCCCTCCCGCCTATCACTCATTCACTTTAATAAGATTATAACATAAAATTAAAAATAAATCAAAATCAAAACAAAAACAAAAAATTACAAAACAAAATGGATTTTGCATTTTCAGACAAAACACTCACCTCATTCCCCCTTTCTCTCGACTGCTCATAGCTAAACCTAAAACTCTCAAATGTATTCAATTTCCGATTAGACCTTCAATCTCCAATTAAAGCTCTCAATTTCTTCAACTCATCTCTTACTTTCTTACTGTCTTTCTTTCAAATGTTCTTTTTTCTCATTTATTTCAATTTTTGTGACAGATTCGAAGATTAAGGAGTGAAGTGTGTTCATTGAAGTTTAAGGTGAGGAGTTGAGTTTGTTGGAGCTTAAATCTTGGAGCTAAGGGTTTGTTAAAGCTTAAAGCTCGGAGCTTGGAGTTAAGTTGGATTTTGGGCTTCAGAGTTAGTTTTTTGGGATTTTGGAGATTGCTTTGTTAGGTATATTCTTCTTTACATATCTATTTATATTTGTTTGGGCTGCATGTATATATTTGTGTAGTTGTATGTATGCATGTGAAATTGAAATGTGTATTTGTTGCATGTGTAGTTGTATGTGTAGTTATTTGTCTAAAACTGTTTGCAAATTGTCCTCTTAGAAATTTTTGTATTTTTTTATGTTTTATAGACCCCTGTGAAGTTAAAATACGGATTTACATGTAATAACAAGTGCTTGTATATATTTGTGTTTGTGTAGTATGTAAATATATAGAGGTATTATGTGTTTCATATTGTTTGTTTTAGGTCTAAATTAGAGATTACAAAAGCCACCGAACGCCATCGAAGGAGGTGTTTGGGGCTTGTCGTTGTAAGTAGCATGGTTTATGAGTGAATTCTAGATGAAATCTTAAGACTGAGTTATTGTTTCTACATTTTTTTCCTAATTAGAGTGAATTTAGGAATTAAAAAAATACAGAATAAAGAGATATCAGAGTTTTTTCGGTTAGATAGGGGCATTAATAATGAAGTTATGGGCTCTCTCTCCCTTGGTAAAGTAGTTGGGAGGAATCAGTCAAAGCTTAGATGTCGCAATACATAACTTAAAGTGTTAATAGTATAATCTTAAAGCTAATTGAGACTTGGTTATAGCTGGTCATAAAATTAATTAATTAATTCTATAATTATTATTGTGTGAAATTATGTTGGGCAGGAGGATTGTATCGGATCGTATATGCAGCCAAATATACTTGTTTTTTCAGTGATGATCTGAGGGGTTGTGAAGTATAGTGGTTCACTCTAGTTTCTTCTACTAGTTTATCACAGATAGTCTAAACAGACAATTTATTTGTTAGCTTCAGTACTTAGCTCATTTCTGTGAGAGGAGATTTAAGTTTTTTCTGTGTTATAGTCAGAGGTTTTTCTGAACCTGAATAAACTCAGATGAAGTGTTTTTTTTAAGATTTGTAGCTACCTTCTTTCTGTCTTTTTTTTAATAATAATAATTTTTGAGCTTTTTTTCGTGGACTACATAATTTTGGCTCTCTAGAAGTTTTCTTCACAGCCTGACATGTTACTTCCTCGAATAGCAGCGCTCCCAAGTCCAGAGTCTGTTTTATATAAATTTACAAGTGTATGACTTTGCTGATCGTAACAACTTCTTGCTGGCTGTGCATCTTGTTTTCTTAGATTATAATGGAAGCTTCAGGCGATGAGGACTTATCCCCAGAGCAAGATAAAATTGGACCAGATTATTTTGGTTACTATACACGTGAAGTTGCATACCTGCTTTCGCTAGAAGAAGGGTACTTCCCATGTGCATCTCAGACTTTTGAATTGGCTGATAGAAATCGTGGAATCATCAGCGAGATAGATTCTTCTAAACACATTTACACAGGAAAAGACGAAAGTAGTTCTGGGATCAGTGCCTTATTTTGTAATGCTCTAGGAGCAAGCTTTTCTGATTTTAAGAAGGAAAGATTAAATGCATTGCTTCGACAGAGTGTGCCTCTTCTCACACAGGAAGTTAAAGAGGTATTTGTTCTTCTTTCTATTTAGTTTTCTTTACTTTGTAAAACTAAGTTGTATGATATGCATTACAGAATTAGCGATACACACTTTAGGAGTCTCTTTAGGTTTTGTTATGCATTGGTTTTAAATATTTAAGTAGAAATGAATATAGACTACCAAGCGTTACAGCAGCTCAAGTATAAGGATATAAAATAACTTGGTGAGATTATCTTTCTCTTTTTAATATGTTAGCAGAATGAGTATAAAAGTTGTGAAGTTGTAATCTATGACAAAAGGATAATTCAGTAACTAATGTGGTGCTTTGTATCTATTGAAGGAAATGTGTATTTTCATTAACTGGATATTGGTAATTGATGATCGATGAAGTATTATGTAAAATAGAGTTATGGTCTATTTAGATGTTGGGATTGGTTTTACAGATAAAGCCAGCTCGAGCTTCGCTGAATCCCTCAAGCTTGTTTATTAAACCCAGATTAAATAATTTATTTTGTTTATTTAATAACAGTTTAAGCTTTGGCCTAGACTTGCTTAACTTATTTGATGGTAAACGAAGCTCTATTCAAGTAGTTGGACGATGTTTGTTTATCTATCTCCGGTTCAAGATTCGATAAGTTTGAGCAATGAGAACGGTGGATGTGAAACCACATCTGACGTGCTATATTCAAGCTCAAGCACCATGTTTGACAAGTTTATTAGTTAAAACTTGCATCAGCTTGAATATTGTAATAACCCCAATTTTTGAGAAATTTTGAAACCCTTATGAATAGTGTTTTTGCTGAACGAGAAAACTTTTCATGCCACGCTATGTAGGGGTTCTGTTATTGATCTTATGGGATATTATTAGTACTCTATGTGGTATATAAGTGTATGTAAAGATCGTCAGAATCCAATTCCGAACACTTTGATTTTTCCCGGAAATCCACAAGATACGGAGAGAATTGAGTATAAGGTAACAGGATAAAAAGGATTGAAATTAAAGGATTATAGGAGAGGATCATAAAAGGAATATAATATATTGAGAAAGGTTAAGGGAACCTAAGTAATAAGATCCCGGGTATGATCCCTCAAACGATAAACGAGAACGAAAGATAAGCGAACCGTAAAACAAATAAGTGACCAAGAGACAAGCTTGTACAAGAAGCCAGGGATTGTGACATCATCAAACCACAAGGTGTGGACAAGTGGGAGCATAATGACATGTGCAAGGTGACACAAGCATGACATAGAAGGGAAGGAAGTGTGGTTGAATTATAACCACACAAAATCAAGGTTAATTAAGTCATTAACCAAAAACAACACAAAAATCAACCAACCAAGCAAATCATTTCATTTTCATCAAACAAAACACAAAAATATCTTCTTCCCAAGCTAGCTCTCGGCCCATTTCTTAAAATTTGAAGATCCAAGCTCCACCACTTACTATTTAGCAAGGTAATTATCTAAGCTTCCCCATGGATAGTTACATACTTCCTATAAGTTTAAGCTTCTAATTCCAAGCCAATCTTTTTCTATAAATAAAGGAAGAAGATGGTGAATAGTAACCTTCAAGAAATAACTTTAGTTTTCTTGAATTTTTATGAAAGATTAAGGTTATACAAGCAAGGATCAAGGTTCTTTTAGGCATTCAAAGCTCTTGGGTTGTGTTAGGAAGCTTCAAGGAGGTATAAACAACTTTCACCTTTAACTTATAGTTTGAACTTTGAGTTTTGATGAGTTTATGGATGGATTAATGTATATATAGAAATATCCATGTATGTATAGCAAGATCCATGTATGATAGATGGTTTGGTTGGATTTGTGGTGATTTTGGATATGAATCTTGGTTAATGGTTAATGAATCTTAAGTTATGGTTAGTAGATCATGTTTGTGGTTGAATAAGTTGGAAAACCTTGAGATTATGGACTGACTTTGCCTTGATATAAGTTGTGTTTGAGGTATTGATGATGGTTGGGTGGTTTGTAATGAATTGGTAAAGAATTGGAGTGGTATAAATATTGGTAATCGCGTAAACATAGCCGTCGTAACGTCCGATTTTCTTTAGACTGTTTTGTGCATAACATTAGGACCCGAGGACCCCCTGCTAGATTGTGACCACTGCCATGTTTAGGTAGCTCATGTTACGAGCTTCGTTTTGATATGTAGTTCGTTCGATTCCGATGCACGGTTTAGGAGAAACGACCGTTTCAAGTAACGGCGTTTCGCGAACGAAACTTTTTCCCTCGCCTTACTTTGAAACATAGGTTAAAGACCAAAAAGGGTTAATTAATGTATGAAACATTTATGGTAAGTGTGTTAGGCAGTTGGTAAGACATTCGCGAAGGAATCGCTTTAAAACTCGTAAAGGTTAAATTATTAAAAATGGTGGAGCCGAGGGTACCCGAGTGACTTAAGCGAATCAGTAAGCGCAGAATAAGCGTTAGAGTCTAAGTTAGTTAAAGTATAGATTTACAAGTGACTTTGGTTTAATTCCAACTTACTTGTTGTTTATAGGTTATCAGACTCGTCCCGAGCCATTCGTAACCCCAGTCGCTCAGGCAAGTATTCTATCCGTTATACTGTTGTTGTGATGTATACACTTGTATATGCATTATCTTGCGATAGATGCATGTTGGTTATTTAGCAAATTCTTGCGATATATTGTAGCATGTGATATGGTATATATGCATGCCTGTTTCATATTCTTGAAATATATATCTGTTGGTTCAGTTGATAATACCTATGCTAGAGGATAGCGGTATCTTGCATATACCCTTAGTGTAGGGACCCAAAGGTGAAAAATATTTTCTAAAACCGGGAGTCGAGGATCCCGAGTAGATTTTGTATATGTGGATATATATATATATATATACTTATATATATATATATGGTCATAGTTTTCAAAACTATTAATCGAATAAGGGTTATTCGATAACTTTAACTTTATTTTATTATTGAATATTATTTCGAATATTATTCGAGGACTTATGACTCCTTTTACATTATTTATTGAATATTATTTCGATTATTATTCGAGGACTTATGACTCCTTTTGTATTATTTATTGAATATTATTTGAATATTCATTCGAAGGCTTATGACTCAGTTTATATTATTTAATGAATATTATTTGAATATTCATTTGAGGATCTATGACTCCGATTAATTGCTGAAATATATTCTTTATTTTATTAAAGAATAAGATGTCAATAATCAAACTTATTTTCGATTATTCAAATAAAGATAATACTTTCATATAAGTATATCTTTGGTTATTTAATGTTTATTTCAAGTATAAGTTTTAATACTTCTACTTCAATTATTTTTATAAAGACTATTCTTTATGGGAATATTATTTAATTAATAATATTCAGATATTTTCTAATATTCTGGGGACTGATTTACTTCATTAAATCAGCCTTACTCCAAACACTCTTTAAAGTGTTTTCGAGTCTTCAAAATGATTTTTAAAAGTCAGAGCGGATCCCAAAACTCATTTTTATATTTAAGATCTTCCTTTTTAAAGGGGATTTAAATACTCGCTCAAAAACCTGGGGAATCCGGCTCTGTGGTGTATTTTATATTCGCAACGAGGTTGCAGATTTGGTAAATGAATTGATTACTTGCCCAACGTTCGGGAAGTAAGCCCATCTCATTGAGTCGGCATAAGCGACAGGCCGGGGTACGGTCTATTATTGTGTAAGTGGCTGGGTGGCAGTCCATCAACGCGTGAGGGGCCGGGGTACGGTCTAGCGCGAGGTCCTAATGCGGCCAGGGTGATGACCGGTGAGGAATTCATCCATCTACAGTAGAAAAGGTTACTTATTGGTATCTTTGCCTGATCAGCGAGATATCGGGTTTATGCCAAAATTCTTTTCCTTTCCAAAATTCATTGGATGTTTCAAACTCTGTTCATACTTTACATAACAGAGGTTCCAGGAAATGTTTAAGAGATATATATATGTGGATATATATATATCGGGACTAAATAAAGTATCTCGTAACTTTATTTCATTCAATAATATTTCAAAGATTGAATCTATTCAAATCTTGTCTTGTAGTCTCATCTATGTGATGAACTTTTGAAACTGATTATAACTTGAACGGTGGTAGTTCAAGTAGTATTGGGAAAGATATAAGTATATTGGGGTATTTGGTAACCTCATCTTTTAAACTTATATCTAATTAATAATTGTCTTATGAATGACAAAGATTTTCAGAAAAACGTTGAAACAAGGTTAGATATATGAGATCACCTTGCAACGATATTTTTTTTTATAGTTATACACTGGGACTTTGTGTATATTATGCATGGGAGAGGACTTCCAATATTTTGAAAAGTATATATGTATATATACTGAATATTTTGCGACTTCATCGCATTAAGATATCAAACTTGGTTCATTTCTTTTGACCAAGACTTTCATGAGTATTATGAGTAGGCTCATATACTATTAATCATTATACATATTATTTTCGTGGGCTTGCTGCTCACCCTTTCTTTATTTCTTCATCACACAACAACAGTTAGGAAAGATGGCCAGACCCCAGCAGACCCAGCGCAAGCGCGTGGGAAGCGTCCCGCGTCTTCCCGTTGATGTTGTAGCTGCTATAGCTGCAGAGGTAGATCTATTGTAGATCAGACCATCTACTTTTGAGAATCAATTATGTATAATTATAACTTGTGGCAGATAATGGCAATTAACTGTAAATTTATCAAGTAATCATTTTGGGTTGTAATAACTTTTAAATTGTGGATTCAAAGACTTGTACTTATTTAAATTTCATCTCTGAGACTATAACGGGTTGTGGTGTGTGTTAGTGTGGGGTCACAGCATAAGGTTATTTATTATTAATTAAGTGAAGTGATATTGTGGAAAGAAAGACCGTGACGACCCGGATCCCCGACCCCGGATCTGGGGGTGTTACAAATATCATTAGGTGATTGTTTGCTTCAAGTGTTTTATTAGTTGATGGAAATAATTGCTTTGTAATCATCAACCAAATCAGTTAATATTCAAGTAAATTAACAAAAAGATGTATGTATTCATAATCTTGCTTGTTACTGCTTTGATTTTAAATTTCTGTTTATGTCGTGGACCTTGATTAATTTTTTAATCTAGATTGAAGACCCATTCATTGCTTTGCATCGAATACAAAGATATAAGGAGAAAGTTTCAACCTCTCCTGTGGCGAATGGTGGAAATCCTTGTAAAAAACTCAAGCTGTGTTCTTCATCATCTTCTATTTGTTCCATTAGTCCTACTAGTTCCAATCATAGTATAGAGGTATGTTTCTACTACCTCTCTTTATTCAATTGTACATGTTTTTTACCTAGACTGATTCATATTTTTTTAATCCTGACAAATTGTTATCCTTAATTAGGAAAACAGACCATATGCAACAGATATCAGCACATACAACATTCTGATCAATAGATATCAGAGTTTTTTCGGTTAGATAGGGGTATTAATTTACTTATTAATTGGTCTGAGTTTTTTTATTAAATAGGGATGCCCCAAACAGCCCGGTGGAACTGAATGCGGCTATGTTGTTATGTGGTATATGAAAGAAATTGCCATGGATAATGAAATGACATTTGTCAAAAAGGTATATTTTTTTGCTTAATTCATTCTTGATATAATTGGTGTACATATAATTTGTGGTAGAATTCATTGTTACTAATTCCTGTGTGTTACACTTTTCAGTGATCGACGAAGAATCGAAAGGTGACTGTTCCCAAGGCTGAGCTGGACGAGGTTCGATGTGAGACTCTTAGCCTTATCGAATCCTTCTTATAAAAAGGCCTAATCTGCAGCTCCTTTATGTGGACTGAATTTGTAAGAGCTACTAGTGGTTTTTGTTGATAAATGGGGGAACTTTATTTGGTAAATTTCTGTTTGGGATGAACTATGTAAATGATCGATGGTGGAAATGCCTAGTACTTGATTTTGCAGTTATGTAGTTTGTTTGGATTATGTAGTTTGGTTTGTGGTGGATATATGTACGTACTTGGTATAATCTATGGTAAATGAATGAATGTATGTTTGGTTTTGCATTTGTTTTTGCGTTTGTTTTGGTTTGGTTAGTTTTGGAATGGTAATATGGCAGTTGGTATATTTTTGGATGACTCTTGTTTGGGTTTTGGGCATTTGATTGAAACATGGGATTAATGAATAAAAAAAAATAAACAAACATCACTTCATGAACAAAATAACTGATGTAAAATGTAGCCAATAAGACATTTCATACAATAAATTGATGTCATAAGCAGGCACATATATCAGCTAACAAGAAATGACCGATGTAAAACAATATAATAGATATCACATTTTGAAAGAATCGATGTTAAGCACACACAAAGACATCGGTTTCATTAAAAAAAGAAAGGTACGACATCGCTTCTGATAAAAGACTGATGTAAAATGTTAAGTTACACATCAGTTTAACAAGTTTTTCGATGTTAATGTATCATATTGCTTTATATGTGATAAGTTTAAAATGATATACATGACATATGAATGAATAACTGAAACCATAGTGAAGGTATACATTGAAGAAAAATACATCACATTGTTAAGGAAAAGGACGTCTAAACTGTGTATAGACATCGGCTAATAAGTGATGTGTAATGCACCTACCTTTCTCATCGCATGCAAAGACATCGCTCGGATTTTAAATAGACATCGGCTAATAAGCGATGTCTATTGACAAATTTCTAGTAGTGTATGCTAGTTTCTGATAGGTACTTTAATTTTAGCAATTGTGTCATGCTAGAATTAGGTTCCAGATTAGGTAACAAAGCTAATAGACCACATAACATCTACTATGCTAGATTTTTTATGTTATTGGCTAACCATATTGCTGAAGGATTGGTTATATCAAATGAGAATAATAAACTCAAATGTTGGGCACAAGAGAAAAGGGTCCTTGCAGGCTTTTGAGAATGAACCTCAAAAGCCAGGTGCCATTGGTATATTTGCCAATCATGAATGCACCACAGGTAAGTGAGGTAAACACTTCTATAACTCCTACTATTTCCAACCCCATTTTTTCTTTGTCTTCCAATATGGCAATGGAATCTGTGTCTTTGTCCAAACAGGTTCCTACCAAAGCCACCAAAACTAAAGTTTCAAAACTCAAGTCAAAGAAAACTACCTCTGTTGTTTCTCAAAAGACAATAATTGTAATAACTACCATAAACCCTGAAGGGAGTGAACAGGGTGTGAGTGGTGAGGGGAGGGGTGAACATCAAGAAACCCCCCAGGATAAGGTGGGAGAGGTGAGTGGTACCCAAGCCAGCCAAGCCACAGTCTCTCAAAAGACTTTGGTGGTTCAAAAGGAGTCAAACGCATCCCTAGTTGCATCCTCCCAAAAGGGTGCATGAGGTTGCAACTATTGAAAATAGTCCCCAACCAGGGACACAGAACAAACGAGGGAGGGACACTGAAGCCACATATTCACCAATTAAAGCCTTTTCAAGGAAGAAGAAAGCTAAGACCCTAGTTTCCACACAAGGGGCACACACAGCACAGATACATCCACCTGTATCTGTGCCTTCACAAATTCAGCTTGATGTGATTCCAGCAAATGTGGAGTCACAGCCCCATTCTCTCATAATGGAAACAAACCAATCATCAAACTCTCCATCACCCTCTCTGGATGTGGATATGATATTCACATCAATTCCTGATTCTCCCTCATTAAAACTCAGGGAGGAGTCCCACTCAAAACCTGATGATCATCATCTTTTAGATGATTTGTTGGATCATCAGCCAATTCTTTCTGATGTAGTTGAAGAATCTGTGTCACCTCACTTAAAATCAATTCACACAGATTCAACAACTGTGTCACTTTCAATATCTACATCTTTTCCGTCTTCAACGGATATCTCTCATCCGTTGACAAGTGGTTGTTCTTCAACGGATAAGCTTAACAGCAGTTATCCATTGATACCATCAGTTTCCACTTCAACGGATACTCCCTATCCATTGATGGTCTCTACACACATAACAGAAACAATTCCAACTGTAGAGGACATGGTTACTGTACAATCACTTTTAGGTTTGAGGAAAGGGAGTGATCTTTTGAGTGAGAGGCTGGGTTGCTCCCAGGCAAAAGGAGAGGTTGAGAGTCACCATATGCATGCTATTTCTTCCAGCATGGCAAACGTGAGTGAGAGGAGTACCACCTTAGAAGGTGAGGGTGAGGGTGTGAGGGTGTGTGTGAGCCAGGGGGAGCCCCTGATGCAAGAACATAGAGAAAATGAGAGAAAGGCAGGTACAGAAGCTATAAGGGTGGATCCAGCCATTTCTAGTGAGTCAATGAAGTGGATGATGCAGAAAAGGAAAGACAATTTCAGCAACATTACAAAGCTGTAATTGATAACATTTCCTTGGATGCTGACACTTTTACTCATCCTGTTTCAGCCAATCAATTATTGGATGCTCAGGGAAATGTGGAGGCAGAGCAGACTTTAAACATTGTACACACTTCAGAATCTCTTCTCAGAGACAAAGTTGCTGTTAACAGGCTGCCTTCTCAAGCTGGTGAGCCATCTGAAGAATTTGGAGTAAATTCTAATGATGATGACTCTGATTCTTTGGATGAGAGCATGAACTTAGGGGGAGTGAAAGGAATATGTCCTAAGTTCAATTTTGTATTAGGATTTAGGAATAATTTTTATGTAATCTGTTTTGATTTCATTGATATTAATAAAGACTTATTTTGCTTTTATTACGGGCTTTATCTATTTAAGTGTTTAAATAAGATATACCATAGTTTAGAGTAAATCTTTTTATGGATTATGATGAGATCATAATAGTGAGACCTAAAAAGATGATAACTCTAAACTTAAATAGTTCCTGGTCGTAGGATTACTAACTGGTAATTAATAATCCGCAAAGATCGGTACATACTATGCTTGCTTCATTATGAAGGATGTCTGTTCTCATAGACATTTGTGTGGTGACACTATAGCTAGTATGTAGGTGCTTATTATAGAATAAGTTCACTGAACATGACTCGCCCAGCTGAACAACTGATGGAGTTCACTCACGTGTCAGCAGTTGTTCGCTTAGTGATAGTTGTACAAGTATCCTTAGATTTGAGGTCATCATAGTCATCTTGTGTACACTGAACTATGCTTTGGTTTAGTTCTTAGTCTCCAGGGACAATTATTAGGGCTCTTCTGGGTATAGGAATTTGTACACGAAGATAGTGTATGATCAATAAAGGATCTACCCCTTCCAGTGAAGGAAGCGAATGTTCAAGGCTGATCCACTTATGCTAGTTCAGGAATCTCTGGCCAGAGTGAATGAAATTAGAAAGGAGTTTCTAATTTGCATAGAACTACGCATAGTAAATGGTAAGCAAGTGATTGAATTAGATAGGCTTGACACGAGATCCATGCCTTGTATTTAATCGGGACATTGTAGGGTAGAAGGAGTTTATTGTACGGTAACTATTCACTGAATAGGTTCTTGGTATTCTAAGCAGTGAATTCATATTATCCGGATAGTCGCGATATGCTGAGAAGTATCCCTCACGATGTAGAATAAATGTGATTAATTAATTAATCATATTTAATAAATTAGAGAATTTATATAAATAATAATAAAATAGTTTTATTATTATTTATTTCTACTACCGGCTTAATATTGAACCTACAGGGTCACACCATAAAAAGAGAATGATTTAATGGTGGAGGAATTAATTAATAATGGCTAATAATTATTTATTTGTGAAATAAATAATTAATTGGCAAATTTAATAATTGATTAAATGAGATTTAATTGATTATAAATTAATTAAGAAAAGTTCTTAATATTATTAATTAAGAATTTAATTTTTGAAAATTAAATCAAGAGAGAGAATTATTTCTAAAGTGTTTAGAAAAAGTATTAGTAATTAAAAGGTGTTTTAATTATTAATGAGAATAATAAATGGGATAATAATAATAATATTTATGGGAAAATTTCAGCTGAAAATTTTGCCTATAAATACACTATTATAGACCCTAATTTTATTCTAACCCCATCGAACCCGAAAACCCAAAAAGGTTGGAAAACCCAATTCTCTCCACCTCCTTCCTCCTCCTTAACATCGTTTTCTTGGTGGATACCGGTGGAGTGCTTCACACTTGAGGAGCAACAGCTAAGGATCTCTGATCGTTGTCTCTGAATTATTTTAAAAGGTTAGATTCGATCCCTCGAATTTTTATGCATGATCTGTATGCTTTTATTTGGATTTTGTATGTGTAAAAGTGTTTTGCCATGCCCCGCTGCGTTAAAAATCCAACAATGGTATCAGAGCATAGGTTGTATGCATATTGATCTGTGGTAAAAATTTCAGAATTTTATGTGCTTGTATGAATTAATTATGATTTTTACAAGTTATATCATGGATTAATTTTGTCTGATGAGAAATCGTTTCTCAGAATAATTTTGAATGTTGATCTGGGTTCTACAAGTGTTGTAGATCATCTGGGTATTTTTTTCATAATTTTATGATGTATAGATTTTTTATTATGAATTTTTGAAGTTCTTACAATTAAAATTCGTTATTAAATAAGTAAATATATGTATATATAGTATATATATATATATATATTTGTATATACATATGTATTGTTGCAAAAGAATCTGTGATGCACGGAAAACAAACAAAGACAGACTAGCACAGTGACAGCGGCAGAAAGGACAGGCACGGAAATCGAGGAAAGCTGTCGGCTGCTGAAAAACAAAAAAAAATAGGGGTGTAACGCATTTCGGGAATGCGTTACACACCTGTGGCGCATTCACGGAATGCGTTACACCCTTATATGGCTTAAAAGGTGTGTAACGCATCACCGGAATGCGTTACAGGGCTTGTAACGCGTTCCTGTAATGCGTTACAGCCCGTCTGTTGATTTTAAAATTGATTTTCTGAGAGTTTCGTAACTCCGTTTTGGGCGTGCAATATACCGTTGGATTCGTTTTTCCGAGACGGATCTAATGGAGTGATCAATTTAGTTTATATAAAAGTTTTGAACTGTTTATATTCCATGAAGTGTTTTAAAGCTGTTTTTGATCGTTTGAATTGATTTTAAATGCTTCTTGTGATACATAGAGATGTATATTGCTTGTTCTAATGTGCTAGATGATGTAACACGCCTACCTTGATGTTTATTCATGTTGATATATGTGATATATGCTTAGTTTATCATGCGATGATAGATTTGGGTGAACTTAAATAAACATAAGGTATTTGTTAGACAACCTAGTATAGTGAAATTGTTTCATAACCTTAATACTAATATTATGAATACAATCATGAGATTCTTGTGTTTATGAAACACGTAATTGAATATGAATTTTTGATATGAGAGAAAGGATGATTCTGTCAACAACAGATTTCTATCTGTAAGAAAGGGTTATTAAGTGACGCATCTTGACAATGCTCCACCCGATCTGGGAATCATCTGATTATTGATTATTGATTTGAAATATTTAATTTAAAAGGAAGAATCTCTTTATAATATGATTATAATTGTAACGTAATATAATCCCTCTAAAATTAAATAATATCAAGTAGTAATTGGCCAATGATACAACGGGCTTGTGTCGGTCATAGCCTTCCAACATGGTAGAAAGTAGTTCTTATTTTTGAATCATTGTCGTTTCGTGCCACAGCCGAGGGCTTTGATTTCGAAATAAGAAATACTTGTCTATTACATAGAGATGTGTACATTGAATAAGAATCTAAAGGTCGTTACGTGCCACAGCCGTGGGCCTTTGGGGACTGATTCAATTGTACGGAATGTTGGGTTAGACTTGACTTAGAATATTGAGTTTGTCATGCCACAGCCGTGACTCAATTATTCAAGAGGCTAAAGTTTGATTAGGGAATAACATTAGATGTAATTGACAAGAGTTGTCTACCTATTGAACATTACATGGTATTTCGTGCCACAGCCGGGGTTGTGTAATGGAATGTTGGATCCCTATTCCCACTAGCATTATGAATGCTTAATTTTTCATGTAGGGGGTTGAATAAATTAGGAAAACTAGTGGGAGCCACTTATGAATAAAGACCCGATTCATATAGTGTTTTGAAATGAAATCGAATATTTGCTAATTGTTATTATGTGTTTATCATTTACAGATTTACTTTGTACGTTATGTCTTCTGCACTATCACTCAGGAGCATACTAGATGCTCACAAATTGACTGGTCCTAATTATGCTGACTGGCTTCGAAACTTGAGAATTGTTCTCAGGATTGAGAAGCTAGAATACGTGATTGACTCACCTAAGCCTACTGAACCTGCTAGTGATGCACATAATGATGAACATGTTATGTATCGTAAGTGGATAGATGATGCAAATGTTGCTCAATGCATCATGCTAGCTTCCATGAACATTGAGCTACAGAAGCAACATGAGCATATGGATGCTCACACTATCCTCATGCATCTACAAGAGTTGTATGATGTGGCGGGGAGGACAGCTCGATATGAGATATCGAAGGAGCTGTTCGGTTGTAGGATGTCTAAGGGATCATCTGTGAATGACCATGTACTTAAGATGATCAATTTGATTGAACGTCTTGGACAACTTGGTTTTGTCATGGATGGGGAGCTGAGCCAAGACCTGGTCTTGCAATCGCTTCCGAGTTCGTTCTCGCAGTTTGTTGTGAACTTTCACATGAATAAGTTGGATGTCAGCCTGCCTGAACTCCACAACAGTTGAAGACTGCGGAATCGAATTTTCCCCCTAAGAAGAGTTCTGTTCTTCTAATTTGTGAAGGTTCCAATCCTAAGAAAAGGAAGAGGAACCCTTCCAAGAAGAAGAAAGTAGGTGAGAAAACGCCGGTTCCACCAAAAGCTAAAGACCCCAAGAGCAAAGTTGTTTGCTTTCACTGTAACAAGGTGGGGCACTGGAAGAGGAACTGCAAGGTTTACCTTGCAGAATTGAAGAAGAAGAAGGGTAGTGAGACTACCGCTTCTGATTCAGGTATGTTCATGATAGAAATGAATATGTCATTAAATCAAATTTCTACTTGGGTATTAGATACCGCCTGTGGTTCTCAAATCTGCAATTTGTTGCAGGGACCAAGGAGAAGTAGGACTCTTGAGGAAGAGGAGGTGATTCTACTGATGGAAATGGAGCAAGAGTTGCTGCTGAAGATGTAGAATCATTTCATTTACATAGTCCTACGGGCAAGACTATTATTTGAAATAATTATTATTTTGTTCCCTCGATTGTGAGGAATATTATTCCCATGTTAGACTTCGCTGGATTTTCATTTATTATTGAGAATAATGAATGTTCTATTCTTAGAGATAATATTTTTTATGGACGTGGTACTTTAAATAATGGTCTGTATAAATGTGACATAATTTACTTCAGATTGAACAAACTAATAAAAGAAAAGGGATGATGAAAATCTCACTTTATAGTGGCACTGCAGTCTCCATTTAGTAGACATGGAGAGAGGGCTGCAAATTTGCTATGAATGGTACACACAGATGTATGTGGACCAATGTCTACGCATGCCATGGGTGGATTTTCATACTTCATTACTTTTATAGATGATAGATCTAGATTCGGATATGTGTTTGATGAAACACAAGTCTGAGGCCTTTGAAAAGCTCAAAGAGTATAAGTATGAAGTGGAGAAACAACCAAACATAGTATTATAACTCTTCGATCAGATCGAGGTGGTGAATACTTTAATGGAGTGTTTCTAGATTATCTCAAAGTAAATGGTATAGTCTCCCAGTGGACTCCTCCAGATTGGTATCTGAAAGGAGAAATCGAACTTTGTTAGACATAGTTCGGTCCATGATGAGCTATGCAAATCTTCCAGTATTCCTATGGGGTTATGTATTGGAAACCTCAGCATATTTACTGAATAAGGTGCCTTCCAAATCTGTTCCTCAAACTCCGTATGAGATATGGAAAGAAAGGAAACCGAGTCTTAAACACGTTAAGATTTGGGGATGTCCGGCTTATGTCAAGTAAGTTGACCCAGATAAGCTGGAATATCGATCCGTAAAATGTAGTTTTGTGGGATATCCTAAAGAGACTTTAGGGTATTACTTTTACACCGATCATCGGGTGTTTGTCTCCAGACATGCTACCTTCTTGGAAAAGAAGTTTATCCTTGAAGGAAACAGTGGGAGCAAAATTGAACTTGATGAAGTTCAAGAAGCACAAACTACTACGGATCAAGTGGAAACACCTGTTCTGACTGAACAACCTTTTGTGAAACAGCCCATTCATAGATCAGGGAGAGTGTCTCGCCAACCTAAGAGGTAATATGGCCTTGTCATTGAGAATGACAATGAGTTGTCGATCATTGATGATGACGACCCTGTGACCTATAATGAGGCTATGAGTAGTGTTGACTCAGAGAAATGGCATAGTGCCATGAAATCCAGAATGGAATCTATGTATATGGTATACAAAAGATAGATTATAGCAGATGGCCAGGTGGAGACCTATAAGGCCAGGCTTGTGGAAAAAGGATTCAAACAAAGGCAATGGATTGACTTTGATGAAACCTTTTACCTGTAGCCCTGTTAAAATCAGTTCGGATTTTGCTTGCGATTGCCGCTTACTACGACTATGAGATTTGGCATATAGCCAGATGGTTTTCTTTCCAAGGGAAATAAAAACCTAGTGTGTAAGCTACTGCGAACCATATGTGGTTTAAAGCAAGCTTCTCAAAAGATGGAACATTCATTTTGATGAGACAATCAAAGAGTTTGATTTTATCAAAAATGTAGATGAACCATGCGTCTACAAAAGGGTTAGTGGGAGCGCGGTAACATTTCTTGTATTGTATTGAATTAGAGTTGACACACATAACAACATAGCAGACCCACTCACAAAGCTACTTTATAAAAGTCACTTTGATCGTCATAAAGACAAGATGGGTATTAGATACCAGAGTGATTGGCTTAAGTACAAGTGGGAGATTGAAAGGAATATGTCCTAAGTCTAATCATGTATTAAGATTTAGGAATAACTTTTATGTAATCTGTTTTGATTTCATTGATATTAATAAAGACTTGTTTTGCTTTTATTACGGGCTTTATCTATTTAAGTGTTTAAATAAGATATACCATAGTTTAGAGTAAAGCTTTTTATGGATTATGATGAGATCATAATAGTGAGACCTAAAAAGATGATAACTCTAAACTTAAATAGTTCCTGGTCGTAGGATTACTAACTGGTAATTAATAATCCACAAAGATCGGTACATACTATGCTTGCTTCATTATGAAGGATGCCTGTTCTCATAGACATTTGTGTGGTGACACTATAGCTAGTATGTAGGTGCTTATTATAGAATAAGTTCACTGAACATGACTCGCCCAGCTGAACAACTGATGGAGTTCACTCAAGTGTCAGCAGTTGTTCGCTTAGTGATAGTTGTACAAGTATCCTTAGACTTGAGGTCATCACAGTCATCTTGTGTACACTGAACTATGCTTTGGTTTAGTTCTTAGTCTTCAGGGACAATTATTAGGGCTCTTCTGGGTATAGGAATTTGTACACGAAGATAGTGTATGATCAATAAAGGATCTACCCCTTCAAGTGAAGGAAGCGAATGTTCAAGGCTGATCCACTTATGCTAGTTCAGGAATCTCTGGCCAGAGTGAATGAAATTAGAAAGGAGTTTCTAATTTGCATAGAACTACGCATAGTAAATGGTAAGCAAGTGATTGAATTAGATAGGCTTGACACGAGATCCATGCCTTGTATTTAATCGGGACATTGTAGGGTAGAAGGAGTTTATTGTACGGTAACTATTCACTGAATAGGTTCTTGGTATTCTAAGCAGTGAATTCATATTATCCGGATAGTCGCGATATGCTGAGAAGTATCCCTCACGATGTAGAATAAATATGATTAATTAATTAATCATATTTAATAAATTAGAGAATTTATATAAATAATGATAAAATAGTTTTATTATTATTTATTTCTACTACCGGCTTAATATTGAACCTACAGGGTCACACCATAAAAAGAGAATGATTTAATGGTGGAGGAATTAATTAATAATGGCTAATAATTATTTATTTGTGAAATAAATAATTAATTGGAAAATTTAATAATTGATTAAATAAGATTTAATTGATTATAAATTAATTAAGAAAAGTTCTTAATATTATTAATTAAGAATTTATTTTTTGGAAATTAAATCAAGAGAGAGAATTATTTCTAAAGTGTTTAGAAAAAGGATTAGTAATTAAAAGGTGTTTTAATTATTAATGAAAATAATAAATGGGATAATAATAATAATATTTATGGGAAAATTTCAGCTGAAAATTTTGCCTATAAATACACTATTATAGACACTAATTTTATTCTAACCCCATCGAACCCGAAAACCCAAAAAGTTTGGAAAACCCAATTCTCTCCACCTCCTTCCTCCTCCTTAACATCGTTTTCTTGGTGGATACTGGTGGAGTGCTTCACACTTGAGGAGCAACTGCTGAGGATCTCTGATCGTTGTCTCCGAATCATTTTAAAAGGTTAGATTCGATCCCTCAAATTTTTATTCATGATCTGTATGTTTTATTTGGATTTTGTATGTGTAAAAGTGTTTTGCCATGCCCCGTTGCGTTAAAAATCCAACAGGGAGTAGCAGGCCCAAGTTCTGTTCCAGATCTTCCTGAATGGGCATGGGCAAAAGCATTAACACCAGGAGAGTTTGGTGTCACTTTGGTCAGACAAGTCATGACAATTCAGAAGGCCCTTCAGGAGACTACAGATGCTGGTACCAAGGCAATACTTCAAGCTCATCTGGAATCTCTACATCTCTTGCAGTTGCAACATTTCAAACAGAATCTAAGTGTGGATGAGCTCAAGCAGGACATTGCTGATCTGAAATCCTACAATGCTGAGAAGTTGGATTCAGTTATACCTTATGGTACTATGCAAGATTTGTTGGGGAGACTGAGGAAAGAATCTGATGCTGACAAGAGGCTGGCCAGATTCGAAACCAGAGTTCAGATCATTGAAGACTCTATGGTCACTATTCTTCAGAATCAACAAACTCAAACAAATCTACTCATGCAGCTGGAAAAAGCACAAGGCTTGACCCCTACCCTTGATGATAACAAAAAGGGGGAGAATAAAGGGGAAGGGGAAGGAGAGCCATCAACAACAGTTCAAATTTCTCATGTGCTAGTTCCTGCCATCACCACTTCTCCAATTATTCAAATCAAAGGAAAGCTTGATGGAATTGATCTAATCCAGATAGCAGCAGCTGAATTGCAAGTAAAAGAGCAAAGGAAGAAGATTGATGAAAAGATGCAACAAATATTTGGTTCTACAACTTCTCAATCACAATCTGTGAAGCACAGCACAAAAGTGGAATCAATTATTGTGGAGCTCAAGCCAGTAGGGAGGAATAAGGTTGGAGAGACTTCTTCCAAGAATCTGAAACCTATGGTTCTCAAGCCCAACAACAGATCCAATAAGGACTCTACAAAGAATCCTCTAAGCCTTGCTCAGATGAAAGGAGTGGATTTTCCTCTTCCAAAGCCTGATGAAGACAAGCTTTTGGGTAGAAGTATCACAAAGCTCAAAGAGACCATGGATGTGGCTGTAAGGAGGAACATGGCTATTATCTTAGAGAGGGAAAGAGCATATGTGTGATGCAAGGACATCCCAAATTCTCAATAGCCAAGAGGGAAGAAACCAGAAGGTTGAAGGAAGAAGCCAAACAGCTAAAAGCTGACAAAAGAGCACAAGCAAAGCTTGAAAAATAGCTAAAGTCAAGTCAGGCTGAAGAACAGAAAGAAATTAAAGACAAAAGTGAAGATGAAGTTATGGGGGACATGGTTGATACTGATATGGAAGAAAGAATTAAAGAAAGAGAAGAATGGCAGAAAGGGAACAGAAAGAAGGCCAATGCAAAGAGAAAGATGGTAGATGAGACTGAAGAAACCCAATCAATATCCAAACCATTACCTTCTATTCCTGAACCCATTGTGCCTGACCCCTTCATAAATATTCATGGTGAAACAATCATTCCTAAGGAGGAATCAATTGATTGGGACACCATCAAATTTCCCACCTTTCTAACCTCCTCTCCACCATCAAAGAAGCAGAAAAGAAGAATCAAATCAACACCCTCTAAAGCCTCAATCAAATTCACACAGAAGCCTAAGCCTAAGCCTCAAGCCTCTAAGGATGATTATGTTCACATCTGAAATATAAAAGAATTTTCAGACATTGAACTCTATCTGGATGAGCTGGAGGAAGTAAGGGGAATAGCTGCCTACAGACAGCTACCAGAAAGACTAGTGTTCAAATACAAAGGAAGTGGGGAAAGAACTTGGCCTCTCTACAGGATTCTGAATGAAGGCTACTCTACCTTGGTTAGAGTCTACTCAGCCATACAAAGGGATTCTGGCTTTACCAGGACTGCCAAGACTGAGATTCTCAACAAGATTGCCAACATAAGGAAAACTTGGTGGGAGCCCAATGCCTTGCCTAGAACATTACTCATTCAAGAAAGAGGAATTACAGTTCACAAATCACCTCATTGGTTGATGGAGTTTAGAGACAACAAAGGAGTCAGAAGATTTTTCAGAATTGAAGATCAGCTCAAGATTTCCAGTAATGAAACTCTCAAGGATATGCAATCTAAGTTGGACATCAATGAAGAAGATGAAGCTGAATTCTACAGACAACTTCAACTTCAAATAGAGGAGAATGACAGGAGGCTAGGAAAGAAAACAAGGAATCAAAGGAAAAGAAACTAATCTGCTCAGGCTAAAGGAGCACCCTTGGAAACAATGTAATTCTTCAATTCCATCTCAGCATACACATTTTTGCAGCACTTTTGAATTTCTGCTTTATTACAGTTTATATATTTGTCAAGTGTTTTGTTATCATCAAGCTAAACCCAAATTTATGCCTACAGTTCTAGTAGACATAAATAGGGGGAGATTGTTAGGAATATGTGTATTAGTTTGATGATAAGTTAAACAAAACACTTAAGTAGAAATCTAGTGTTTGTAGCCTCAACGGATAAGACCATCTTGGCTATCCGTTGAAGGAGTAGCTTTACTTAGCAATAAGTTTAGTATTGTAGCACATTTCATTCTCTGGATTCAAGTTGTAATTCTTAGATGTTGTAGGAAATTATCAGTCATGTTGACTACTAGTGGATATGCAAATAGGAGGGCTAATTGTAAATATTTCGTACCTTGTAATTTTGTATAAGTGAAGAAGTATCAACTGATATTGAAGACCTTCAACGGATAAGAAACAAAGCTTCAACGGATGTCTCTAATGCTTCAACGGATAATATCCATCAACGGATGAGTGCTTCAACGGATAAAGACTTCAACTGATAATGCATTAACGGATGAAAGCTTCAACGGATGCTTAGTTCATTAGCAGTTGATAGTGACAATTCACAAGCTGACAGAGGCACATGGGTTGACAGAGACAAACTGGAATGTGGAAGCCTCTAGGAGGAATCAAGATAATGCAGCATTTCCATTCTGATGCAAACAAGAAAGTATTCAAAGATCTACAGCCAAGCCTAAATTACATTTGATAGAGAAATGAAGAAGAAACATGTGAAGAATCTTTTTAATTGTATTTTACAGTTTTGTCTTCACTTGTAAACTTGGTAATATATAAACCAAGTAGCAGCTAGTAATTAGATAAGAATTTTCCTGAGCTGTTTAGAAATATCCAGAGAGAAAATCATCTAGTTTGTACTAGGAAGCAGCTGTGATTTAATTCTTTGAATCACAGATTTTCTGAAATAACACATCTCTGGTGGAACAACAAATCCACCAGAAAAGTTTTTAAGTTCTTTATGTTCTTTACATTTGTGTTTGAATATATATCTGTCTGTATTAGCTTCAAGCAATTCACACACATTTGTTCACTAAAACACTTAGCCTTAGAAACTACTCAAAACTTAAAAAAGTTTTGAGATTTACATTCAACCCCCTTCTGTAAATCTCATTGTTAGTCCACTGGGAATAACAACTGTAGAGTACAGTGCTGATGCTATTAGGACGGTGATTGAGCAGCCCGCGAGGAAGGTGGGTCAGGACACGTGGAAAGATAAGACTCCGGAAGACTTTGATTTGGATCTCATCGTTGCTACTCTGTGTGTGCCTGAGACTCATTGGAAGTTCAAGAGGGGCACTACTGATTACTCCACGTTCCCTACATCGTGCTTGAACAGGTTTGCACGGGCTTGGAACTCGTTTATTTGTGCTAACATCATGCTATCTTCGCATGTGCATGAGATTACTGTGGAGCGTGCTCATCTACTGTGGGGTATTCTTCAGGGTGATTACATTGATTTGGGGATTGTGATTTATCAGGGGATTATGAGATTCTTGAGAGGAGGTACTATAGGTGTTATTTTGTATGCGTCCATTGTGATGAAGTTGTGCGTGGCAGTTGGTGTTCATTGGCCCGCACATGAGCAGCTTGAGCTTCCCAGTGCTCCTATTGACAGGGTTTCGAGTACATAAACGCAATAGAAATAATGTAAAATTAAATTAAAACCAGAATAAAATCAAAATCCAATGTAGGATCGATGCCAAAATAGATATTTAATACATAGTAAGAATCTTTACCTTAAAGAAGCTTTAAGATTTCATTATTGGAGGATTAATGGAGTTCCAAACCTTGTTGATTCATCGCGTATCCCGCTCTCACGATCTACGCTCTACGGTATCCACATGAACGTTTTTCCTGAAGGATTGATGTGTACTAGCACCCGAAAACTCCAGTTCTACCTCTCTTCCTCTTTCTCCTTGAATGGCTAGGGTTTTATAAGCGATGTATCCATATATATAAATCAATCATCAAAGAGTTTATATAGAGAGAAGAATGAGTTATTTAATTATAATCTAATTATAATTAATACTAATATGAAATCCCAATTTATTATTTAATTAAGTCACACATAATTAATTAATAACTTATTTCGGAATTAGTTTAAGTAATTTCTCTAATTTATTTATTTAATTAATTAAGTCATACTTAATTAATATCATAAATAAAATAAATTACTTATTTAATTTAAATTCATAATTTAAATTATTTCTCCATCAAGCGTTCTTTGTGTGTGACCCTGTAGGTTATTATTTCGTTGGAAATAATTTTAATATCTCATATTAAAATTATAAACAATGAGTAGCATCTATGTAATACATCATTACTACCCAAGTACTAATAATTAAATCAGTGATTGATTAAACCTTTCATGAATAATGTGCAATGCAATATAATCCCTTTAACCACATATTATAAATTAAACTAGAAGCATGTAATGTGTCATCCTCATCATAGTATAATCCGGGTTTCCTTGATCAATGAGTAAACTATCGTATCAAATCAACATTTAAGCGTGGCCATGCATTTTATAGTCTAGCTCACACAAGAGGCCAATAATATCACTCCTTAAATTAGGAGGGTTAAATCATTTCTAGATCATTCATATTTCTCATACGATTCATAATATACTCGAAATACACTTTTATCATTACCCGATCAAAGGTAACTTTTAATGTAATCAAAGTACAATAATTCTCGTATAAAAAATATAATGATTTCAAGTCTAAGGACCATTACATCATTATTACAGTGATAATTACTAAAGACACAACAGACATGTAGAATCTCACATTGGGTGTGTCCAGCACCATGTACATTTACATCTGCCTTTGTTTTTTACTTTGGTATCACTATACCTATGATCAATGAGATATGATCATCAGTCAACAAACACACAGTCTTAATGCATTATTATTGTCCCTTAATAATAATACTCGACTAGGGACCTTGAGGATATTGATACTATTCTCATAATCTCATTTCTAAGTCACGTACTTAGAGATATATAATTCACATCATATTTTAAGGACATTTATTAATCTAACATGTATATCGCAGTAAATTAAGACATAATAAATTATAAAGGGAATAATCGATAGAACATAAATATTAATAATCCAAATTTATTAAATAAATATTTTATAGTGTTGTCTCTAGGGCACAAACACTAACAATCTCCCACTTGCACTAGGGCGAATCATCCATGTATCTAATACTCATGGAACTAGCATGACCATCGTGTTTCTGCTGCGATAAAACCTTAGTTAGTGGGTCTATAATATTATCAATACTATGCACTTTACATATATATATCTCTTTCATCGTTAATCTCATTAATAAGGTGATATCGCCTAAACACATGCCCAAACAGTTTCCTTGGCTATTTCGAAAGCAACAATATATTCGGCTTCCATTATAGAATCTTCAATGTTCTTACTGAGAACAATTCAAGCTAACATCACTTATATTTAAACAAAATATAAACCAGACATAGAAATATAATCATTCTTGCCTGTCCAAAAATTTAGGTTCAGAAACTACCATCAATGTAACCCTTTACAACCGGTTCCCTATCTTCTCCATACACCAAAAATAAATCTTTAGTCCTCTTTAAGTACTTAAGAATATTCTTGACAACTATCCAGTGACCCTCACCAAGATTAGAATGGTATCTGCTCGTCATGCTTAAAGTATATGAAACATCAAGACAAGTACATATCATTGCACACATTATAGATCCAATTGTTGAAGCATATGGAACTTTCTCAATTGGCCCTTATCATTTAATGATTTAGGGGGAAATAATCCTTGAAGATCACTATCCCATGAGACATTAAAATGATGCAATACTTTATCAATATATGTACTCTGACTAGGTCATTAATCTCCTCAATCTATCTCTATAGATCTTGACCCCTAATATATAGGTAGCATTGCCTAAGTCTTTCATCGAGAAACTATTTCTCAACCAAGTCTTAACAGCCTGTAGAGAAGGTATATCATTTCCTATTTTTAATATGTCATCTACATATAATACTAGGAATGTCACATGGCTCCCACTAACCTTCTTTAAAATACGTGGTTCATCTTCGTTTTGAATAAATCCAAACTCGTTGACTGTTTCATCGAAACAAATATTCCATCACCTTGAGGCTTGCTTCAATCTATAAATAGATAGAAGTAACTTACAAACCATCTTAGCAAACTTTGAATTAACAAAACCCTCAGGTTGTATCATAAATACATCCTCCGCAAGGCTCCCATATAAGAAAGCAGTTTTGACATCCATTTTCCAAATATCATAGTCAAAGTAAGCAGCTATTGCTAACAAAATCCTGATGGACTTGACCACAATAACTGGTAGAAAAGTCTCATCATAGTCTATACAATAAATTTGTTTAAAACCTTTTGCCACTAGTTGCGCCTTATAGATTTGTACTTTACCATCCATTTCGGTTTTCTTCTTGAAAACCCACTTGCACCCTATAGATTTTACCCCTTTGGGTGGATCAACTAAAGTCAATACTTTATTTTAATACATGGATTCCATCTCAGATTTCATGGCCTCAATCCATCTCTCGGAGTCTGTACATTTTATAACATCTTGGTAGGTGAGAGGCTCATCTTATTCATAAGCATCACATCACCATCTTGAGTCAAGAGAAATTCATAATTTCTCCCGGGCTCATGGTGAATCCTACTAGATCTACGAACAACCTGTGTTTTCTTAACATGATTACTTTCACCATTTTGATGTACATCCTGATCTTGTTCCAACTATGGTTCAATGTTATCATGCGGTTCTCGATCTTCATCGAGATGCATTATCTTCCTGATAAGTGGATTTTATATCTACTTGGAACACTTCATTTCAGGCTTAAATTGGTATTTTGTACTCAAATATCTGGTATGTTTGATGTGTTTTGGCATTGCAGGCATTAGTTGGAGGAAGAAAGAAGATTTCCAAGTAATTATGCTGAAAAGAGATCATAATTGGAAATCTAGGCCATTCTCAAGTTAAAGAGAATCCCGTTATCTTCGCATGGGCAGTTGAATCGTCAAATTCCAATGAACACAGCTCAAGTTATGGCCAAAACAAGAATAGCAGAAAAAATCCAGAAAACCCGCGCGCCCGCGCCCAAACCCGCGTGCCCGCGCCCCAGAAATCACCAAACTCGCGCGCCCGCACCCGAAAGCCGTGTGCTCGCGCCCTATTTCTACCCTAGAATCCGTTTCTACTTGAAATCGAAGAATTGAACTGCCTAGGTCATCCGGGGGCCTATATAAACCAATAAAAAGACGTTTTTAACAACAAGGGGCCAAGGGAGAGCAATACGAAGACCTAGAGAACACAAGACGGCTACGGAGAAGAAAACTTTTGTATACTTTAATATAGTTAATACTTGGATGCTTGTTTTTCGATTTGTTCTTAAACCCTAGTACTCTTATATTGTTTATTATCATGTTTTTATTGGAACCCATGGTGACGATGAGTTCGATTATAAACTAATCATTGTCATGGGGTTCTAACGGATTTATTTATGGATTTCAATAGTTAATTGTTTTAATATCTTAGTGTGTGGTGATTTATGATTTCCTAGTTTGGTTGTGCTTATTCGTCTTTGATGCGTAGCTAACATCTAAGATTGTTTGTTAATCTCTATTGAAGCAACAATGAATATAGAGGTTTAGAACTTGTCATGCTAGCATAGGTTTATGTGTGAGTTGACATGCATAATTCGTGGGTAATTTTAACCATCTTATTCACCCTATGTAATCAAGATAGATAACTTGCTTATCAATCGTTATGTTTTCAAATCTTATAGACATATAGGGTCTAAACATAATTGGTGCATGTTATCTTTTATCTTAATTGTGGATGCTTAGTGGTAGGGTATACGTACAATGAAAGTTGGCGTATACTAATTTCGTGTTATCTGATTAGTTGTCATCACCATCACATGCTAAGATTAAAGACATAGAATTTGAATGAAGTATTTAATGAATTTAGAATCCAATATTTTATTCTCATATAAGTAAATCACTCTTTAATCTCTTAGTTTCAGTCTAGCATTATCAGACCAGCCATTGCTGCTAATACCTTTGAAATCAAGTCTAGCACGATTCAAATGGTACAGATTCAATCCATTTTGGGGGTTCTCCAACGGAAGATCCTAATATGCACATCAGGGATTTCATAGAGATCTACGACACCTTCAGGTTCAATGGTGTGTCTGAAGATGCGGTAAAACTGAGACTGTTCACATTCTCTCTGAGGGACAAGGCTAAGAGCTGGTTACACTATCTACCAGCTAGTTCGATTGCTACTTGGAAAGATCTTGCTTAAAAGTTTTTCACTAAATTCTTCCCTATGGCAAAAACAAATGCAATCAGGAATGCTCTTACTCAGTTTGCGCAGCAATCAGGAAAATCGCTAGGTGAAGCTTGGAAGCGGTATTAGGAGATGCTTAGGAAGAGTCCTCATCATGGAATTATAACGACTCGTGTGTTTTTGAATTATTTAAATATGTGATTATTACGGAAATTATTAAATAAAATATGTGTATTGGTTTTGACCACTCTGTGTTGGTTGATTATTATATAGGTGTAATTTATAATATACCGGGTTGTTTGTGTGATTAATTATGGAGTCGTATTGGATTGTTTTCATTTTCAAAAGTGGATTTGGTGCAAATTTATGTGCATAAATATTGGGAATATTTCAAAAATTATTTTTATGATTTTATAATTACAATAATTATTTTTAGGATTTTATAAAATTAAGAAATCAATATTTTATTAATTATTTATCTTTAAATGATTTTCTGAATGCTTTTATTTGTAAATCCATATTTAATTCTAAAATTCTTCAAAAATTATGAAGCTCATATTTATTTAAGTTTGGAATATTCTGAGAATTTTAAAATTATTTTGGAAATTTTCGGGATTAATTTCACGCGCTCGTTGTTTCGCTTCATTGATAAAAGCGGATATAAAGTGCATTTTAAAAATCGTTTTAAAATTTCAAAATTTATGTTTTTATTAACTTCGGGATATTTGTAACATTTTAAGACTGTTTTCGTAAATTTCTGAATTTATTTAAAATACAGCTCGATTCTTTAATTTCGAAAGGGGGATACGAGTTGCATTTCAAAAATGTTTTAAAAATTATAAAAATTTTATTTCATTAGTTCCGGGATTTTTAGAAAATTTTAGGATTATTTTGGTACGGTTTGGGTAATAATTATTCATAGATTTTACCGTTAAAACCGATTAAAATGATGCGAATCGGCTTGTAATCAGTCAGGACACGACACGTATCCATTAAACGGGACACGTGCCGCGTAATTAAACGAAGCAGAGGTGGGATTCATTGGGTATGGTAAACATCAATCTGTAGTCTCTCAATCTCTTATCTCTCATCCTCTCTCTCACTCTAGACTCTCTCCCTCCTTCTTCTTCCTTTTCTTTCGGTTCCGTCGTGCTCGGTTTCCTGGCGAGTTCTGTCGCCGCTATGGTACCTATTTATTTCGGTTTCTTTCCTCGCCGTACTCCGGCTTGCTCCGGTAATGGTTCGGCCGCCCCTTTTATTTTCCGATTGTGGGCCTACTTCAGTCTTACATACATATATATATATGTATCTATATCTGTGTGGGTGTGTGCAATTTATTAGTGTATAAATGGTGTGTTATGCTCGTATTTTACGGCTTGTTGCCGGCTGTCTCTGCGACCCAGTTACTGTGTGTGTAATACAGTGTGGGTGTGTGTTTTTCTTGGGGATGTTTTCCTGGCCATCTCCACGTTTCTGATTTGCTGTTGTGGTGTTGCGTGCGTGTCACGCGCTTGCTGTTCTGCTAAATTTGGAATTATAATTATGTTAATCTGATTTTTCTGCAGAAATCGTTTGATTAGTATTCGTGATATTAAATGATTTCAGGAGAGATTAATTTATAAATTATCGGTAGAATTCAGCGTTGGAAACCCGAATTAATAGGGTACCCGTGAACTTTGCCGCCGTCTACGATGACTATTTACGAGTGGACGGTGGACGATGATGATATATATCTGTGTCCTAATATAATGAAAATAAATAAATGAAAATAAATACGAATAATAATTAATAATTGTGATTGAGTTGGAATTTGAAAATGTGTGGGTTTTAATTGGATAATTGTTGCGATTGTTGTGTTTGAGATTTGACGTCGATTGATGTTTCGACGGGTAGTCCGATAAACAAAGGAAACGCTGTCCGATTTTTCGGAAAACTGAATTACACAAATACAGAAATGTATCCGATGAATATCGGGACGTCTAGAGACTATATATATATATGCGTGTTTTATACGAAACCTGATTGTATGACATGATGAAATATTTTTCTAAATCGATAACCTTGATTTCGTAAAATAAAGAGTATAGATATTTTCCGAAAACGAAGCTGAACCGATTTTCGAGAACGTAAACACTAAGTGAAACGTGTATTATTATATGAAGTATGTTACGAGTCGGATTTTGTTAACATTTGGGTAGATTGTTAGCGTGGATATGTCAAGCATAATCGAATGTCTGAGTTAGGATGTTTCGACCCTGTAGGTTATAATCGGGAACCTGGAAATGGCCGATGGACTAGAGATGACCTAGTGGTCAGTTGACGAGCTCAGTAGAGTTTCAACAAAAAGACCTGAGTGTCAAAGTCGAATCCAATGGGATCTAGTGATTGGACGTTAGAGCCTGAGCAGCAAAGTCGGCTCAGAGTTGATCAGTAATAGTTGTAAAGCCTTGTAAGGCAAGTATTTCTGAACTTTTCTTCAAGATATATTACCAATGTCTTCGAACTGTTCCATAGCATGTTGTTGTTATTAAGCATAACTCATGTTTTATAATGCATGTGCTTTAAACTATTTACTCTTGAACCCTGATTCTTTCTTGATCTTGAGCCTTGAGACTTATTCTTTGTAAAACATCCTCTGTTGATCCTCAGATACCAAATCACGCCAATATGATACTACTCCCCAAAGATATATCTACTGAATACCAAACACTGAAACAAAGTTGTTTGAAAACACACAAACTTTTATACTGCAACCATTCTTTATAACATCAAAGAACTATACCTTGAAAATCATTTATGATCTAATACCTGATGCTGGTACAAATTGAAAACTGTTTCTTATACATACCCTGAAATTCCCTTGAGATATACATAAGTTTCATTATGTTTTTATTCAAGTGTTTAACCATCATTGATTATGAACTTGTTTTATTGAATTATATCGTTTATCATATTGAACTGCTTTAGGATTGGATAGTTTTTATATATGTGGACCAGATTCATGGTCGAACCATACCAATGGTCAAGTTAGGCCAATGTGTGCCTTGGATCCAGTAAATTAGAGCAGTGATATGTGCTTGCTCGGGGTTAGTGCGTGACTGATCAACAGCCTAACCTTGGTTTTTAAAACTTAAAATGAATATCCAATTCTAATGAATAGTTAAAAAGAAACTTGATTCCTTTGAATCATCTCATTTGATCATGGTTTAACCTCAGTCATCGTTATCATGACTTGCTGAGCTAGATAGCTTACCCTTGCGATTCTTTTATATATTTTACAGTTGAAAAGAATATGGATGATAGTGAAGTTCCTCAGTCCAAAGTGCGGGCTAAGGTTCCAGTCGAGTTGGATCGAGCTAGCAGAAGTTTCACGCGGTAAAGAGATAGTCAGATTGTAAGAATGATTTTATTATCAATTGTAAGTTAAATTAGTTGGGATTTGGTACGATGTAATAATTAAGGTTGTGGCTTGTTTTCATACTTTAACCTGTTGCGATCCGTAGTTTTGTGAAGCAGGGTCGTTGTAAATAATATTTCTTATACAGGTTGATATATTGTGTTTGTGATGTGGACCCCAAACTTCTGACCCGGGTTTGGAGGGCGCCACAGGTTGGTATCAGAGCTACAGGTTATAAGTCACTGAAACAAGCCTAGATTGTCGGGATTGGGTAGAGGGTTAGGATTAGGAATAGGAAATAGAAAGATAAGATGTTGTGAGGTTGAGTGCGATGGTATAGTAGGTCTCCGGCACAATTCGTATTGCGATTCGGGATTCTCAGCTTGCGACGTGATTTCCCGACCACGGCAATGGCAGATCTTGATTTTCCGTTGTCATTTGATCATTTGGAGCTCTCCGTTCGAGGATCATCATCTTTTCTCAGATTGGATTTGCACCTTGTTCCTCTACCAACATTAATGGTACTACCTTCTGTTATAACGGTTGCACTTCTTCAAGCTATTCTACGCTAATTTTTTTTCCGCCTCTTGATATGAGATTACCTATTTATGAACCTCCATCTGTTTATTCTTGTTTCACTGGACATTCGGTTGTGAGTGTATCTCTTTAGTTTACCCTACATCCTGTTCTATACCCCCAGTCTAGAACTTGTCCTATGAAGCGATTGTACCTACGAGGATGGATTCGAGAGTTATAATAAATAGTGAGCGCTTGAGATATAAAGAAAGGTGAGAAGAAGTTTAGAGAAAGGATTTAAGTGTTTCAGAGGATAGTTGTTATTGGAATAACAGAAGTCATTAGGGACTAAGCCACCCGTGAATAATTATGGGATGAATTAGATTAATTTTGAAAGAGTTAGAGAGAAAGGTATAAATCTGGAATTTTGGTGGCATTAAATGATGGTTCTATGATAAATGCGATATGTAAAATAGTGATTTGATGTAATACGAGCAAACTTTGTTCTATGAAATAGACTTGTTGACTATTGGATAACATGTTCTACTTAACTACTGTAACGATAATGTTGGGAGTATTACCAGTATGGGAGCCTTGATGTGAAGCTATGAATGAGATAATGTGCGACAACAATTGAAGTTTCGTCGATTAAGGAAGGTAAGTGGACACGATGAAGGAGAAAAGGTAGATTGAAGTGAATGGACCTTTATATGATCGTTCCATTAATATGGTACCTTGTTATAGGTCAGAAGGACAGCAACCAACTCATATAGTAAGGACAACCAGGTTTGTGATTTTCCAAACTTTTAAACAAGTTTTCGAAAAAGATTTTCCTTTACAAAATTTTAAAAGCCTTTTCGAATAAAATGATTTTTAAACATTGGTTGTCAAGTTACTACTTGAGTTTCTTGTTTGTTAAAAAGCCCGGATTACCTAGAAGAATGCTGTTTCAGACTTAGTATTGTTAATTCAGAGGACAAAGTGATCTGCGATTATGAAGAAGTCGGTTATTCTCAACAGAAAGGTACAAATATTGTTTGATAAGATTAACAACAGAAACAGTGTACGGAGCAATTACTCATCCAATTACAGGATTATCCAAGTTCAAAGAATTCACTGATTTAACAGAAGTCTGAGTATGACTGAAGGAGATTGAGAAGATTTCCAGATTTCTTAAAGAAAAAAAAAGAAGAATATTATTAACACAAAGATCACTATGTTGAATGCTTCGGGGTTATTCTAAAGTGAAAAAGGAAACCCGAGGTTGTCTGGTAGGGACGTCATTATGATCGAATTGTTAAAGTATTATATGTAAAGGTGTGATGTTAAAGATGCAGGACGTGACAAGTAAGAATCTACCATAATGCTTAATCTGCGAAGGCATTTCAACTTACTTTTTAAAAGTTATTATATGAAACAATGGAGATATGATCGAACAAGCTCGAAAAATGAATACAAATGAAATGTCGATGGTGATCAATGGTATCGTTCTTGTCTTCAATATTACAATGTATATTCCCTTTTTGATTCCTAAATAAGTATGAACTTCTTTTCTTAAATAAACTCCTTGTTATGATATCGAAAAGGAGGATATTGCATTCCTTTCAAATTTAATTGTTTCCCTCAATTTTTGCTTTCTGATTGGGACAAACAGTGTCATGATGAGACACTTTGTCAGAATAACGAAGAGTCGGGTGGGACGCAACCTAATCATATGTTGTATGCCATATGGTACGAAAGACTGGTCATCTTAAGCACCAATGTGGTTGTCTCATTCATATTCAAATCCTTCCTTCTTCTTTCTTTTCAACTCTAAATTTTTTTGAATTTTGAATCCTTCTAGTCATTTCGTTGTATTGTCGTTCTTTGCAAGAAGTTTTCAAACAGAAATTAACGTATCCTGAATCAAGTGGACGAAGTTCCATTTACATCTTATGTATGGGAAAGAAATAAGGGCACCTGGCGAGGATTGCAAATCACTAGTCCCAGTGAAGAATCCACTAAGAATCAAGGGAATCTACTCCAATAAGGAATACATTTTCGAGAACGAGAATATGCGATTTTCCTGTAAAATATGTTATTCAGAATACGGACGTGATGATATGGATGATCAAGGTGAATACCTTATACGTTAAAGTATTAAAAGATGTGGGAGAAACTTAATTGTTTATCTCTCAAAGTTTTGTTGATAAGATGAATTACCCTGTTGAATTGATAAGATTGTGATAAAAGAACTAGCAAGTCAAGAACGTGTAATTGTTAAATAAGTGAGTACCAATAGTGAAATTGAGATTCCTGGCAAAAAGTTGCGTAGAATTGATATCCTGAAATATAAGAGGATTTGATATTATTCTAAGGAATGGATTGACTACTAAAGCGTGATATCCAGACAGACTATCGTGACGAAAAGATAATTCTGAGGATGCCAAATGAAAAGGTGACGAGGTTCAGAAGATAAAGGAAGGTAACAAATTTGTTAATGATGATTACGGTGATCAAGATATGAGCATTATGGTGATTATGGAATACATAAAAGTCGGAAGCAAACAAAGTTTGAAGATTTTATAGTAATTAAGGAATTTCAAGATATGTTTTTGGATGAGTTATCAACATTTCCTTCGGATATAGAAATTGAGTTTGTGATTGACTTAGCACCTGAAATGAAGCCAGTGTCCAAGGCCCCGCATAGAGTGGCGCCAGTTAAAGTGAAAGAGTTAGCAAAGTACTAGAAAAAGAAGTGATTAGACCTAGTGTACCCCATAAGGTGCACCGGTATTAAGTGTTAATAAGAAAAATGGAAGTATGTGATTATGCGTCGACTAGCAAGAGCTCAACAAGTTTACTATCAAGAGCAAGTATCTGTTACCTTGACCCAATGATTTGTTTGATCAAACGAAGGAAGCAAAGTACTTTTATAAGACTGATTTAAGACTTGGTATTTCACCAATTAAAGATTAAACCTATGGATGTATCAAAGATAAATTTTCAAGAACCAAGTATTGTTCTCGTATTGTCATTTAGATTAACCAATATATCAGTGATATTTGAACGTGATGGACAGAATCTTTAAGGAATATCTGGAGAAGCTGTTGTTATGATACTTAAAGTCAACGGAGGACCAGGCAAAGCATTTAATTATGATTGGAAAGTTAGAGAAGAAAGAAGTTGTGTGAAGTATAGTTTTTAGCATAAATAGTCAATATGGAAAAGATCAAAAGGGATTCAGTAGAAATTAAAGTTACTATGAATGAAAAGAAACCCGAAACACCAACAAAAGTAAGAAGTGTTATCATAAGCCGGTTAATATCGAAAATATTTCTTGGAAGTTGCCATATCTTGGACAAAGCTAACCAGGAGAAGCAAGAAGTTTATATGAAGTAGAGAAGGGTAAAGAAAGTTTTACGGAGTTAAGTGAAAGAATGGTTACAGCACTTGCTTTATCATTTTGAAAGTATCAAGGAGATTTGGTAGTTATACTGATGATTCTCATTAGGGAATAGGATGTGTATTGATGCAGCACAATAGGGTTATTGTATATGCATCCAGACAACCGAAACCTTATGAGCAGAAGTATCCTACCTATAATTTGGGAGTAACAGTAATAATATTCGTTTTGAAAGATTTGGGAAATATAATATGTATGGATAAAGGTGTAAGATCTATACGGGCTATAAGAGGTTGAAGTATATATTCACGAGGAAAAGCAAAGATAGAGGAAAGCAATGACGGACATAGAGACTATACCGGAAGAATTTTCTATGGAATTTTAGAAGTTGAAATTGGGAATCAGAGTTTATAATCCAAACAGGGGCAAGGATGAATAGTATGACCTTTCAGTCGAAGTTGTTAAGGGAAAGATAAGGAAATGTCAAAAGAAGATAATGGATCACGATGTTAGCAGTAGTGAGAGGAAATTCATGTGCCCAGGAGAATGATCACGATATCCCCAGATTCTCCTCCAGCACTTGGACGCTACAAGCAGAAGAATTAAGGAATGAGATCCCATAGGGAATTCACAATATCGAGTATTTAATCTATTGAAGAAATTCCAAGATATATAGAAACTTAAAGAAAAATAGTGATAACCAGATATAAGAAGGGAATTTCAGAATAGATTGGGAAGTGTTAGACATGCCAAAGAATTAAAGCGAAGTATTGGAGGCCTAGTAGATAAGGCAGACCCAGGAAGTGGTTTTGCAAGAAACAAATCATGAAGTGTATCAATGATGTTAAGGGAGAAAAGGGAATGGAAGTATAAAAGTATGTACTAATTATCGGGAGTCCAACAAAACAATGAATAAGAAGAAGTGAGACCCTATAAAGAATTGATTACTTATGAGACCTAACTTAAGAAGTGTGTTATGTATTGAGAATTAACTTAAGATCTGACCTGAGAAAATATCAGAGATTACGATCAAAGTGAGTTCAGAGCATTGCAAGCTCTGATGATATTATGTGAAATGACAAGTGTATCAGGTGGCTACAAGGAATTAAGGAACGTGGTGTATAAGGAGTACTTGGGTAAGCAAATTGAATTTATTGATAACATCCTCAGTTATTCAAAGAATAAGAAAGCCTGCATGGAATGCCCAAAGATTTTTTTTCCGAAGATCAGAAGGAAAGCAACTATACGTTGAGTCTTCAAGACTAAAATTTTGACCGAGGTTAACAAAAGATTCTGAATTAATCCATTAACGACTACCTAAACAAAGCTGTATGGTAACAGATGCCTTATGTCGACAGAAAGGATTGGATGTAAATAAGACCACCAAGGAGTTAGTAAACGAATTGGAAAGAGTAAGAGATGTTTAAATGTTTGGAAACCAGGTTGAAAACAAGTACCGCCTATCATCCTTGAATAGAGAGTCAAGGTACGAAAGTGATTCAGGAAAGATAAAATATGTTGAGAGGTGAAGTTTTAAGGAAACACTGGAAAGATCATTTACCAGCAATGTCAGCTTTGGAATGCCACTGTATCAAGCTTCGTGTGAACGCAAGTGTAGGTCCCCATTTCTATTAGAATAAAGTGGGAGAAAGAAAGTTGTCAAATTCTAAAGTTAATTCAGCATACCAAGAATGTAGTAATATTGATTGAAGCAGCTCGGAGTAGGAAAAAAAAGGCGAAATTATATTGAGAGAGAATATGAATATAGAAATAGGACCAGTAGTATGGTAAAAGTGTAATCTTGTAAGAAACTGGATAAATCTAAGGGGAAAGGACAGGTTATGTCCTAAAATTTGTGAACCATTCGAGGTATTGATAAATATAGATAAAGTTGTTCATGAGTGATATGACTGTCACATCAGTGTGTACACCTAATGTATTTTACTTGTCAATGTTAAAGCAATAAGTATTAGGTTTGAATTAAGTGATTGATCAGGACCCAATGGGGCTCTTGTCCAAGTTGTTCTGCATATAGTGATAGATCTAAATTCTTGATTGTCAAAGGCAAGTCCTTGGAAATGAGTGCATACCTATTATGAGTACGTTTGAACCTTCGAGTAGAAGGGTCTACTTAGAAATTTGAGTCAGATATACTTGACAAATATCCTCACTTAATTAGTTAGACTAGATTCTGATGACAGAATCCTTTTATGGGGGGAAGGATATAACGACTCGTGTGTTTTTGAATTATTTAATTATGTGATTATTACGGAAATTATTAAATAAAATATGTTTATTGGTTTTGACCACTCTGTGTTGGTTGATTATTATATAGGTGTAATTTATAATATACCGGATTGTTTGTGTGATTAATTATGGAGTTGTATTGGATTGTTTTCATTTTCAAAAGTGGATTTGTTGTAAATTTATTTGCATAAATATTGGGAATATTTCAAAAATTATTTTTATGATTTTATAATTACAATAATTATTTTTAGGATTTTATAAAATTAAGAAATCAATATTTTATTAATTATTTATCTTTAAATGATTTTCTAAATGCTTTTATTTGTAAAATCCATATTTAATTCTAAAATTCTTCAAAAATTATGAAGCTCATATTTATTTAAGTTTGGAATATTCCGAGAATTTTAAAATTATTTTGGAAATTTTCGAGATTAATTTCACGCGCTCGTTGTTTCGCTTCATTGATAAAAGCGGATATAAAGTGCATTTCAAAAATCATTTTAAAATTTCAAAATTTATGTTTTTATTAACTTCGGGATATTTGTAACATTTTAAGACTGTTTTCATAAATTTCTGAATTTATTTAAAATACAGCTCGATTTGTTAATTTCGAAAGGGGGATACGAGTTGCATTTCAAAAATGTTTTAAAAATTATAAAAATTTTATTTCATTAGTTGCGGGATTTTTAGAAAATTTTAGGATTATTTTGGTACGGTTTGGATAATAATTATTCGCAGATTTTACCGTTAAAACCGATTAAAATGATGCGAATCGGCTTGTAACGTGTCCATTAAACGGGACACGTGCCGCGTAATTAAACGAAGCAGAGGTGGGATTCATTGGGTATGGTAAACATCAATCTGTAGTCTCTCAATCTCTCATCTCTCGTCCTCTCTCTCACTCTACACTCTCTCCCTCCTTCTTCTTCCTTTTCTTTCGGTTCCGTCGTGCTCGATTTACTGGCGAGTTCTGTCGCCGCTATGGTACCTATTTATTTCGGTTTCTTTCCTCGCCGTACTCCGGCTTGCTCCGGTAATGGTTCGGCCGCCCCTTTTATTTTTCGATTGTGGGCCTAATTAAGTCTTACATACATATATATGTATCTATATCTGTGTAGGTGTATGCAATTCGTTAGTGTATAAATGGTGTGTTATGCTCGTATTTTCCGGCTTGTTGCCGGCTGTCTCTGCGACCCAGTTACTGTGTGTGCTGTGTGTGTAATACAGTGTGGGTGTGTGTTTTTCTTGGGGATGTTTTCCTGGCCATCTCCACGTTTCTGATTTGCTGTTGTGGTGTTGCGTGCGTGTCACGCGCGTGCTATTCTGTTAAATTTGGAATTATAATATGTTAATCTGATTTTTCTGCAGGAATCGTTTGATTAGTATTCGTGATATTAAATGATTTCAGGCGAGATTAATTTATAAATTATCGATAGAATTCAGCATTGGAAACCCGAATTAATAGGGTACCCGTGAACTTTGTCGCCGTCTGCGATGACTATTTACGAGTGGACGGTGGACGATGATGATATATATCTGAGTCCTAATATAATGAAAATAAATAAATGAAAATAAATACGAATAATAATTAATAATTGTGATTGAGTTGGAATTTGAAAATGTGTGGGTTTTAATTGGATAATTGTTGCGATTGTTGTGTTTGAGATTCGACGTCGATTGATGTTTCGACGTGTAGTCCGATAAACAAAGGAAACGTTGTCCGATTTTTCAGAAAACTGAATTACACAAATACAGAAATGTATCCGATGAATATCGGGACGTCGAGAGACTATATATATATATGTGTGTGTTTTATACGAAACCTGATTGTATGACATGATGAAATATTTTTCTAAATCGATAACCTTGATTTCGTAAAATAAAGAGTATAGATATTTTCCGAAAACGAAGCTGAACCGATTTTCGAGAACGTAAACCCTAAGTGAAATGTGTATTATTATATGAAGTATGTTACGAGTCGGATTTTGTTAACGTTTGGGTAGATTATTAGCGAGGATATGTCAAGCATAATCGAATGTCTGAGTTAGGATGTTTCGACCCTGTAGGTTATAATCGGGAACCTGGAAATGGCCGATGGACTAGAGATGACCTAGTGGTCAGTTGACGAGCTCAGTAGAGTTTCAGCAGAAGGACCTGAGTGTCAAAGTCGAATCCAATGGGATCTAGTGATTGGACGTTAGAGCCTAAGCAGCAAAGTTGGCTCAGAGTTGATTAGTAATAGTTGTAAAGCCTTGTAAGGCAAGTATTTCTGAACGTTTCTTCAAGATATATTACCAATGTTTTCGAACTGTTCCATAGCATGTTGCTGTTATTAAGCATAACTCATGTTTTATAATGCATGTGCTTTAAACTATTTACCCTTGAACCCTGATTCTTTCTTGATCTTGAGCCTTGAGACTTATTCTTTGTAAAACATCCTTTGTTGATCCTCAGATACCAAATCACGCCAATATGATACTACTCCCCAAAGATATATCTACTGAACACCAAACACTGAAACAAAGTTGTTTAAAAACACATAAACTTTTATACTGCAACCATTCTTTATAACATCAAAGAACTATACCTTGAAAATCATTTCTGATCTAATACCTGATGCTGGTACAAATTGAAAATTGTTTCTTATACGTACCCTGAAATTCCCTTGAGATATACATAAGTTTCCTTATGCTTTTATTCTAGTGTTTAACCATCGTTGATTATGAACTTGTTTTATTGAATTATATCGTTTATCATATTGAACTGCTTTAGGATTGGATAGTTTTTATATATGTGGACCAGATTCGTGGTCAGACCATTCCAATGGTCAAGTTAGGCCAATGTGTGCCTTGGATCCAGTAAATTAGAGCAGTGCTATGTGCTTGCTCGGGGTTAGTGCGTGATTGATCAGCAGCCTAACCTTGGTTTTTAAAACTTAAAATGAATATCCAATTCTAATGAATAGTTAAAAAGAAACTTGATTCCTTTGAATCATCTCATTTGATCATGGTTTAACCTCAGTTATCGTTATCATGACTTGCTGAGCTAGATAGCTCACCCTTGCGATTCTTTTATATATTTTACAGTTGAAAAGAATATGGATGATAGTGAAGTTCCTCAGTCCAAAGTGCGGGCTAAGGTTTCAGTCGAGTTGGATCGAGCTAGCAGAAGTTTCACACGGTAAAGAGATAATCAGATTGTAAGAATGATTTTATTATCAATTGTAAGTTAAATTAGTTGGGATTTGGTACGATGTAATAATTAAGGTTGTGGCTTGTTTTCATACTTTAACCTGTTGCGATCCGTGGTTTTGTATAGCAGGGTCATTGTAAATAATATTTCTTATACAGGTTGATATATTGTGTTTGTGATGTGGACCCCAAACTTCTGACCCGGGTTTGGAGGGCGCCACAGGAATGCCTGATTGGATGACCATCAATTGCTTCTATAACAGTTTGAGAGCACAGTCAAGACCCATGCTCGATGCAGCATCAGGTGGAGCTTTATGGGCTAAGAGCTGTAATGAATCTTATAAGCTAATTGAACTGATGGCTACTAATGAATATCAGTATCCAACCCAGAGATTGCCACATGGCAAGGTAGTAGGAGTTCTTGAAGTGGATACAGCTACGGCTGTCACTGCTCAACTAAAGGCATTGTCTATGAAGATCGATTCTCTGGCTAACTATGGTGTTAATCAGATAACCAGTATTTGTGAGTTGTGTGCAGGTTCACATGCGACAGAGCAATGCGCTATATCTAGTAAATCAGCTCAGTTTGTGAGCAACTTTCAGAGATTGCAGCAACCAGTTCCAGATACTTATCATCCTGATAACTGGAATCATCCTAACTTCAGCTGGAGCAACAATCAGAAATCGATGCAACATCCGTTCCAGCAGTTTGGAAACAAGCAATTCAATCCTCCTATTTTTTAGCAACAATTTGCACCAAGACAACAACTCCAATTTCAACAACAAACTCATGGAGGTGCAGGTCAATCTTCGAATGAAAAATCTGAATTGGAGGAGTTGAGGCTTGTGTGCAAAAACTAGGCTCTTATATGCAAAAGCCAGGATATTTCTATCAAGTCTCTGGAGAACCAAATAGGGCAAATTTCTAATGCCTTATTGAATCGACCACTAAGAACGCTTTCTAGTGATACAGAAGTTGTAATATCCGGGATATATCGTGTAATTATTTTTGCTAATAAATAATTATTATATGTGTTCAGTATCTATTCTGTGAATTAATTGTTAAGTGTTAAATATGTTTGGATGTTTAAAAATATTATTAATTGAGTATTTTAATTTTTATATGTCCAAAATAAAATATAGATAATTGTCATATCTTCCTAATTATTTTTATGTTGATTTATGAATTTATAAGAATCATATGAAATTTATAATACTGATTTGGATAACTGTCCCGAAAACCGATACCGTTTGGATCAGTTTTTATAAATAAACGTACCGTTTTATATCCGGAATGATCCAACGGGATACTAATTTTCCGTAAATATAAATAGTCTTTTACCGTATTATATTTCGTATCAAAATCATTTGCAGACAGTTAATTATATAAATTTTCAGAGAAAATTCCTATATTCATATAATCTCCTGAGAATCAAACTAACAATCGGAGGTGTTACCGGAGTCCATTTGAAAAGCTCGAGTACTCAATCCAAAGGTCTTGAGGTGTTCTATTAGATTTTGTGTTCCAAATTGCTGCAGAAATCAAGGTTTATTTTCTGAAAAATTATTTATTTTTGAATTAATTTTATTAAAAATATGAATTTTTGTTCGGATGATTGTTTGTATGATTTGATACTTGCATATTGTAGAGCTTGTTTTCCTGATGATTTTCATATGTCATACGTCTAATTTGGAGTTCAATAACATGTTCAAAATTGAGTTTAATTCTCGAATTTTAAAATTAGGGTTTATAACCCGTATGAATGTTCTTAATTGAATTTGGGGGTTTTTTATTTCGGGATGGATAGATGTTGTGGTATAGTGGGTTGTATTCTCTTTGAAATTTGCAATCTATTCGTACCAGTTTCACAAATCGACGAGATCTGTAGAGAAGGGAGTTGTCATTTGAAGCTTACGTCGAATTCGCCGGAAACCGGCGAACTTCTCTGCCAAATTCCGGCCAATTCAGGGATTGTTAGGTCGATTTGATGGCATAGTTATGTTCCTGATCAATTGTAGATGTGATCTGGAGGTGGTGGTGACCTGAGCATCCCTGGATCGTCTTCTCCGGCGAGACAGGGCATTTTCCGGCAACCCCCCTGTAAAATTACAGTTTAGTACCTGAATTATTGGGGAAGAAACAGTTAGGTCCCTGAGGTTTCCAGAACTTGCAAATTTTGGATTCCTGTTTTAAAAATATTTAAAAATCATATTTCCTATTTATTTTTATTATAAAAATTCGATTTTAATTTCTGAAAATTCCAAAAATTATTATTTTAATTCCAAAAATTATTTTTAATTCAAAAATAAATCTGAATTAATTAGTTAATTAATTTCAGTTAATTTTTAATTGATTAATTAGTCAATTAATTCCAAAATTAATTGATTAATTGATTTAATTAATTATTAATTGATTTTAATTAATTATTTAATTAGATTTAATTATTTAAAAATTATTTAGAAATTCCAAAAAAATAGTTTCGAGCATTAAAATATTATTTTAAATTGTTTTCAAGGCTCGATAATTATTATGAAATTGTTTTGAAGCCAGAATTGGCCAACCGAACCCTATTTACTACTTCGAAATTGATTCAACGATCTATTTTAATTCCGAAAAATGTTTTAAAAATCATTTTAAATATCTGAAAGCCTATTTATGACTCGAGACTTCTTTATAAATGATATATCATTGATTATGTGACGTGTTATGTGTTATATGTGATTTGTTGGTTAACTGTCGGTCTATATATTCGATGTTTACTTGTTTATTGCATAACTTTCAATCCGTTAATCGGATTTGGGTGAAACGAAGGGTAGATAGAAGTATGTGTCGAATAGAATCGTATGAGTTAAATATTGATAGATGCTTAAGATATGTGAGCAGAAGAGGCAAGGCGTAGGAAAGGGAAACAGATAGTCAAGGAGTAAGACAGTGGTGATTGAGAGCAAGTGCAGTGTAGTAAGCTAGTACCAGGCAAGTGTTCTGAACTTTCTCAAGATATTGTATTGATTGATATTGCTGTTTTATATTACAAGTGCTTTGAAGCACTGAACCCTAAACCTTGAATCCATTTATTGATCTTGAGCCGTAAACCTGATTATTTCTAGACCATTGATTGTTGTATACCCAAATATGAACCTCAAATATACGATACTACTCCACAAATACATACAAACTAAATATTAAACACTGAACCAGATTGCTTACACATTCAAACCATTGTATCTTATGCTTTGAAATACCAAATCCTTGGAACCTTGAAATGTTGATTCCTTTGTTATCCAATTTTTTCATTACCTAACAGCCAAGCTTTGGAAATGCCATATTGATCTTTATACAGATTGGAACCATTTTCATTATTGAACGTCCAATATTGTTAATGATCCTGTTTATTATTTATTACTGCTTATTCTGTTATTATGGTAGAATTTGATTGTTTTTATAAAATTGTGGACCAGATTCGTGGTCAGACCATATAATGGTCAAGTTAGGCCAATGTGTGCCTTGGATCCGGTAGTTAGAGCAGTGTTGTATGCTTTGCTCAGGGTTAGTGCGTGACTGATCAACAGCCTAACATTGATTTTCAAAATGAAAATATAATATCCAATTCTAAATCATAATCCATTATTCACTTGATATCATAACCATATTTACCTGATGATCATTATTCTCAATTTTGTCATTGTGACTTGCTGAGCTAGTTAGCTCATTTGTGCGATGTTGTTTATGTTCTTTTCCAGTTAAGAAGGAACCGGTTGGTACCGAGGATCCCCAGTCCAGCGCGAGAGCTAGGGGTTCAGGTTGATCGAGTTGAGCTAGTAGGCTTCTTTTGGAATAATTTAAGTTTGTAAAAAGTTTGTAATAATGTTTAATACTCAGTTATGAGTTGGATAGTTGGGATTTGAACGGTTTGTAATATAAGTAAGTGTGGTTGGCTTGTGTGCATACTTTAACCTGTTGCAGTTCGTGGTAGTTGGTAAGTAGGGTCACTGCATATCATTATTATTATCTTTACCATTGTTATAACCAGGTTATTAATAAGGTGTGTGTGTGTGTGGACCCCAAACTTATGACCCGGGTTTGGAGGGCGCCACAGAAGCTAATCCAGGCAAGAGGGAAGTCAAAGAACAGTTTAACGCCATCACCTTGAGGTCTGGAATGGTCGCAAGCCCTCAAATTCAGCAAGATGAAAAGTCTGAAAATTTTATCCAGAATGCAGGTGCGTCTGCACCATTGCCAATTCCAGAAAATGAGATTGTAGCTGAAAAAGTTGTGCAGAAGGATGCCGAGGTGGAACCGAAGAAGAAAGATGTTGCAAACAATCCTCCTGAGGGTAAGATAGGGGATAAATAAGTCTATCCACCTCCATCATATCCTAAAAGACTTTAGAAGCAGAAGTTAGATAAGAAATTTGCCAAGTTTCTGGAAGTTTTCAAGAAGTTGCACATCAACATGCTGTTTGCTGAAGCTCTAGAACAAATGCCAAGCTATGCGAAGTTCATGAAAGGTATTCTCTCGCGGAAGGTAAAGCTTGAGGAGTTGGAAACCGTTGCTCTAACAAGGGAGTGCAGTATTGTGCTGCAACAGAAGTTGCCTCCGAAGCTTAAGGATCTGGAAGTTTCACTATTCCTTGCACTATTGGAAACTTGTCGTTCGACAAATGCTTATGTGATTTGGGAGCTAGCATCAATCTGATTCCCTTGTCTATCTTCAAGAAGCTTGGTCTACCTGATCCGAAACTGACATACATGTCATTGCAACTAGCTGATCGTTCCATCGCTTATCTGCGGGGAATAGTGGAGGATATTTTGGTTAAGGTGGATAAACTCATCTTCCCTGCTGATTTTGTAATTGTGGACTTTGAGGAAGATAAGAAGATTCCCATTATCTTGGGGAGACCATTCTTAGCTACTGGCCGAACTCTGATTGATGTGTAGAAGGGAGAGCTTACAATGAGGATTCTAGATCAAGAGATCACTTTTAATGTGTTCAAGGCAATAAAGTTACCCACAGATAAAGAAGAGTGCTTTAAAGTAGAGCGAGTCGACTCTTTCGTGAATTCGGAGCTTGAGTAATTGCCAAAATCAGATACCTTAGAGAGATCCTTAATAGGGGAATCAGTTATTGAAGATGAAGAGGGAGCAGAGCAACTGCAGGTTTTGAATGCACCTCCGTGGAAGAGGAAGTTGGAGAGACCATTCGATTCTCTTGGGTTAGAAGAGCTGAAAATTTCTCAGGAGCGTCTCGAGCCATCTATTGAAGAAGTTCCCACACTTGGGCTCAAACCGCTGCCAGATCATTTGAGTTATGTATTTTTAGGTGCACTCCCTGACGAGGGGTTGAATTATATCTATGATAATCTAAAGGGTGATCGGATGACGGTTCCTCCAGTGCTTATAGACGGTTCTTCTCATGTGCAGCAGGCAGTTGATACAATGGGTGTTGGTGATGAGCAGTACATGTGATTGACTAGGTGTATGGAGGCCATGCACGACATTCACCGTCATTTTGCTGCAGATTTGACACAGGCTTTGGGCATTGTTTTTCGGGCCACTGGTATCGAGGTTGATTGGCCTGTATATGGAGTTGATTCTGTTTACCCACCGCCTGATACTTCACCCGAGAAGGGTGATCCTCCCGATGACTAGGTATGACTTGAATCCTTATTATTACCTTCAATGAGGACATTGAAAATTTTAAGTTTGGGGGTGATAATGTAAGGATTAGTTTGTGTTGTGTCCATATAGATTCATGTAGCATATTTAGTGTATTTCATTCGTATTTTTGCATGATTGTTCGTATAGGTCATATTTGTTTGCATTTTTGTTCATGTTATTATGTGAGTGCATGTAGTTGCATTTGCATGCATATAACATGATCCCTTAGGTTGAGCTATTTCTGATTGATTGGTTGATGTTGATGTGAGTGTGGTGATGATGAATAGAGGGATGTTTAAGTCTTAATGAATTGATTTACATACCCAGAAAAAAATCACAAGTCTTATAGGATTGCCTTTGATCTAGATCATGATCATATTTGTTTATTTGTTGAGATTTAATCACTTGTTTATATCTAGAATTTTTGGTATTCTCGTAATGACAAAAGAACACTGAATTTTAAACTGGAAAAAAACTTGGATTTCATTGCTAGTTGTGAATAAGGCTAGGCGTCAAATGGCTAGTAGTCGGCTCATATTTTTATGAGTAGTCTAGGGTTGAATGACATGGAGTGAAACACACTCATTCAGAAATTGAAAAGGGAAAAGAAAAAAAATTATGTGTTTATGCATAATTGACCAAGAGTGAGCTCTTTAATACTCGACTTATTAAGTTCTAAGGGACTTTGTGCCTAATGACCTAAGGCTTTTATAGTCTGGGATCCGCTAACCTAACACTCGTTACATGGGTATTATTGTATAAGTCTTTTGGGACCTCACTCATTGCACGGTCAAATAAGCATCTTTGTTATGTGTTCAATAATAGCATGAATTCTTGTATAACTCTAGTAGAAAGAAGGTGTTGTGAGTCATTATGCGTTTATCGTCTATTCTGTTTATAAACTTGTGATTGTTTTGTTTATAGATAAGTTATGGTTATTGATATAGTATCGAGAGTATATATGTTAAGCATCCACACACGCACATTTCTGGTTTGTGAGTTGGTTTGTAGGGTTTATTCGAACTCTTTTAAAAGTCATTGCATTCTGAGAGGCATTAGCTTGTTGGTTGGTTATAGTTATTCTGATGGAATCGATTGCATTGTCATTTAGTTGCATTCACGTAGTTGCATTCATGCATTCATTTGTTTCATAGTCTTGAGTCTGTTTATGCTTGAGGATAAGCATCGATTCAAGTTTGGGGGTGTGATAAGTGGATTTTATATCTACCTGGAATGTGGCGCCCTCCAAACCCGGGTTAGAAGTTTGGGGTCCACAACACATACACAATATATAAACCTCTATAAAAATATTATTTGCAATGACCCTGTTTCACATAACCACGGATCGCAACATGTTTAAGTATGAAAACAAGCCACAATCTTAACCTTTACTATAACGTACCAAATCCCAACTAATTTAACTTACAACTGATAATAAAATCATTCTTACAATCTGATTATCTCTCTTCCACATGAAGCTTCTGCTAGCTCGATCTAACTCAACTGGAACCTTAGCCCGCACTTTGGACTGAGGAACTTCACTATCATCCATATTCTTTTCAACTGTAAAATATATAAAAGAATCGCAAGGGTGAGCTAACTAGCTCAGCAAGTCTTAATAGGGATAACTGAGGGTAAGCAATAATCAAATGAAATGATTTAGAGGAATCAAGTTTCTTTTTAACTAATCATTAGAATTGGATATTCATTTTAAGTTTTAAAACCAAGGTTAGGCTGTTGATCAGTCACGCACTAACCCCGAGCAAAGCACGCAGCACTGCTCTAATTACTGGATCCAAGGCACACATTGGCCTAATTCGACCACGAATCTGGTCTGACCACGAATCTGGTCCACATAGGAAAACTATCCAATTCTAAAACAGTTCAATGTAATAAACAATATAATTCAATAAACAAGATCATAATCAGCATTGATAAAACATTTGTACAAAAGCGTAATGTGATTCATGAGTATCATAAGGAAATATCAAGGTATGTATAAGAAACAGTTTTCAGTTTGTAAAAGCATTCGGTATTAGATCAGTGATGATTTTTCAAGGTATAGTTCTTTGATGTTATAAGGAATGGTTGGGGTATAAAAGTTTCTGTGTTTTCAAACAATTTTCTTCCAGTGTTTGGTGTTTGGTAGTTAAACATTTGGGGAGCAGTATCATATTTGGGCGGTTGGGTATCTGAAAATCAACAAAGGATAGTTTACAAAGAATAAGGCTTATGGCTCAAGATCAAGAAAAATCAGGGTTCAGGGTTAAATAGTTTAAAACACTTGCAATATAAAACAGAAGTTATTTTGAATAATAGCAACATGTTAGGAAATAGTTCGAAAATATTTGTGATAGATCTTGAAGAAAAGTTCAGAAGTACTTGCCTTACAGGCTTCACAACTATTACTGATCAATCCTGAGCCGACTCTGTCGCTCAGGCTTTAACGTCCAACCACTAGATCCCATTGGATTCAACTTCGACACTCAGGTTTTTCTGTTGAAACTCTACTGAGCTCGTCGACTGACCATTAGGTTATCTCTAGTCCAATGTCCACTTTTAGTTTTCCGACTAGAACCTACAGGGTCGAAATACTCTATGTTAGATACCCAGCTATGGTTGACATATCCTCGCTAACCACCTCCCCATACGATAGCATATTCTGACTTGTAGTCATTCATATCATAATAACACAAACAACAATTAGGGTTTACATTCTCGAAATCGGTTCAGGGTTCGTTTTCAGAAAATACGTATACTTGTCATTGTATGAAATTAGGGTTATTAGTTTTTACCAAAACGTTTCACTACAACATATAATCAGGTTGTGTATAAAATATACGTATATGTATTTACTTATACTCGCTCGACGTCCCGATAATCCTCGGATACGCTTCCGTATTTCCGTAGTTCGATTTTCCGGAAATCGGACAGCGTCCCCTTTTATTTATCGGACTACCCGTCGAAACATCATCGACATCAAATCAATCACAACAAGATCCAAACCAACTACAATCCGATTTTCACAATTCCACAACCATTCTCATACAAAACTAATTATACGACTCATTTTATTTATTTTATAAAAATTAGGACTCAGAATAAATTCATCACCGTCCACCGTTGACTCGTCGAAGCTCATCTTCGACGGCGGCAAAATTCACGGGTTTTCATTTATAACGAACATCCTACACGAATCCCATCGATTATATAATAAATTTACATCGAATAATTATTTAATTTCACGAAATCCATCAATAATTCATGCAGAAAACCAAACAATTTAAATAATTAAATACTTTCCAGACAGGCGCGTGCAAACGCACGCACAAGACACCCAGTAACCGGAATCACAACAATAGTAACCGGACATAAGCCGGGAATCAAACAACACAGGCCGGAAAAGTACCACACCCGACCGGAGAACAAAACGGAAAAAGGCACACATAAAGGAGCCCTAGATATGCAGATATAAAGATGTGTATATCAGAGTCACCAGCCAAGAAGGGCAACTCAGAACCGTAAAACAACACCCAATTCGGACAACTGGAAACAAGAAACAGCCGAAATCGCAGCACAGAAATCAAGCACAATACACAAACACTCATATATATATATATATATGTATATACTTAACAATCAGTCTGGAAGCAAATCACGGCGTAACTAGCTCACCAGAAATCAGAGCTGCGGCGAAGCTTCGGGAACAGGGGAGAGACAAGAGGAATAAGAAAATGATGCGGTGGTTTTATTGTTTTTGTGGTTTTGTTTTTGTTTTGTGTTTTTTTTTATATTTTTTTTAAAGAAACCAGCTGTACAACTCAATGCAGTGCACATGACAGTACAATTAGTAGTACAATTCCTGTAATTCAAATACGTATATTATTGGATAATTACGAAAATTCTGAGACCCGGTTTATCCCGAAATTCGAAACTAACGGACAAAGGTGCATGCAAAACAATTTTAGAAAATTATGAAAATAATCTTAAAATGTCATAAATATCCCGAAGTTTACAAAAACATAAATTTCGAGATTTTAAAACAATTTCTGAAATGCAAATTATACTCGCTTTAATCCATAAAACGAAACAGCGCGCGGGTAAAACTAATCTCAAAAATTTCCAAAATAATTTTAAAATTCTCGAAATATTCCAAACTTAAATAAATATGAGTTTCATAATTTTTGAAGAATTCTAGAATTAAATACAGATTTTACAAATAAATGTAATCAGAAAATCATTTAAAGATAAATAATTAATAAAATATTGATTTCTCAATTTTATAAAATCCTAAAAATAATTAATGTAATTATAAAATTATAAAAACAATTTTAGAGGCATTTTAAATATTTATACAAATAAATTTGCAATAATTTCACTTTAAAAGTGAAACAATTCAATACAATTCCTTAATTAATCACGTGAACAACCCGATACATCATAAATTACACCTAGATAATAATCAAACAACACATAGCGGTCAAAACCAATACACATATTTTATTTAATAATTTCCATAATAATCACACATTTAAATAATTCAAAAATACACGAGTCGTTATATGGAACGCTTCATTTCAGGCTTAAATTGGTGGTTTGGACTCAAGTATCTGCTATGTTTGATGTGTTTTTGTGTTTTTGCATTGCAGGCATTAGTTGGAGGAAGAAAGAAGCTTTTCAAGGAATAATGCTGAAAATAGATCATAGTTGGAAATTTAGGCCATTCTCAAGTTAAATAGAATATTGTTATCTTCGCGTGGGCAGTTGAATCGTCAAATTTTGATGAACAGAGCTCAAGTTATGGCCAAAAGAAGAATAGCAAAAAAAACCCATTAAATCCGCGCGCCCGCGCCCCAGAAATCACCAAACCCGCGCGCCCGCACCCGAAAGCCGCGCGCCGCCCTGTTTCTACCCCAGAATTCTGTTTATACTTGAAATCAAAGAATTGAAGGGCCTAGGTCATCCGGGGGCCTATATAAACCAATAAAAAGACGTTTTTAACAACAAGGAGCCAAGGGAGAGCAATACGAAGACCTAGAGAGCACGAGGCGGCTATAGAGAAGAAGACTTTTATATTCTTCAATATAGTTGATACTTGGATGCTTGTTTTCGATTTATTCTTAAACCCTAGTACTCTTATATTGTTTATTATCATGTTTTCATAAGAACCCATGGTGATGATGAGTTCGATGATGAACAAATCATTATCATGGGGTTCTAACAGATTTATTTATGGATTTCAATAGTTAATTATTTTAATATCTTAGTGTGTGGTGATTCATGATTTCCTAGTTTGGTTGTGCTTATTCATCTTTGATGCGTAGCTAACATCTAATATTGTTTGTTAATCTATATTGAAGCGACAGTGAATACAGAGGTTTATAATTGCCATGCTAGTATAGGTTTATGTATGAGTTGACATGCATAATTCGTGGGTAATTTTAACCATCTTGTTCACCCTATGTAATTAAGATAGATAACTTGCTCTTCAACCGTTATGTTTTCAAATCTTATAGACATATAGGGTCTAAACATAATTGGTGTCTGCTATCTTCTATCTTAATTGTGGATGCTTAGTAGTAGGGTATACGTACAACGAAAGTTGGCGTATACTAATTTCGTGTTATCTGATTAGCTGTCATCACCATCACATGTTAAGGTTAAAGACATGGATTTTGAATGAAGTATTTAATGAAGTTAGAATCCCATATTTTATTCTCATACAAGTAAATCACATTTTAATCTCTTACTTTAAGTTGCTAGTATAATCTCCTAAGTAGTTAATCAACTCAATTTATTACTTGTCTTAGCTGTGAACGATAATCATACATTGTTGCATAAGTGCATAATCTGAACTTAACCTAAACCAGTCCCTGTGGCAACGAACTTGACTTATATCTTATACTACTTGTGATCACGTACGCTTGCGTGTATTTTCGCGTTAGAATTATAGCGAACACTTCTCACGGGTTTTCTTAGAAAGTAGTTCTCCCCCAAGAGATACAACGGTCCGAGCAACAAATATTTTATTTTCGGAAGGATTATAAAGCTATACCCTTTAGTTTCACTTGGGTATCCCACAAAATAACATCCATCTAATTTTAGTTCAAATTTTGTCAGAGGCTACAAATTTTCATAAATGACATGATATGACGCTTCTCAGTCCATATCTCATATCAAGCCTTTTAAACCACTTTTATCGAAACTCGGTTAAGTGTATATGTAGCCGATCTAGAGCATAACCCCAGAAATTGATTGGAAGATCCGCTTGACTCATCATCGATCGCACCATGTCCAACAAGGTACGATTTCTCCTCTTAGAATCTTTATTCCATTAAGGTGTTTCGGAAGGAGTAAGTTGTGATACAATATCACACTCTTTCAAGAAACTCTTGAATTTAAGTTTTCTATTGAATATATAGATATTATATATATAGTCTTACTCTACTACAAACCAATTTAAAATACAAACTAAAAACCTTAGCCCAACCCACACAAAATAAACAGTCCAGCCAAATTAAAAACAACGGTCTTTTATTTTTAATTAGAAATTCAGTTTCGCATATACATACAATAGATACAGAACCGTTGGAAACATTTATTCTTCAGTTATTATCCAATATACAAGTAGCATATATAGTCTAAAAATCACAAAAAGAGACTCAAATTCATTCATTTCTGAAGAACACTAGAAAGACTGGAGATCGGCATTGTACTAAACTGTTCAAACTGAAGAATATCGTTAAAATTATAGATCTGAAGGTATGTTTCATTATAAATCAATAAATATATATTGGTTAAAGTTATAGATCTGAAGGTTATCAATTACTAGTTTATATCGTAGATTAGTAGTTGTAATATCTTTTTTTGCTAAGTAAAAACTAATTTCATTGATGCGTGTCAGTTTTTTTGTGATTTTAGGTTTTATAAATATTTTTATTAATTAAATAAATATTTTGAATATTTTTTGTTTACAATATTGACACTATTTGTATTGCAGAGTTGGAGCTTCAATGTAAGCAAAAAAGTGGCTGCCACATATCCTATCTTCCTGAGTAATATGGATAGTATTCTTGAAAAATACCCAACAAGAAATATACAGGATATTGACATGGTAAATAAACTAAATGTATCTTGTAATTAGTTACGTTATTTTTACTGATCTGTACATGGTAAATTTACTGATTTTTGAAATTTAAATCTTTACAGGTGTTATTTCCAATATATGCCTATGAACATTACTACTTGATATGCTA